>NC_090924.1:1142551654-1142854684 GCF_040938575.1 Ambystoma mexicanum
AAGTGGCACAGCGAGTAGAGCGCTCGCTTTGACATCCGTGCTCGCTTTGACATCCGTACAGAGCCTGCTAAAGCAGGTTCGAATCCCGGCAGGGCCAAACTCAGCCTTTCATCCTTCCGAGGTCGATAAATGAGCACCACACACTGTGGGTAATAATAAGCAGCGCTCCGATACCTGAGGGTTCGTAGCGCTATATAAGTGCCTAATTATTATTATTATTATTGTTAAATGGGATGGGCTGGCTGGAGAGTTTAAGCTAGAGTCTTTTCCAGTGTAGACTCTCATGCTGTAGGCATACCCAGTGGTACTTTCGCACAACATGTACACCTTGATCCCATTTCATGCTCTCTTGCTCGGAAGGAACTGCTTCAACAGTAGACAACCTTTTAACAATACCAATGATTCATCAATGGATATGTCCTGGCTAGGAACATACACCTCTGAAAATTGCTGAGTAAAGTGCTTCAGAAATGGCTGAAGTTTAAATAGCCTATCACAATTTGGGTCAGTTCTGGGCAATGCTGCCAAGTTGTCATTGAAATGCAGCATACGTTGCAGAGCTTAAACGATTTCTACTCATTGTTGCTGGCTAAAAAGGGGTTGAAAATATCGCTTTAGTAGACCAGAACATTGAGATAGCTTTGGCGATATTCCCATGAGCAGAATGAGACCCCAACATTTTCTCATCTCAACATTGGCAGTTGGAACCCATGATTGTGCTCTGGAATGGGGTTTGAGAGTGGGTCACTGTGACCTCAAGAACTGTTGTGCATACAAATTGGTTTGCTGAACCGCATCTGCAATGAACCCATCCTCCATAAAAAGGTTGAATAAGTCAATAGGCTGAAACCCATCTGTATTCACTGTGCACCCTGATATTCCAGTGAAAGGGTGCACAACAGGCTGAGCCGTTGCTGGAGGCACCCACTGCGACTCATTAGTCATGTCAGAATCTGGCCCTTGCACGTCCTGCATGTCTCCTCACCCTTACAGGTACCCTGCGTGTTGGACGTGTCAGAAGAGGTGCATGTACTCTTTCATTCTCTTCGTCATCAGATGAGGAGGTGAAAGTAGCCTCAATTGAAAGCTCACTTCCTGAATCAACTTCCTGCTCACCCTCCGAAGCAGTGTCTGTTTCAGATTGCACATTCTGTGCCTTGCTCCGAGCCGGACTGCATCAGTACAGCAAAAGCCTCCTCACCAGACATTCGACAGGAAGCCATGACTACTGTCTTGATGGAACCCTTAACTGCCCAAAGAACACATAAAGACAAACAATAAGTAACTGTGGTTCTGAAAGTATGAAACCTAGTAGAGTAAGTGGTATTGAATGCCACAGATCAAGAGCATACAAGTGTGCCAAAATGTCCAGACTCTGCTCACAAACTGTAGCAGCCCTCTGCAATGTGATGTACTCTCAGCACAGAGTTTTACTTTGAAAAAACTCAGGTGAAATGCTGAGGACCAGCAGTGGGTAGATGGCTACAACACATCTGCACCTACAACAACATCAAAAGAATCTAAGCAAGATGTCATTTTCAGCTATACATTACACAAATACAAGTGTGGGGACGAGGATGGAACCCACGGTACCAATTGACAGACAGCCACCGTGCGTTGCACCCTCTCCTCCCCCATGGGGTGCAGGTGGATGGGAAATGCAGGTGAGAAGCAACCATGTAATGTCTTAGTGATTGGGTGAGGTGAAAAGGCAGAGGCGATCTAGAAGCAGACAGTGAAGATAAGGAATACACATGGCAGGCCCTTCCAGACAATTGCTGGCACACTTTCGACAAAACCCCCTGCTCATTCACATATGGTCCTGTGTTCGAAGGGGGAAGGGTCACAAGGACGGAACAACTGCAAGGGCCAGCAAGTGGAATTAGGCTTCTAAAAGTGGTGATGGTTTGCAAAGAAATGAGCAGCACGGACATATTCAATGCATTGACATTCCATCAAAACAATGTACTATGCAATGGCTAGGAAGTCTCACTGTCAATAGATTTACTCGCCATTGTATTACCATGCCACACAATACAGTAAATCCATCAGTTACCTGGCTCCAAACCCTTACCCCCACAACATAGCATCTGGGCAAAGTTCAGAATGTCTGCAATTAAAATGTCCATGCCTCTCTTTGAAAGGTGCGCTCGGTCTCGATGAAACATCAGTTCACCTTTGAAGTCATGGTGAATTGTCCGAATTCCGTCATTGCCCTCTTAGTCTTGCCAGCTCGCCATTCGGTTTCCTCACTGAGGAGTTGATGGCCTTTTCCTTCCCTGGAGTTCTCCAATCCCTCTTGGGGAATCATTTGGGACCAGGGCACCACAGTGTTTGGGAACCCCAGTAACATCCATTCCAGTTCAGCCATCAGTAGCTCCCGTATCCCTTTCCGTCCCATAGAAGCCATATCCTTTCCTCCCAGATGCACCACTATAAGATAAGGGGACGGGAACATCTCCTTTTGCTTGGGCATCGCAGATGGCTCCTCTGAGCTGGTGAAGGCGCATTCCCCCGACACCAAACCAGTGGACCGAGAGCATCCTTCCAAGACCCAGATGTGCTTGGCCCTCTGTCCTGCAGCCTGTTGGAAGAAAGAGTGCCTGATAATCCACACAACCCTCATCCTCACTAGGAAATGTAAACATGAAAATCCACCAATATGGCCAGACCTACAGTTTATCAATTTGCACAGCTATTGCCTCAACACACGTCTCTTGTAACAATCCCAGACACACACTTCCCCCAATCTCACCTGCACTTCAAATGTGAGGGAACAGTACTTTTCAGGGAAAGAGGTGAAGGACACATTATGTCACCTTGTGCCAATGGCACATTTGTGCTGGCACAATCAATTGTAATCGGTGAAGGTTTCTATTCCTGTGGCCCACCGATTCTACTGCACGGTGGTAAGGTGAGTTGCATGTACTGCACCGTGATACTTTGTCACAGTGACTATTCTGACAGAGGAAATGAACGCCACAGCAAGTGTGCATTGTATGCTCTGTCAATATAGGCACCCTGACAGAATGTGTGCCAATCATCACAAATGGATACAATTTTGGACAGTTTCATTGTGAGCGCTTCGGCTAAAGCCCCAGGACCACTGGTGAACTTGTGGGCAGTCGACCAAAAAGGGAGAGAAGCGCCCAAGTCCAGGCACGTCACCCCTGCACCCTGCCAGGCCACCCTGGAACTGCCGCTGGACTTGGGGATGGTCGACCCAGATGGGAGACGGGCACCCAAGGCCAGGGACATCACCCCCAACGGTCCTGAAATTCAGGCTGGCCTGCATTGCAGGTTTCCCTCCAGGGAGGGATGGGCACCCTGTGGGGGGGGTCCCTGGGACCACCGCTGCACTTGAGGAGTGTCATCCAATAAGGGAGACAAGCGCCCAAAGTCGGGCACGTCGCCCCCGACCCTCCTAGACCTCTGGCTGGGCAGCGCTACAGCTTTCCCCTCCAGGCAAGAATGGGGACCCTGCCAGGCCACCCTGGGACTGCCCCTGGACTTGGCGATGGATGCCCCACATGTGAGGCCGTCATCCAAGGCCAGGGATATCACCCCCCTCAGCACCCCCCCCCACTGTCCTGGACCTCTGAGTGGCCTGCGTTACAGCTTTGCCGCTTGGGAAAGGATGGGGACCGCTAGACTTAGGGATAGTCAACCCACATGGTAGATGGGCGCTCAAGCCCCCTGGGAAAGGATGGGGCCCCTGTTGGGTGCTCTCGGGGACTGACGCTGAACGTCAGGATGGTCCTCCAACATGGGAAAGGGGCACCAAAGGCCGGGGGCATCAAACCCCCAACCATCCAGAACCTCTGGCTAGGCTGTGTTACAGCTATTCACTCGGAGTAGGGATGCGGACCCTGCCGGGTCACTCTGGGACCACTAGTGAACTTGGGGGCAGACACATCAACCCCGACCATCCTAGGCCTCTGGCTGGACAGCGCTACAGCTCTCCTCTCCAGGAAGGAATGGGGACCCTGCCGGGGCTCCCTGCAACCACTGCTGAAACTTGGGGGACGAAAGACCCACATGGGAGACAGGAGCCCAATGCCAGGGACATCACCCCCCACTGTTGTGGACCTCTGGGTGACCTGCGTTACAGCTTTTCCCTCTGTGGAGTGATGGGGACCCTGCCGGGGCTCCCTGGGACTGCCGCGGCACTTGAGGACTGTCGTCCAACAGGGGAGATGAGGACCCAATGTCAGGTCAGTCACCCCTGACCATCCTAGACCTCTGACTGGGCAACGCTACAGCTTTCCCCTCCAGGCAAGAATGGGGACCCTAAAGTAGCACAAAAAATCCCAAGGGGAAAAAAGGGGTTCGCATGGAAGAGTACTGTATTAGTTTGAGTACTCAATTATAAAAATAGAGGCGAGGAAGAGAAGGAAGCCCAGACATAAATATTCACATTTTCATTTTTAATTTATTACCATTGTAAAATTGCATAATATATCAACATCAAAACAACAATAAAATAGATGAATTAATTTTAGTATAAAATTCTTGTCAAATCTCATGCCTCAAAACATTCAATCGCAGTTTAGTTGCCACAATTCATAACCTTGTATTACTCAAGGTAAAGCATCGCTGTCTCATTTTTAAATTTCATTCAAAAAATGGAATTGCTGTAGAGAAAATGAATAGTTAACAATTGGATAAAGTGCTAAATGCAACCAAGTGCTAAGTGCCAAATTGTTAACAAAGAAATAAAGTACTGAATGCAAAAAAAGTGCTAAGTGCCTACTGTGCATACTGTGCATACATGATCTTCACCCTGGGACTGCCCCTGGACTTGGGGATGGTCGCCCCACATGGGAGACAGGCGCCCAAGGCCAGGGACATTACCCCCACCCCACTGTAATGGACCTCTGGGAGGCCTGCATTACAACTTTGACGCTTGGGAGAGGATGGGGACCCTGCTGGGGTTCACTGGGAAGGTCGCTAGACTTGGGGACGGTCAACCCACATGGGAGACGGGCGCCCAAGGCCAGGGACATGATGGGGACCCTGCTGGGTGCTCACTGGGCCTGTTGCTGAACGTCAGGATGGTCCTACAACATGGGAAAGCGGCACCAAAGGCCGGGGACATCACTCCTCAACCATCCAGAACCTCTGGCTAGCCTGTGTTACAGCTATTCACTTGAAGGGATGAGGGATCCTGCCGGGCCTCCCTGGGACCACTGCTGAACTTGGGGGATGAAAGAACCACATGAGAGATGGGTGCCCAAGGCCTGCGACATCACCCTGACAGTCCTGCACCTTTGACTGGCTTGCGTTACAGATTTGCCCCCTGGGAAAGGATGGGGACCCTGACGAGGCTCACTGGGACCACTGCTGGATTGGATGACACAAATGGTGACCACTCCAATAAAAGGAAAGCGCTCCATACCAAGTGTGCATTTCATTCTCAGAAGAAATGAACATCCGCATTAGTAGCGCAAACCTATTTGAGAAAGCGGTAGTCATTATTATGTTCACTAAAGTTTTTTTCATACAAAGCAGCCAACATCCTCTATTCAGGGCACACCCATCATTGACCACATTACCTCCCCACTACCAGTTCTCACCCACACCACTGACACTCCAGCCACAGTCCCACCCACCACACTAACCATCCACCCCCCTCCCCGATTACCATGTATAATAACAAAAGCACTTTTCGTACTACTTACATAAGTCGGCGGAAGCTTTCGAATAGCCACAACTGCAAAGGGGAAAAAGAAAAGAATTACAATCTGTACTCAGCCCACCAATAACACATCCAAACTGTAAGTCTGCTATCTGCATCCTTTTCTATTCCTTGAACCTGATACATGGCACATCCCAGTCAATCTCGACCACGGAAGGGTGACCTGCACACTGATAGGAAATGGGAATAAGACCAATGGGTTATGGAAACCCCCACCACAAACTAAACATTGTGCAGATGGCAAAGTGGCAAACTGCCCTCTCAGGGGAACAGCACTGGTCATCTGGTATGGGGGGCAATTTGTGGCCTGCCCCTGCAAGTGTGTCCCAGGCAACCACAATAACTCCCCCAAGCACCCACTCCCGCCCACACCACCAACAATTCTGCCCTAGTTCCCAACCACCCCACTAACAACCCCCTGCGTAATATACAATGTTAAAACAATGCAAATTCAATACTTGTATAACTAAAGGAGAAGCTTGAACTGAACAAGACCTGTAAACAGAAAAAAACACATTTATTATCAGTGTCGGTCCAGCAAAAACCACCTTAGTCTGCCATGCTCCCATCTTCCACTTTGCCACTGAGCACCGGGGGGTAGTCACAACGTTCATTCCTTCACAACGCCCAATGCACACTTACTATGGTGCTCACTTCCCCTGTCTGAATACCGTGCATAGGAAGTAAGCAGCACACCAATGTGTCGTGTCGTGCCATTGCTAGGCGCAGATCCAGCGATTCTCACCCAGCAATGCACTTGCTTGCATTGCAAAGCAGCCAGTTCCCCTCCATTCATCATAATCAATGGTGCCTAGTGTGCCCCTCAAACCCCTAAAACATCAACAGATAAAAACTAAAGACTTTTGTTCCTTTGGCCCCTTCGCCATGGGGCAGATGGGCACGTTGGTGTGCCCTTCTGCACCCAGGGTGGCAGAAAATGCACTGCCTGATGCCTTGGGGGGGCCTGTGCCAGGTTTTCTACTGGCCCTCTCCCCCCCAAACCCTAAATGGATGGGGGAGGCATCTCATGTAGCCCTCCGTAGGGCCACATAGGGGCTGAAATCTACCCCCAGGGAGGGCTGCATGAGATGCCCCCTCCATTTTGGGTGGGGTGGAGCGGGCCACCCCCTTTGCATTACAAAAAATCACTGGCGGTTTAGGGTGCCCCCAGACCTCCCTAAATGCATGCCTACTTTTTTAATTTATTTTTTTTTGTTTTGTCACTTACTTGTGAACAGATGGGCACATTACTGTGCCCATCTGCCCCAAGGGTGGGCAAAAGCTACTGGCCCATCCTTTTGGGGGGGGCCCTGTCCCAGGTTTTCTGGTGGCCCTCTCCCCCACACCCCAAATGAATGGGGGGCATCTCATGCCAGAAATCTGCCCCCCAGGGAGGGCTACATGAGATGCTCCCCCGTCCACTTGGGGTGGGGGGGACACTGCCCTTTTCATTACATAAATGACTGGTGGTTTAGAGTGCCCCCAATCCCCCAAAATCCTGCTTCCTTTCTCAAATTTAATTTTTTTTGTTTTGCCCCTTTGCCATGGGGCAGATGGGCACATTAGTGTGCCCATCTGCCCCCAGGGTGGGCAAAACGCACTGCCCCAAGCTTTGGGGAGCCTGTGCCAAGTTTTCTACTAGCCCTCCCCCCCACCCCAAATGGTTGGGGGGCATCTCATGTAGCCCTCCCTGTGACCACATAGGGGCAGAAACCTTCCCACGGGGGGGCTGCATGAGATGCCCCCCTCTATTTTGGGTGGGGGGAGAGGGCCACACCCCTTTCAATTACAAAAATCACTGGTGGTTTAGGGTGACCCCTCAGCCCCCCTACATGCACACGTACTTTCATTTTTTTATTTTGCCACTTACCTAGGGGCAGATGGCACATTACTGTGCCCATCTGCCCCCAGAGTGGCCAAGGCCTACTGCCCCATCCTTTGGAAGCCCTGTCCCAAGTTTCCTGGTGGCAGTCCCCCCCCCCCCCACACCCCAAATGGATGGGGAGGCATCTCATGTACCCCTTCCTAGGGGCAGAACTCTGCCCCCAGGGAGGGCTACATGAGATGGCACCCCATGCACTTGGGGTGGGGGGAGAGGGACACCCCACTTTTCAAGGCATGAATTACTGGTGGTTTAGGGACCCCCCACCAAAACAGTCCATAAACATACATTTTGTTTTTTTAACTGTTTCCCACTTTCCTTGGGACAGATGGCCCATTAGTGTGCCCTTCTGCCCCCAGGGCGGGCCAGCTGTGCTGCCACATGCGTTGGGGGTCCCGGGCTGCTTACATAGTAAGTGGCCCCCTCGCACACGCCCTCCCCCGCTTCTAAAAACGGATCCCTGTTGGTCTAGTGGCATAGCTGGCCGCGGATCGAGCGATCGGCGCCCTGCAATGCTTCACAGAAGGTGTTGTTGGAAAGGGGGAAGAGTCTCGTCCTTGGCAGTGCAAGCATAATGCTAAGAATCAGATAGCTCGTCTTTGGAACTAAAGGGGTTAAAGGAACTTTTTGTTTATTTGACCACATCAGGCCTCGAAGGAATGGACTTTCATAGGAAATGAGACTTGACCATCATCAGTCCTGAGAACAGCCGTCTCGTGCCAGAGACAGCACTATACTCCAAGCTCTCATCTTACCCCCTGTCCAGAACGTGGAGAAGGGAGACCCAGGCTACTGCATCCTGACATGTTATTTGAGAACACTTCTTTCTTTTCTTGAACTATCCCACACCCCTTTTTGTATTAGATGTGAGGTTTGGAAATAGGTTTCTTAGTATAGGCCATTTTATTTTATTTTAACACAACGCCACTAGGACTGCTTTGGTTTTCATTTGATGGGCGACGCTTGCTCCCATCTTAGATTTAGGTTTAGATTAGGCGTTTTTCCAACCCGAATACAGAATTCATTGTTCATTAAACACCCTTTAACTGTGATCACTTGTGTCTGTCTTACTTGTTGTCACCAGGAGTTTCTCACAAGACCATCCGCATCATCCACAACTCACTGCCTTCAACTCTCTCTTCCTAAGTACCTTCCTCCTAGAGCCCTCCGCTCATCTTGTAATGCCCTGTGGGTGAATCGCTTCTCCAAGCAGAGAATGGGGGGGGGGAAGGTAGATCTCTCTCTTCTTCAGGCGCCTCCCTCTGGAATGGCCTCCCTGACTCTCTGCCTTGAGCCGGATCTCCTTACGTTCCGGAAGCTCCACAAGATCTTCCTTTTCTCTTCTTCATCGCTCCCTCTCCTCTGCTGATCTTCCCTTGCTCCTGCTCCATTTACTGACTGGATGCTCTGTGTCCTCCGAGTCTTACATGACATCAGGACCCCCTGACCAGTCCCTCTGAGCTTGCCACCTGGCCCACCTTGCACTGCCGCCTGGCTAATCTTGCACTACCAGGCTGGGATTGCCCCCTTGTAGTTCCAGCCTTCCTTGCACTTAACTCGGGGGCCCTGCTGCTCTGGGTGCACTTTGCCCTGTGCCATCTCCCCTGCACTTCTTGTTGCACACTTGCACAATCTCAATGACACTAGGCCTAGTAAGATAGTTTGTCTTGTCCTCCCTTTGTTTACCCTCCCTTGCCTGGTTGTGCTTTGAAACACTAGTATAGGCATATGATAAACAACAAATTCAATCAATCAGTAAGATGGCACCCTTTTTAGTATCCCGCAAACGGCAATCTACTGAGGGTAGAGCAGATATTGTATTTTCTTACTCAAAAATTAGTTTTCACAGTTTACAAAAGTATTTGATCTCATAGAAGAGCATTCTGAACAATAAGTACATAGTAAAATGCCTACTTGTAAAACCTTGTTTTGTTCATCCGGAAAATTTATTTTGTTACTGCTAAATATTTATAGCATATTTGGATGGGCGCAATGCAATATTTTGCAAATATTCATCAAACATTCTGTTTATTATAAATGTTATTATTTTTTTTTAACAGACAACACTTCTTCATTTTTGGGAAAAAACCTCACACACAATGGCAGCCATCCATGAAAGTTTCAAGGGTTACCAGCCATATGAATTCACAATGTTAAAGGTAAAACAAACATCGAGGACTTAAAGTTTCAATTAGTCAAATTAATGTTGTGAAATGAATAAACATTTATCCATGTTGAAAACAGACTTAATGGAAATTGACCTACTGAATGTTAACTTGGAAGCCTGCATTGTAAACAAATGACGCTCATAACTTAGGTTCATAGAACACAAGTAAGATTCTGACTTGAATTTGTGTGTGCTATTGCATCCTGCTGCTAGAGTTGAGGAAGATCATAAAGAAAGTTGAGACAAATGGATTCTTTTGAGATGCTGTTGCATAGGGTTAAAAATAGGGTAATCTTTATTGCGGTTTTGTGTCCAGCTATCTGTGCACTTCACCACTCACATTGACATCTGAAAATCCCATACAGTGTAAAATTAGAGTACTGGAGTCTTTTAGGATTATAAGGAATTGCTCTCTTAATCCTGTTTGGCAAAACCTTCTGCCTAGACAATTAACTTTGACATTTTGAAGCAAAACCAATTCATATGCAGCATGTTAGCATTAACCTGACTGACAACTACCAAAATTAGTCTGCTGGATATGTTCCGTTGCTTTTGACGCAGCAAATATATTGGTGGTATTCTCAAGCAAAACACCTACTTTAATTGGTATGTATTTTTGAATGTCAAATGATCACTTGTGTAATATGACAATGAACATTCAGTTGTAGTGCCTTGGCTGTGAATCTCCTACCTCCCATCATTATTCTAGCCAGTTTTGATTTTGATGCACTGTTTGGTGGAATTAAGAGAAGCGGAGCAGAACATTTTACCTAGTAGTTTGGTCAGTAGATAGATGTTCCTGGCCCAGGAACCACCATTAACTCACTGCATCATTCTCTAAAGATTCATTCTAGGATTATTTTCAGGGACCACACTTGTTAAAAAGTGAGACTTCATTCAGTTTGCCTGCAAACAAAATGGAAATTATAATGCCAGAGCAAGCACTGCGCCTATTCGCTATGGCCAGTAGCTAATCAGTCGTATTCGAACATCCCTTTATGAAGGGCCATCAGATATGTCTATAGGGTTGTTAATAAAAGCAGATCTATCCTTTATAAGACTGCTTTCTCAAAAGTTGCTATTGTCTTCATTGAAGACGTGTCGTTGGTGCTCGCGGCTTGTTGTGGACAGAATTAAACTTACTTATTTAGATGTTTGCTAAATTAGGGAATGAGGACTGCAATTTCCCTTCTACCCTGTAGATCATTGTAGCCATACTCTAAACCTAGGATGTACAATCGTCTCCTTTTAAACAGTTTAGCTAAAGGTTGCTGATTCTGTCCTGTCTCGTGTGGCAGGCAAACTATGGTGTTAAGGAGACTAGGTTCCAGGGGAAGCAGACTGCTCCGCAAACCCCTGGAGGTTATGTATAGAAGATCCCCTAAACTCTGTCCACTGCCAATCTACGGACACAACCCCCCCCCCACCGCAGCCCCCCACACGTCATAGGTAGCGTTTCCCCTGGCTCCACACTTCGAGGCCATCTACGAAAATGTCTTAAGAATCTTCACTCCATTTTACTTTTCCCATCATTTGAAAGGTAGCGATAATTCTCCAGCATTGGATCTTTAATGGATTCACATGCTGTGAATATTCCCAGTCGTCAGGCTGGGAAACTCTGGTAACTTCGACTTAGTAATTTGCCTCCGGAAAATTTTGACACCTTGAGCATCGCATCAACCTCTTTGTGGGTGCTTTTGGCAGCACTAATGGGACATCAAGTGTATAGCTCCGCCCCAGCAGTTTCCCCTCTTCCAAGCTGTTGGGATTCCTCGTGTTTCTCTCCTGAGAGAAAATTACATTTCTTCAAAAATGACTTTTTGCTTCAAAATTTCATCTTCCGGTACATGCAATGTTGACATTCATCAGTTTCCAGACCAACCATGGACACTTCAGGACCTAAGAAGTCTTATTTAGGCCATGCGAAACCTGCAGCCTAAAAAACATTTACGAGGGAGACGGGCATATGGAGTGTCTTTACTGCCTATATCTGAACCATTCGGCCGACGGCTGCGACATCTGCCAGGGTTCTCTCAAAAGACCCTTAAGGAAAGGAACCGACGCCTTATCTGCTGGCTCAACGAGGGAGCCTATCTGGGATTTGAGGGCGGCTCGTCACAGAGTGGGTGAGAAACCACTCCCTCTGACAGGAGGTCAACATCAAGACCGAGGTCCAGATCTGAGTACACGGTGGCAAAGAAACAAGACGGGTGAGGCAAAATCACCCTTGGGGCATGATAAAGCCAAGCGCACTTCATCAGTGAAGAAACATCTGCCCATTGGTGAAAAGTCTGATTCAGTGTCCAGACACTCTTCCAAGGGTCTGTCGTCGAGGTTTCTGTTAAGCAAATCTAGGGAGAAGGTCTTGCACCCTTCCTCAAAATCTGCGGACCCATCCAGGAAATCTCCTCTGTCAACTGACAAAAATATTAACAAACTGACTATGACATCCTCCTCAACCTCGTTGTTGAAAGTCTACCATGAGTGGCAAAAAGCACTACTCCTCATCAGAATCTTGGAGATCCTAGTCTAGCCATGAGTCATCAAGACACCAGTCAACGGCCAAATCTTCGTCAACCGCATCTTCGTCAGGGTCTATGACAATCACTTTGACCTCCTTGACGATTACCACCCTGAAGACGACCAAGAAAAAGTCGTCGGCTGAAAAGCCTACACATCTGTCGAGCACCAGGTCGGAAATTTCAGAATTCCTGACAGAAGGCAACGCATTGTCCGCTAAGAGTATTTTAAAAACCCCAACCGGGACTATGATACAGCACGATCAGGCTCCCCTGGTAATTTCTCCTTTTTGTATCCAGTTATCATGCCAAAAGACATTCTTCAGCATGAGATTACGTCAGATTTTGAGCCTTCACAATATGAATACAAAGGTGTATTTGAATCTGACCCTGTAGAAAGAACATCTGATCCTCATATCCAGGGACCAGCTAGAGGGCAAACCACGCCTCTAAGGTCTCAAACACCTACTCTGACATCAACTTCTGCAGGAATAAACGGTATGCAGACACAAAACCCAATTATAAATCTTCAATCTCTGCTTTCCTTGCAGGTTCTTTCTACATTGCAGTCTCCATTAGGTCAGCTTGATGCCAGACTTCCGCTTCCTCAAGCTCAAATAATGCAACCGTATGGACAGCCACATGTTACCCCTCAACAAAGGGATCCAACCTATCCCTCTAGAGACCAGGGCACACACCCTAAGATACAAACACGCCTAGACCTCCACCTCCACGTACATTCAGTCCATGTAGGAGAGAACAAGAGGAAGGGGATCTGGTCGACACAGACCAGAGTACTGATCCGAGGGATACAACTTCCACTGCTTCCTCGTCCCCAAGAAGAGCCAACACATTGGACACAGACCCAGACCAAGATGCACCGGATAACCCGGCTCAGCCTTCACCTCCGGGCGATCTCGGAGTGTTCCATTCCACGATGTCCAAGGCCGGGCAGGAGTTTGGCCTAATTCCAGAAGAGGAGAAGAAAGATTGTTTCCTCTTCGACCATATGGGTAAACGCAGTAAGGCAGATTTTTCCATACCCATACTCGATCATGTTTTGCAGGAGGGCCGCCGTAATATGAAACCTCCTTTTACGGAGCCTGCAGTTAAAGGAAGATTGGAGAAAGTCTAAGGCTCCAGATACTATTCCGAAGTGCCTCACTTTGCAACCTGTTCCAGAGTCTGTGGTCTCGGCGGCAGCAAGCCGCAAGGCCCGAACACAGCATAAGTGTGCCACTCAGCCAGACAATGCGAATCTGAAAATTGATTCCTTTGGAAAGAAGGTTCTTGCCATTGGGGCGACAACTATAAAAGCAGCCAAGGATGCTATTACCTCCTTGAAGAGCGGTACGGCTCTGGGGGAAGATGGCGTCACGGTCCGTTTTTATAAGATTGTCTGCTCCGCGGTGGCCCCTTTTCTGGCTAAGGCATTTAACACTGCCCTGGACTCAGGCTCTCTGCCCTCTTCTATGATGTCAGCTCTCATAGTGGTGTTGCTGAAGGATGGGAAGGATCCTGAGCAATGTCAGTCCTATAGGCCCATTTCACTGCTTAACGTAGATGTTAAGATTTTGGCCAAACTCTTGGCGAACAGGCTGTCCAGTTATCTTCCCTCCCTGGTTCACGGCGACCAGGTTGGATTCATCCCTGGTCGGCAGAGGTCGGCTAATGTGAGGAAGACCTTGGGGTTAATGTATGAGTCGTCGAAGCAAGATTTGGAGGCCTATCTCTTGTCTGTGGACTCGGAGAAGGCCTTTGATCAGGTTGAGTAGCTGTACATGGGGAGAGTGTTGCGGAAAATGGGCTTTGGGGACAATTTTTGCAAGTGGATCGCCGCGCTATACAATGGTCCCTCAGCTAGGGTGTTGGTCAATGGTTGCATGTCACTGGGATTTCGCTTTCTCGTGGTACGTGGCAGGGATGTCCCCTTTCTCCTCTGTTATACGCATTGGCAATGGAGCCATTCGCCTTCGCAATCAGGGCTGACGAAGGACTCTCGGGGTGCGATGTGGGGATCATGAGTTTAAATTATCCTTGTTTGCGGACGATATCCTAGTGTATTTGACAAACCTTCGCGTGGCTCTACCGCGGTTGTTGGGACTGGTCCGCCGGTTCGGTTCCTTCTCTGGGCTCAGAGTGAATCTGTCTAAGTCATGTATAATGCCCATGGGGGGGGGGTGGACCTCGAACTTGAGGGGAGAAAGGAAGTGTATGGGGCGTGAGTGGAGCGGGATTTCATCAAATACTTGGGCGTTACCATCCCCAGGGATCTAGGTAAGGTGTTCGAGCTCAACTTCCCTCCTCTTCATGCCAGAATTCAGAGATCTTTTAAGGTGGGCTCCCTTGACCCTTTCCTGGTTTGGACGGATGGCAGTGATTAAGATGAATGTTCTTCCGCGGCTCTTCTATCTCTTTCTGTCTCTTCCCTGTATAGTGCCGGATTCGTTTTTTGCCTCATTGCAATCTCGTGTTCTTCGTTTCTTATGGAATGGGAGGAGACCCAGGGTTGGATTACCTACCCTGACTCTCCCCAAGTCCTTTGGAGGTTTTGGCTCTCTGGACTTCAAGGGGTATTACAAGGCAGCTCAATTGTGGGTTTTGTTGGAGCACTTAAGGGACGATCTGCGAACATACTGGACGTATGTGGAAGATGTCCAGGTTCATCCTAGAAAGGTTAGGGACCTTCTGTGGGCTCCCCCGAATTCTATTCCAGGGCCTGCTAAGTCCCATCGTGTCCTTGCAGTACTGTGGTCGGTCTGGAAGCCCTCTAAGGACAATAGGCTTCTTTCCTCCTGGCCCTCTCCCTTGTCATTGTGGGGTCCTCCGATTGATCTGGGCAGGAAGGGGTTCCGAGAAACGCAGTTCTGGTCCGACCAAGGGTTGGAGAGGGCGGCCCAATTGTTGAGGGATGGGTCCTTGGAATATGATCAGCTGTTGAAAGTGTTCGAGGCCAAGCCACCTACGGTTTTTGAGTATCTGAGGCTAAAGGGAATCCTAACGCAAACGCGCTGTGGTGCCGACTTGTCGCGTCCCCTAACCCCGTTTGAGAGGATTTTTGTAGAAGCCAAATCGAGGAAGGGATCCCTCTCCAAGATATATAAGGGCTTATTTCTTCTGATCTGAAGGGTAGGCAACCTTTTAAACATATTTGGGAGGAGCGGTTGGGCTTAACCTTAGACGATCAAGCGTGGCAGTCGGTGTTTAAGGCAGTGTCTTCTGGGGAGCTATATACAGCGGCGATGGAGCACAATTTTAAGATGTTGCACTCCTGGCATTGTCCTCCGGTGGCCCTCTCTAAGATGTTCATGGAAGTGTCCCCTTGGTGCCCTAGGCTGTGTTCCAATAAAGGTACCTGGCTTCACGCGTGGTGGGAGTGCCCAGTTATTTGTCTCTACTGGGTGGGGGCCCTTAGTTGGATAAAATATATACTGGGGACCTGTCCCTCCCTGCATCCACTGGAGGTTCTTCTAGGCGCTCCCTTGCCCGATAAAGAGGTGGGTTCCTTTTCGAAGGTAATGGGGGCCATGCTGAGGGCGGGAAGATTGACACTAGCTCAGAAGTGGAAAAGTAGCTGTTGGGTGGAATCTGTTATTGTTCTTGATTTAATCTCTTTGGGAGAATCTGTTTATCTCCTGTTGAAAACTTTCAATAAAAATAAAGTGGAAAAAAAAATAAAAGCAGCCAATGCCCTGACAACGGGCGCTTGATATGATCGAGAGATATGGCATCTTCTGGCCCCTTTATTGGAACACCTGCCGGAGCACCAGAGAAAAGAAGCTTTACTGCTGGTGCATGAAGGAGAAGAAGCCTCGAATCACAGTATCAACACAGCTGTAGACTTTGCCAAAACTGGGTTTAAGCAGATCACCAACGGGGTAGTCCTTAGACGCCAGGCATGGCTACGCTGCACAGACTTTCACCAAGAAGTGCAACCCAAGGTTATAGATGTGCCATGCGAAGGGTAAAATCTATTCGGCGACATTGATGAAGCCCTTAATGCCATGAAGGCAGACTCTGACACGGCTGGATCTCACTGCCCTTCAAAGCAGGAGGTCCTTTTGAGGATTCTCGGGCAATGCACAATTCTCCGGCTCCAGAGAAAGCAAGAGCTATAGTAGGCCCGGATATTCTTCTCTGCGCTAGAAGCGCTATTATCAATCCTCCCAGCACAATAGAGAATACCAAGGGCAAAGACAGCGCGCCTCTACCACCTCCCAGAGTGGTCGGCCGAATAAGACGCAGCAATGACTACCGCAAGGGCAGTCAGGTGAGGGGAAATGTGGCATTCTACCTAGACGAGTAGCAAACAATAACTGTTAGGGAGAATTATCTCTTTAGGCTGAATTTCCTAACCTAGTGAGTCCCCCAGCAGCTTTGCTGGATTTCTGGAGTTTGTTTTTTTTCTGCTGCCAAGAGTGTGACTCTTTTTCTCCCACTCTTGGACACGATTTATGGTGTTCCTTTGACTGTTAATGTGTTTTATGGGCTATGGGCTCCTTTACTCCATAGGGTCTCATGTGTTTTTACTATGTGTGTTACACAGCACCCCCCGTGCCGTAACACAGGGGTGTCATAGTGACACCCCACCGTAGGCTCCATAACCTGGGACTGACTACTGTCTCCCAGGGCATGTAAAATCACCATTGGCTTTACTAGTCCCAAACTATTAACAGAAACCAGTACAAACCATCATATTGTGGACATACTGGTCGGTGCAATTCGATTGCCCCGGGGTCTGTTAGTCAAGGGGCACGTCTCCGTCCCACCTGATCGAGTTTTGGCTGGTGGCAGTGGAAACTATTTTTTATATTCGACCGCGAATATATCCCTATGGGATTTTCCCATTGTTCGAGGCTACCAACTTTAATTATTTAATTCTCATAGCCTCGAACATACCTCCAGTTGATTTAATTAATATTAATTCGCCGGTTGGTATTTTTTGCCAAAACTCGATTCTAAGATGGCGTTTGTGTTCTGTTCTGTGACTCCAACCCAAGTCCAGCCCTTTGTTCCACTTTTTGGCGGGCTTCTCCACAGAAGCCTCCAAAAGTGGTGCCACTCTGTCTGGGTACCACAGGGGGTGTGGGAGGGGGTTTAAGCACCCTGGACTGAGTTACCTTGGTAACTCAAGTCGCACTCTTGTGTGATTGGCCCAAGTGGTGAGCCGGCCGGCTCACCACTTAGCATGTTTGACAGCTAGGCTGAGTGAATGGGGGTATGCTGCATAAAAGCAGGGCTTTGGGGACTGGAACTTCAGAAGTCGCCACAGGACCTGAGGATCTGATGAGGGAGAAGCTGAGCCGACCTACCACGGCGACACCACCGGTGGAGCCCTGCGGAACCGACTCACCACTTCCCGACGACAGAGAAGAGCTCCCGGCTGGAGAGGCTTCTTCCCCTGACTGGTGGGCACAACCAGTTTACCTTCTTTCTTCGCACCCCAGACTGGTTTGTGGTCGAATTGCCCGTGCCAAGCACCCCGGCGGCCGGATAGCCACTCGCCACTGAACCGCGAATCAACGGACCGCTCCTTGTACCTGCGGCTGGCTTCTTCCCTGGCAGTGCAACGGACTCCTGTCTTCCTCCCCGACGAGATCCTCTCTTCCCCTGGATGAAGCACCGACTTGCACCCGCTGCCAGGAACAACTGCCCCCGCTGGAGTGTTCTCACCACTTTAAGGTTCCGTGTCCGCCAGGCCTCCCTTTCTAAAGATTGCTACAAGGTAATAATAACCCCTTAACCTTCTGGACTGGGCTGGCCGCCTTTACCCTCTAACTGGTCCCTCTCTTTGATCCAACTCCTTTTTGAACCGTTACAAGACTTTTGTGCACTGCAACCGTGTGACCTTGGACACATTTCGTTTGGATCCTCTTAAGCAGATCCGGCCTACTGACTTTGAATTCCTAGTGTTACTTTGCCTTCCTCCCTTGTTGTGTTCGTGAAAAAGTGTTGGGATCTGTTTCAATTTATTCTCTGCTTTTCTCTCCCTTTTTAAAAACGAATTATTAGAGTGCCATCTGCGTTAAGCGCTCACCGCTGTCTGAAAATAAGTGGAGCTTTACTTAAGAATTGTCTAATATTCTTTTAAGGGAGTGTATATCTTTTAGTGACCGTGTTTTTGAATTTCTTAATATTAGTGCCTGTGTGTTTTTCTAGATGTGGTTTTAAATAAATAATTATATCTTTTACACCAAGCCCTGGTCAGTGTTTACTTGTTCTATTGTGTTCTCTTGACCTGTTGTGAATACTCTGTATACTGCCTAACTCTTCTTGAGGGAAGTCTGACTGCTCAGCCACAGCTACCAAGTGAATCTGTGTGGTACAGACTGCTACCAAGTGGGTTTACTGCCAAACACCTGTAGTCCTAAATCTTTTGCAGTGGTCCCAGAGGGAACTGCACAGGTTTCTGCCGAACAATAACAGACCGGGGGCTGCTCGATGCTGGTTCAAGTGCCCACAAACCCGATTTCCCCCTGTAAAGGTATCTCACCCACACCATCATGTCTTATGGCACAAGATACGTCACATGCTAAGAAAAAGAGCCATCGAAAAAGTGTCTCCCTCAGCAAGAGGAAAGGGAGTATACTCAAGGTACTTGGTTGTCAAAAAACCAGACGGCAAGTGGTACCCTATTCTGGATTTGTGAATACTGAACAAGAACATCAAAAAACTAAAATTCAAAATGCTAACGCTCCAAGAGGTCATATAAGCCATTCAGCCCTAGACCTCAATGATGCATACTTCTATGTGCCAATACATCCAAGGTACCGAAAGTACCTCATTTTCGTAGTGGGCGAAAGCCATTATACATTTTGGGTTCTACCTTTCCGCCTAAAATCAGGACCCAGAACATTCAGGAAGTGCCTGCCACCAGTAGCGGCCTTCCTCTGGAAGCAAGGCCACCACGTTTACCTGTACTTGGACGATTGGCTAGTTCGGGAATCAAAGTATCTACAAGCCTTATCTCTCAACCAAACGGAGACGCTGCTCCAACAGTTGGGCTTTACAATAAATTATACAAAATCCTGTACAGTTCTCTCAAGGAGCTTGGCTTTCCTGGGTTTACAATTCCTTACAGGCCACAATCTGGTAAAACATTCTGTAGAAAGAGTCAAGATTGATCACTCTAGCGAGTTCTTTCACACCGAACAAACTAGTCAGTCTGATCATACATGACTCTTCTGGAAACCATGTCCTCCTGCATTCCGCTGATTCCCCACTGTCTGCTTCACATGCAGCCAGTACAAATGTTTTTTGCGACCAGATGGTCCCAAATCTGGGGTTCCTGGTCAGACATGGTAACTGTCTCCCAGACCCAGTCAGACACACTGAAATGGTGGATATGCCCCTTCAGCATTGTGAAAGGAATGCTACTGATTGAGCCAAATTTTCATCTTACCATTGTGACCGATGCTTCCCAGGCGGGATGGGGTGCTCATTTAGACCAGCACTAGGTCAAAGCCCTCTGGTCCCCCGCGGAAGTCTTACATTAACATACTAGAATTACAAGCATTGGCACTGGGCTCTGAAATACTTTCTTCCTCTAGTCGAGAATTCAGTGGTGCGTGTCCTCACCGACAACACAACCAATGCTTTACCTACGGAAGCAGGTCAGAACGCGATGAGACGCCTTATCCCACGAAGTACAGACCATCTGCCATTGAGCCTTCCGTCAACATTCTACTTCAGATCTTCCAGTTGCCCGGGATGCAGAACAAGCAAGCAGACACCCTCAGCAGAGGAGCCTCACAGACACACAATTGGCAACTGCACAGCATCCAGATAGCCAAAATGTTCTCGAAATGAGGTCATCCCCCTCTAGACCTCTTTGCCAGCCACAACAACAAACAGTGCCAGAAATTCGCCAGTAGCATTCCGCATCCAGACTGTCTACGGGGTGCATTTTCATTCCCTTGGACGGGGTGTTTTCCTGTGCATTTCCTCCTTTCCCTATCATGAAGAAAACAATACAGATGATATGCAAATGTTGGTGCAGGATAATCTTGGTAGCCTCGTACTTGCACAGGCAGACCTGGTTCTCCTGCTTCAATTGGCAATTCATCTAGGGTCTCCGGCCAATCTTCTATCCCAGAACAATGGGATGATCTTTCATCACGACCCAGGCTCTCTCGTTAACAGCGTGGCTCCTGATCACTCCGAATTCGGACATTTGAAAATCCATCAAGACTGCTCGCTCATTCTAGCAGCAGCTAGAGCCCCGGCTACCAACATCTCCTGTAGCTGAAAATGGAAAAGATTCTGTGCATGGTGTGCACAGCAACCTAATCTGCAGCTGCTAGCTATAACACTTCATCTGTTCCTTCCTTATCTGCTGAAATTAGCTACAGAGTCTAGCGGTCTCTTCCATCAAAGTGCATTTATCAGCGATCTCCAGGTTTACACAGAAAAGTTCTCTGCTCTACAGTGACGGGCTAATCAAACATTTCTTAAAATGCCTTTTTGTACCTTTCCACCAAAGAAAAGGATTCCACCTGTATGGAGCTTGAACCTGGTCTTAGCAGGACTTATGAAGCCTCCATTTTAACCCTTGTCAACAACCCACATCCGGTTTCTAACTTGTGAAGGTGGCTTTTTCGTGGTAATTACGTCTTCTAGATGTGTTTTGGAGATCCAAGCCTGGGCTATAGACCCTCCGTATCTACAGTTCATGAGAGACAACGTGGTTCTCTCCCTTAACCTGCATTTCATTGCTAAAGTACTATCGTGAGTTTCATAAAAATGCTACCATAACTCACCCACATTCTTTCCAAATGCCATTTCACCAACAGAAAAGGCTCTGTACTCTCTGGATGTCAAAGGGGCTTTGAAATATTACTTGGATCACACAACCTTTTTTTTATCGACTAAGTAGCTGTTTGTCGCCTTTGGTCCATCCAACAAAGAAAGAGCCTTATCAAAACAGGGTATTTCAAGATGGGCTTTATCAACAATCTCTTTCTGCCACTCTAAGGCCAACAGGCCACTACAAACGTCCCCCAGAACGCACTCCACTAGAGCCATGGCTGCCTTGGTGGCTCTCTGGTCTGGGGTACCCATCAGAGACATTTGCCAAGCGGCAACATGGGTGGTGCCCCACACTTTATCTAGGCACTTCTGCTTACACCAGCAACATGCTGAGGATGTGCAGATGGGACGGGCAGTGCTTCAACGACTGTTCCAGTATGGTAAGCCCGCAGCTTCCGGGGTTGTTTCCTTTCTCCACTTGAAGATGTATTCTTTTTGCATTAACACAGACAACTTTATAGTACCTAATCTGTGTTTGCCTGGTTTCCACTCCCGGGCATTTATACTGCTACAAAATCTTTTAATAGCATCCATGAAAGTTCCAATGCTGGAGATGGGAGTAGTTTCTTACCTGTAACTCTATTTCACAAGTGTTGGTCTTTCATGGATTCACATGCGCCCTCCAGCCTTCCCCCCACCTCTCAGGCAAACATCCTTTAAGGGACATCCTCCAACAGGAGTGGTTAAAATCTGCGGGAGACGCTGATACACTTGACGTCCCATTGGTGCTGCCAAAAGCACCCACAACGACGTTGATGGGACACTGAAGGTGTCAAAAAGGTTTACCTAAGAAAATGACTAAGTCAAAGTTACCAGGGTTTCCCAGTGTGACAGGGAATATTCACAGAATGTGAATCCATGAAAGATACCAACGCTGGAGAAATTGAGTTACAGGTAAGAAACTACTCCCTTACTTTACTATTATGCGGTTTTGAAGTTCGTGAACTCATTTGGTGCTCCCTGATAGGGGACAAAAGCTCATCTGTGTTCCTCCGGGGTCCAGCCTAGTCCAGTGTTACTTCTTCCCCTCTCCATGAGCCTAGTTCAGTGTCACTTCTTCCCATCTCCATGATTGACTCAAAGGCCAAAAAACTCAAACATCAGAGTGGCGGATAGACATCTGGAATGTCTCTATTGTCTACATCCAGATTATAATCTGGATTCCTGCTCTATTTGCCAGTCTTTTCCCTGCAAGATAGACCATGGCATGGCATGGCATGGCATGGCTTGACTACGGCACTGTGGCCTCGGACTCTGCTTCCGTGAGGGGCAGTGCTTCACTGTGTCCCAGCAGACCCCCAGAGCAACCTCCATCTTCCAAGAAGTTGAGATGCCACGAGGAGAGGTCCTGTGGGAAAAGGGTGAAGATGGGTGATTCCACTTTTGCTCGACCAGGCTGAAATAAGCCTGTCTTGTATGAAAAATCCTCTTCAGTCACGCAAATGGTGCACCTGGTTGGCAAAATCCTTGACAAGTCTATGAAGCCCTCCACGACTGGCTCATGTTCTAGCCACATGATTCCAAAATCCTTTATGACTCTGACAACACCTTATTTATTTATTTATTTATTTATTCACAAAGCTCTACTCAAGCTGTTGACTGGGAAGTCTTCCAAGCCTCCTCCGTCAACGACCTCCGAGACTACATCACAGCAACATTTTTTATGACCACCCCCCTCAAACGCTGCATTATCCACTTTTCATCAGTGTGTCCACACACAGTCCCTGCACTGCTCATGTCACCTAAGAGGTCTAAACAGCCCCTTTTGACACTGCAGCCTGTGCCCTGCCCACTTTGTCGGTACTTTCCAATGTTTCTTCTGAGGAACACACCATTGATACTGACTTGAAGGGCTCAGATGGTGTATTTTTGGAAAATGAGTTGCCTCTATATAGTCTTTTTCTCTACTCTTCACTCTGGTGTCAGAGCTCCAAACAAGGATCCCCGCTATTCCTCCTATGGCCGAACACCTGTTATGCTGTCCCAGCCTTAGCTTCCAAGTCGCCATGAGCCCCACCTCCACCAGAGGAGCAACGGCCTCAAACTGACTCCTCGGACACTGATTCCCACGAGAATGTGCATCCATATACCTCTACTCACTCCTCCTCCACAGATGTGTTTGTTAGGGGGATTCATCATTTTTATGTTTCATGCCCTCTCCTAGTGAGACCCCAACCCTTTCTTTTAAGGCATCTGTGTTTTACTTTTGCAGCACACAGCTCCTTATGGGCACCCTTTGGGGTCTCCTTTGAGATTCTTTCTTTATCCCTTCTTACTACTGTTCTTAAGGATAGAGATACTCTGTATTTCTCCACAAACTTTATATTCTGAGAGATTGGCACACACCACCTTATTTGGAGTGTAAGGGGATACTTGGTACCTCCCTTCTTGCTGATCCTGGGACTCTTTAGTCACATAGACAACCTAGTTATGGCTGGTGTTAGTGGACATGTTTTACCAACTTTTGTGCACATTTTTGCCACAGACTGCATGCACAATAGGGTCACCAAAGTATTAACTTGGTGGCTCCTTTTTTTTTCGTCATTTCCAGCATGGTTGGTTGTTAGCCCTTCTTCTACCGTTCTGGGAGTGGGAGGTCTGTGTGTGTGTTTTGCCTTTGTCAGGAACCGTTGGTGTCCCCACCTAGGCTTCAGTGTGTCTGGGCAGGCCGGAAGTGGGGGAGGAGTGTTTCACTCTCCTGCTCTTTGTCTGCCCGAGTTACTGAATGGAACCAGCTCCCACTGTGGCTCTGGCTGTCCTGATTGGACAGCCACCGCCCCTTTCTGTAAACTGCTGAGAGAGATTGCAGAAGAGTGCGTGCTGAAACTAAATAAAAGGTGAGGTTCCTGCATTGAAAGGCAAGTCACAACTGGAAACTGACATAACTGAAGACAAGTACCACAGACGCCTGCAGACTCTTTGTAACAATGTGAAATGAACACTGCTGTCCTGACCCTGTTTTCTATGCGACAGAGGAATTCAGAAAAGGAATCCTCCTTTCCTTTGGCTTGTTGGACCAACCAGCCTTGACACGAACTACAATCTCCTGAGGTGCTGTGGCGTTCCGGAGCTGCGAAACCGCAAATACTAGGAGACCTCTGACCCAATCGTAGTGCATCGTCTTGCAAAGGCCGTTCCATCCAAGTCTTTGCTGAGCTCCAGGTGAACCTCCAGAGCAACAATTCGACTCATCCAAGTCCCCTCACAAGAGTGCAGGACTCCAGGTATCGAACGTGATCTTGTTGGTGCTGCAGAAAAGGTGCCAAAACCACAGAATGACCAGAGAAGCTGAAGAAATCCGTGCCAGAGGTCCTCCCTCGAGACTGCTGCTAAGAGATCCAGTCTATTCGTCACCAGACTAGGGAATCCTGAGGTCTGGTCCAGCACTGGCACATTGAGGAGAATCCAGCTATGAACATTTCCTCTAACCTAAGGTACTGTGGGGAGAAAAGGTATTGCTTAACTTAATCCAAGATGTTGCTCCAGTGTTGGCACCCACTCTGACCCAAGCTGCCAGCTTTTGTCCCTTTTTCAAGTCCTTTATCTGGGTATTCACCGTTGAGTTCTAATATCCTTACCTAGAGACTGAAAGTATCCACAGGAACTTTTGCTATTCCGCTGATTCGTGAGGCTTTCAGCCCTCTCCAAACTGTCTTTTGCATAGAGTTGGGGATCAGATTTACAAAGTGTTAACTTGCGCTCAAACTGCCCCTAGAACCTTAAGCTCTGCTATTGTTTTACTAACCAATTGTTTTCCTTCCAAAGAGACTTTGGGCCTCATTATGAGTTTGGAGGTATTTCAGAGGAAAATCCTCTGAAATACCACCAAACTGATTTACCGTTACTACTACTTGGTCAGGCGGAATTTCTGCCTGATTACAAGTGGTGGTAGCGGTATAAATCCCCATGTATTTTGGGTCCATTGGACCTAATGGGGCTTTTTTTGCGGAATTACTGCTGCAGTAATTCTGCAAATTCTGCCAATTGTGTGTTTTTTAAATGTTTGTCGTTGAGTGGCAAGCTTTACCTCAAAGGTTTTGCTGGAGGTAAATCTACCACTCAAAGCCAAAACTCGTAATGTGGCGTAGTGGTCAGATTGGAGGTAACTCGGTTACCTCCAATTTTACCAGTTACTGTCATACTCGTAATGAGGCCCTTTCTCTTATGTGGTTTTGCTAACTAAGTACAATTACTGTACATCTTTGTGCGCAAGTGCGCGTTATTACCGATAGTACGTTAGAACTTTCATTAGTGTCAAACTCTAATAATTGTAACCGCCAGCAATAACCAAGCAATGACCTTTTTAAAAGTGTTTTTAAAATATTTCTATGTATGTTGGTTTAATTATCTAAGCATTTCTAAATATTCCTTTTGTAAACATAATACATATATATTTTAATATACATTTATTAGTGGGTTTCTTTTATCTGCTTTACTAGGTTCAGTGTACTTACTTACAGCTCACATCTTCCTCTTATAAGCCTGACTGCTCTGCTACTCTACCAAGGTACATACTGATAGTAAGAGTTGGGGACCTGTATAGCATTGTGATAGTTTTATGGAGTCTTCCCACAAGTGGACTTTGGGAAAACTCCCTTAACAGGGTTTGATTTTTTTTTTTTACCCGCTTGTGGAGAGCCTGATGAGCTTCCCCCCAAGGGATTCGCCTCAAGGTGAAATCTGAGCTTTCCATTCTGACTAAAACTTAGCAAGAAGTCAAGGAAAACGGCAGTATCCATTTTAATCCTGGGTGACCTCTGGGAAGACGGGCTTGTTGCCTTGAAAAATCCTTTCACGGCTCCACATATAAATGTAAAAAAGTATAGGGCACTAGAGGATGCCTCCAAATGCCTGCACACTAAACCGCCTAGAACCAACTCCATGGTCCCTGCAGCGTTCAGAAAAATATTGGTCAACCCCTCATTGCCGAGTGCAGGCCTTCTGGACAAGGAAGACAGGCAGCTGGATGCTTTTGGCAAGTCATTTCCATGACTGTGGCACTGTCAAGGCCGCCAACTCGCCCATCATCCTAGCCAGGTATGACAGGGACCTGTGGTTCCAGATTGGAAGTTTCTCCCTGGCGACAAAAAACAGGAACAATCTGTGCTGCTCGACGAGTGCAAATCTGCCTCTGACCATGTGGCTGTTGATATCAGACACGAGATTCTGCCATATGGGCAAAGCCAAAGTCCTCTCATGCCAAGGTTGGCGGAATGCCACACATGTTGGTCCTGATGTACAGGCAAAGGTCATCGATATGCCCTTTGACTGGGGGAGACCTTTTTGGCAAAAAGGTAGACAATACTCTGCTAGCCAATGAAACTGACACAGACACAGCACGGTCCTTGGGCACTCTACAGCAGCGATGGCCTTTTCAGTCCTTTCAATCAAAACAATGCTTCTCCAGACCCAGTAAACATTTGCTCGTACCACTCCCAGTCATACAAAGGGACATTGTACGCTTCAGGCGAGTAGTACAAAGCTCGTTCACAATCTTTGAGGCGCCCAGTCATTGCGGCTCTTCTTGAATTAAAGGCCAGTCCAACAAGCATAATTGAATCCTGCCCAGCACCACCCTTCTGTTTCAGCACCCCAGTAAGGGGGTATTAGAGGGAGCCTGTCTTCATTCTGCATCAATGTAAACAAATGAGACAAATGGGTGCTTTTGATAGTAGAGCAAGGCCACTCCGTTGTTTGTTCCAAGGACCCTTACAACCAATCTTTCTGACAAACCACTAAACCATCTTCATCTGCTTCACCTTGGAGTGCTATTGCTTATATCTAGAGGAGCTATAGCATGATTCCTACGCGCACAGCGGAGCGAGGGCTTTTGCTTACATCATTTCCTGTTGCAAAAAAAGTCAGCTTGATGGAGATATAGTCATTTCAAATGGTCTCACTACAAAATATCCTCAGCCAGCTGGCCAAGGAAGACTTTCTATCGTCCCTGGACATGGACACATATTCCCAAGTCTAAAATTCATCTCCGTCATCACAAGTTCTTGCACTTTGTAGTGGCAAACCACCACAATCAATTCAAGGACTTTACGAAATGCCTCGCCTCAGCTGCGGCACACTTCAGGAAGTCTGGAATCTGTGTTTACTGTGGCAAGCTAGGAGAAGGACTGTGACCAAAGGACATTTTTGATTGTAGTTTTTATTTAAATTAAAAGAAAATGCCTACCTGGCCCTATTACTAAAAGGCAGTTTCCCCTAACTAAACAAAGGTGCTCGTAAATAGTCCTCGGTCCAAACCCATCTACTAAACTGATCCCAACAATTGGCAAAAAAAGTAAAAGAAATGGGTTGAAAGCCCAGTGCTCTTGGTTCTTCACAAAGTTATCTCCATCTGCCCCAGAAACCGCTACTGTCTCTGGATCCAATGGTTGGAAGTAAATAAAAGTTCCACTCAAAGAAAACTGTTTTTTTCAGTCTATCAAAAGTACCTCAAAATTTCTGGATGTTCAAAACACTCTTGTTCCTGAAAAACAAAGTGCCAAAAGTTCTATGTGGAAAGGGATATTTCCCTGCTCTTTTCACCAACTTGGTTGATCTCTCCACACTTCGACCAAATTTCTGGTGCTCCTGTGCTCCCTTGATATATGCTTATTTTGCCCCTCTGGCTCCTTTTGAGGTTCCTTCACCCAATATATCACTTAGTTCGCTAGGGTTCCTGTGACCCCTCTCTGCTTCTGACTCTTAGTTTTCTTGGGTCCTGTGACCCATTCTGGGGGTGTATACTGCTCAGGTTTCTCAGGCTCCCGTAACTCTTTGACTTGTCTTGTTCTTTTTTTTTGTCACTACTTACTGTGCCCCTGTGGATCGTTTGGGATCGCCTGACCCAATATGTCACTTGGTTCTTTCTGGTTCCTGTGACCCCTCTCTGCTTCTGCTCTTAGTTTTCTTGGGTCCCTTTGACCCTTCTGGGGATGCTGACCTAGTTTCTCGGGCTCCTGCAACCTTTTTCCTTGTCTCGTTCTCTCATGTTTCTCAGGTCTCTCTGACCCTTGGATTGGGATAGGGTAGTCATTCCTTCTTCCCCGCTCGTTCTCTCTTCTCCCTCCGTCCTAGGCAACCCGCATACCTGCTGTGTTGCAGTACTTGCTCCAGTGAGGATCCCTCTCGTAAGCGACGGCAGTGTTCTCTGTGGCTTGCTGCTTTTCTCTTCCGATTGCTAGCGGTCAATTCACTGGTTCTCGTCACTTCTCCCCAAAAGGGAGCCCTTCCCTATGAGGCTACAGAGGTGAGGCAGGTACCCAATAGTCCCATAGGAGTGGGTAAAAAGTGGGAGTACCTCATAGGGAGACACTCCCCTCATGGGTATAATGACTCCCATCGTGTGAAAGACCTCCCCCACTCTTTCCCCAAAGCCATGGCCTTATTGACTCCTTCACCCTGCAAACCTGAAACTACTACTGTGCTTTACTATGAAGTCTTTTCTATCACATCTGTAAGGCCAGATATGACTGAGAGGAGGAAGAACCAAAGAAACATACAGAACAGTCAGGAGGATAGCTCATCGGCAACGTGCTCGCCTTAGAAGCAAGACGACATAGAGCAACACAGGTTCGATCCCCGGGTCCGCGCTTAGAAACCTCTGGGTATTCAGCATTTTATATCATATTAACAGTAAAAGGGATTACCAAAAACTGTGACGAGGTGGCAACTAGGAGACAATAAGATTTCTTCTGAGGCATTGACGACAAACACTGATTCTACGCTGGGCCGGGCCCAACAATATAAAGTAAACACTAAGGAAAAACTAAGTGTGTTTGGGAGCAGAAAGAGCAGCAAGAGAAGCTGGCATCCATCCTGTGGGGCCTGGGGAAATTCAAACCCACGCTGCCTGAAGCATCGAGAGGCAGTCGTTCCCTGAAGAAGAAGCTGAAAGGAATTATGCCAGCCGGATTAAACCCAACTTGCTGCTTTTAGAGGAAGAATCCAGTGGTGACGTGGCCTCTCTGAGGTGGTCCGTAGAGTCCATAAAACACGGCAAAACTGCCTCAGCAATGTCTCTGTGGAGCTACACAGACCAGAGGAGGAAACCAGGAGTATGCACAGAATAAACAGCCACCTGAGACCCTGGGAAGAAATGGTTGGTCTTCCCAGTGAAGAAGCAAGCCGGGTGGGGTCCAGGGAGCCCCAAGAGTAAAGTATTCCTGGGGAGTGATCTCCCTTGTCACAGTAGTGATAACCAGAGAACCAAGAGTCAAGTATTCCTTGGGATTGAACTCCGTAGCAGTGGGAAACTCAGCATATGTAAAAAATACAAAAAGGACAAAGAACTGTTGGGGAATAATCTCTCCAACAGTCAAGATAGTAGAAGTCCTTATAAAGTAACAACAATACGAAGAGTGGATAAAGCCCTAGCACCATTGTTCACAAATCCTTGGGAGGAAGTAAAGAGACTTCCGAAGACTTGTGCAAAGGACTATCCAGAGATAGTCCTCCCCAACTCAAAACATAAAGAGGCTGGATGAAGTGCCAGCAATAAGAAGAGTTGATAAAGTCTTAACTCTGTTTGCAAATTCTTGGGAAGAAGTGAAGAGACTTGTAAAAACGTGTACAAAGACCTATCAAGGGATGGTCTCAAACTCTTCCAAACAGATCAGGAGAAGGAAGTCATTTTCCTGGTCTGTTTATTTGACAAATCAGACCCTATTGCAAGACACTGCTGTTAAGTCAGCCTACGATTTGGTTTGTTTCACCTGGAGAAGGGAGCCATTCTCCTGGTGACTTGGATAAGAACTTCATTTAACCCTTTGTTTCTTGGTCTGTTTGTTAGTGGTAGAGTAGTTGGTTTGGCAGTAGACGAGTCACTGCAGGCCATGAAGGCGTACACCGAGACGGCCCGGGACTTTGGTTCTCTCCATCGACGACGGCCGACCTATCGGACCCCCGGAGGCAAGTCTCAAGGTGCCTCCAAAGGATTTGGTGGCGGTTCCGTGTCGTACCGCCAATCGGCCTGCTCATCATCCCAGGAGGCCTACAGAGGCCGCAGCAAGGCCGGAGGACATCAGCTTCGTCGCCAAGAAGGCCAAGGCTGCAAAGTGGCAAGGCCTCGGTGAAGCAAGATTGAACCGGCCGTGACGTTGGGCCCCCACCCAAGCACCCGGTGGGAAGCTGGTTGGCGAATTTCGACAGCGTGTGGGAGTCCATCTCCACCGATTGTTGGTTCCTGGATGCTCTGCCCTACGGGGGCACTCTGGAATTCCAAAGAAAGTGTCCCCGTCTACCACCCATGGCCAGGAAGGTAAACCACGTGCCGCAGCTATTTCTGGAGGTACGAGCAATGCTAAAAAAGGGCACGATAGAACTCGTCCCGAAGAGGCTCCGGGGCTCTAAGTATACTCGCGGTACTTCCTGGTCCGAAAGAAGACTGGCGGTTGGCGACCTATCCTGGACCTTCGCCGCCTCAACAAATACATCAAGTCCCAGAAGTTCTGGATGGTCACCCTTCAGCACTTGCTGGGACAGCTGGAGGAGGGCCACTTCCTGTTGTCGCTGGACTTGGAGGATGCCTACTTCCACATCCCAATACACAAAGGACATCGAAAGTTCCTACGATTCGTAGTCCAAGGGCGACACTACCAGTTCAAGGCCCTACCCTTCGGTTTGAAGTCGACGCCGAGGGTCTTCACCAAGTGCCTGGCAACAGTGGCGATGCAGCTGCGCCTGCAGGGGATCCACGTATGCCCCTACCTGGACGATTGGCTCGTCCGAGCAAAGTCAAGAGAACTCGCCGTCGATCACACGGCGAAGACCGTCCGACTATTCACAGATCTGGGATTCTCGATCACCTTCACGAAATCCCACTTGGTACCATCGCAAGACGCCCTGTTCCTGGGAGTCAGACTCGACACAGTGGCGCGATTGGCTTCACTGTTGGAGGAAAGGATGAAGGTCATCCTGGGCAAGGTACAATGGCTGTTGACCATGGACATGGCCAGGGTGAGGTCCATCAAGTCCCTACTCGGCATGATGTCATCGTGCATCTACCTCGTGCGCCTATGCAGGTTGTGGATGCGACCACTGCAGGAGTTCCTCGATGCCCGTTGGATGCAAGCAGTGGGCAGTTTCGACGATTTTATCTCCCTCAACGAGACGTCCGCCAAGTGATCTGGTGGTGGGGCAACTGCGCCTCTAGCAGCGGGTATGGACTTCCAGACCCCGACACATCAGGAAATAGTGACGACGGACGCCTCCCTGGAAGGATGGGGAGCGCACACCGGAGATCTCCACGCAAGAGGCTTTTTGGCTCCCGGAGGAGAGGTCACCACACATCAACGACCTGGAGCTCCGAGCTGTGTTCTGGGCCCTCAGGTCATTCCTCCCGTCCTTCACGGGCAAGGTGGTGAGGGTCTTCACCGACAACACCACCACGATGTTCTGCATCCGGAAGCAAGGGGCCCCAGCTCTATCCAAGGAAGCGCAGGATCTGTGGCCCTGGGCCGTTGCCCACGGGATGTTCCTGGCACCCTTCCACCTGGTAGGAGTAAAGAACACCGTTGCCGACTCACTCAGCAGGGAGCTGCGCTCGTGCCACGAGTGGGAACTCCGGCAGGATCAAGTGGATCTGCTATTCCAACGATGGGGCAATCCCCAGATAGATCTCTTTGCGACGGCGACGAACACCAAGTGCCGGAGGTTCGCCAGCAGGTTTCCCCAGCCGGGGAGCATGGGCGATGCATTCTCCTTCCCCTGGAAGGGCCTGTTCCTGTATGCATTCCCACCGTTGCCGTTGCTTCTGCGACTAATCAGTCAACTCAGATGGTCCCGGTGCAGGATGAACCTCGTTGTAGCGGCGTGGCCGAGGCAGATATGGTTCCCGGACCTTCTGTATTTGTCAGCGTCACCCCCCCACCCCCCTCCCCAGTCAAACTGTCGACAGACGCAGATCTCCTCACCAGGGAAAGAAGCGCCATCCTACATGACTTGGCTCCTGCAGCCCTAGAGTTCGGAGGCTACGATATCCCGGCGGCCTGCAAGGAGGCCCTTGCAAAGGCCAGGGCGTCCTCGACTCTTAAGTGCTATGGGCATAAATGGAAGAAGTTCTCTGTCTGGTGCCAAGCACAGACAATCCACCCTCTATGGATTACAGCCCCTCAAGTGCTGCCGTACTTGCTGTCGCTGGCCGAGGCGGGGATGGCACATGCCTCCATCAAGATCCATCTGGCGGCTATCTCCCGCTACACCAGAACTCCAGGGCGGTCGTCACTGTGGTCTCACCACCTGGTGAAGGAGTTCATGAAAGGTCTGTTCCGCTCATTCCCGCCGGTGAAGGCTCCGGCGCCGGCGTGGGAGCTCAACGTGGTGCTGACCAGGCTCATGGACCCACCATTCGAGCCTCTGCATTCGGCACCGTTTAAGTTTCTATCGTGGAAAACAGCGTTTCTTGTGGCCTTCACCTCTGCACGACGAGTGGGAGAGATCCAGGCCCTCTCCTGTAAATCGCCATATCTGACATTCCACGAGACGAGGGTAGTGCTGAGGGCGCACCCTTCCTTCATGCCCAAGGTGCCGTCGGACTTCCATCTCAACGAGCCCTTGATGTAACCCATTTTCTTCCTGTCGCCTTTGTTGCCGAGAGGACTTTGGACTAGCTGGATGTGGCTAGAGCGCTGAAGTTCTACGTGGACCGCACAAAGAGTTTTCAGAAGACATCACAGCTGTTTGTGAACTTTGAACCTGTGAACCAAGGGAAGGCCCTCTCGAAGGCTTCCATTTCCAGATGGCTCTCTGGCTGCATCATGCTCTGTCACCAGTTGGCAAATGGACCGTTGTCCGACCAGAGCGATCACTGCTATTACGGCGTTCCCGTCTGGTGTGCCCCTGCTGGACATCTGCAGGGCTGCTGCGTGGAGGTCGATGCACACCTTCAAGAGATTCTACTGCGTCGACCGGGATTCCAGGGAGGAGTCCAGAGTCGGCCAGGCAGTGCTGCGCAACCTGTTCGCTTGAAGGTGAGCCTGGTGGTAAGAGATGTTGAGTTGTTGAAATGCTTAATGTTGAGCCTTGCCACCTCCCGTGGTTGTGCATGTGTGTACTGCTATGTATTCTTGTATTCATGAGCATGTGAATCAATGCCAGAACCCATGCTGGAGAAGGAACAAGTTACTTAACTGTAACTGTTGTTCTCCAGCATGGGTCTGGCATGGACTCGCATGCAAACCCTCCCTCCAACCCCTCTGCGGCTCTTCTCTTGGTCCTACTGCCACTTTATGTGCTACCAAATCTGAAGATGGCTGCCAGAGGAGGGGCTTAGGGAGAGGGCACTCATTGTCTGGGGGCAGTATGACCCAGAGACCAGTGATTGGTTAGTAGTAGAAAGACAGTTCAGAAACGAAACTGAAACTGATTTTTTTTTCTTTACTGAGGATTCCCAGGCTGACGACGGGGAATATTCATGAGCATGTGAATCCATGCCAGACCCATGCTGGAGAACAACACTTACAAGTAACTTGTTCCTTATTCTTTCTACGGTATTCAGATGGTGTGTATTGTTCACCACAGGTTGCCAAGCATGTGGAAAGTTCAGCATTACCTTTAGCTAAGCACATGGATGTATTGTCAGAATTGCCATGGCATGGAAGTAGAAAGGGGGCACACGATATCCTCTCTGGGAAGAAAGCTCAAGATATGGAGCGCAGTTGAAACCACGACTTGGTACTGGGCCATGAGGAAATTCATCTGAAAACCCACTGATACAAGAGTTAATGTGGGGACATACCTAGAACCTGGCTTGACACTGGAACATAGGCCCGTGGTAACTACAGATTCGAGATGAGAAGATAGACCCTCCCTCCCTGCACCTGCAGGTCGGAGATATGGCGCGGAGTACGTGTGCCAACCTCTAACCGGAAACTGATGAACAATACTTAATGCCTTGTTATTTTGATGATCTGATCACTGCTTTGATTCTTGTAGGATGGTAATGTACACTGTGAGGGGTCAGAAATGCGAGACTGGCAAAAGGGTAAAGTGTTCTCAAAGTTTGCCATTTATTCAAAGTAAAAAAGGGGTCGATCTTTACCTAACCTAATAGAGAGATCCTTACCTAGCAAACTAAGACTAAAGAAAACCGACCTAATGTCCCCAATCTCTCTGGCCCTCGCACTAATACATACAATAAACTCATAGAAGGAAAATATGGCTACAGTTTAGTTCAACAAGGTGGCCAGCTGTCATGCGGTAGAGACGTTAAAGTGTGTAAAATGACAGGAAAGTGAAGAAAAACCAGCCTCAACGCACGACGAGTGCCGGTGAGTAAGCAGAAGCTGTGAGGAGCCCGGGGACCTGAAGGAACAGGACCCGACGACAGCAGAGACCGTGACTGCAGTAAAAGCAGAGGGCCTGCCCCGCTGGACGCTTTTGGGTATGCTGAAGGTGAGGGAGCCAGGACAGCGCGGCAAATGGAAGACCAGAAGGGGGCCGACCCCCTAGTTCACAAAGCAGTTGCAACAACACATAAGCGGTGGACTATAGGGAGGCAATAGACTTGCACTGGCCTTCAGAGGAGAAATAAAAAGGTGGTACGAGAGAGGAGCCGCACAGCAGGGCAGACAACGGCTGCCATTGGGCTAGAGGCCTGCACCGCTGGAAGCTCGAAGCGGTGGCTGCAAGTTGGGAAGCCAGAGTAGTGCCGCAGGAGTAGGGGAAGCAGAGGTCGGCAGGGGTGTCTAGCCCCAAGGACACCAGGAGGAGCTGAGAGCTGCAAGTGCGACTGGCTGCACAGGACAAAGGCCACTGCAGGGGACATCAGAATGACCCCACTAAGCATTACTCCGCGGTGGGGGGGTGAGCCTGGGACAAGCTGCACACTGAGGGGAAAGGATAGGCACGGCAGAGTAGGTGAGGTGGCAAGGAGATTGCATTCTGCATGGAGGCTGCGCCCCAGGGTGGAGACGTAAGATCTTGCGGAGTGGACAAGCAGGGCGAGACACCCAATGAATACATGCCCAGGCACGAACTAGGGGACAGGGGGGTGTCGCTGCAGTGAAGGCATTCCGCTCACATGCCTTATAGATTATATAAGGGGAAGACTATGCAGACCAGAATGGATGCCTTTTCACGCAAGGGAGAGTGTGGTGGACCATTGAAGAAAGCGGCAGTGAGCAAACAGAGGCCAGAACAGGAGAAAATCTAATCTGGAAAGCAATAGAAGCTCTCCAAACCACTCTGGAGAAGAAGATAGAGGAGTTTAGAACAGATGTGGGGCTGCTGAGGCCGGAAGTCCGTACGCTGGCTCCATTGTGGATATGGGGGGTGGGGGACTTCATTGTTCACTAGACCGTGCCTTGGATAGATCTGGCGATAGTCACAAGAAACGGGCACACCAGCAAAAGCATCGAGCACCGCATTGAGGGAGCTGGGCCTTGGAGACATGTGGAGGGAGCTGCATGGGGAGAAGGGCTACTCTTATTATTTAAGCCTGTGTGTGTGTATATATGTGTGTGTATACAATCTCCCACTCTCGCCTCACAGGAGATGAAACATTGGGAGACTTTTTCACGGCTGAGTACAAAGCAAGGGTCCTTTCGACCATGCACCGCTGGCCGTGATGTGGAAAACGTTGCGATTAATCCCCCCTATCACAACGTGGAGGCTGAGAGGAGAAGCATTACTGGATGAGCAGTTCAGAGCCCAGATGGAGGAGTCGGATTGGCCAAAATATGGGGAGTGTAGACAGCGCTGGGATCTTGTGGGAGGCCTTTAAGGTGATTAGAAGGGGGCAATTGATAAAATGGAGGGCATCCGCAGAGAACTGCTGTGCAGTATTTGCCGGCATAGAGCATCAGGTGGAGGGACGGGAACACCTAGGGGGTTGCGAGGAGGAACTCGCAAGGCTCCGACAGACTTGCCTAGTGCATCGGGCAAACAGGATTACACTAGATACCTGCAGGGACTACATGAAAGTGGGTATAAACCTGGGAGGATATTAGCCTGGCTGTGTCTCGCAAAGGAGAAGAGGGAAATGATCAGCTCCATCCGGAATGAGTGCAGAGAGGAGTGGCGGGCTCAGAGCGAAATTAAAGCATCTTTCGGCAGGTTTTAACGGAAGTTGTACAGCGCATGCAGGGGAGGGGAGGCCACGAAAATAGGTGACCCTGGTAGACCTAGCGTTGCCACGCATGGAGCAGAAGTAAGTGGAGATGCTAGACGCACCGCTGACAGAGGAGAAATTGGAGGCAACTATACTCCCATTGCCTACTGGCAAAATTCTGGGGCTGACTGCCTCCTGGGGGAATTTTACAAGGAATATGTGAATGAGCTGATGCTGCATCTCTTAAGGATGCTGGAAGAGGCATTTGAAACAGGTTTCTGTCAGCGAGAGTCGACTATTGTGCCGATACTCACTTGGCAAATCGTTGCTTCAATGCAGCTCCTACAGACCTCTCTCCATGATTTATTTATTTTTTGCATTTGTAGAGCACCTTAGCCCTGGGGCATCAGGGCGCTGTAAAGGAACCAGTTACACATAAAATAAATGTGTAGCTAATGGGTTAAGATATACGTTCATCGTGCAGTGTCAATTAGGCAAGTCTTTAAGGCCTTTCGGAAGGGCGAGTAGGATTCTGTTGCTCTCATTGTAGGTGGGAGCGCGTACCAATAATGGTCTGCATCTTCAGGGAAGCTGGGTCCTCCTCCTTTGGCTAGTTTGACCAAGGGATGGATAATGCTGTGGGCGTGGATCAATCTTACTGGTCTTGTAGAGGTGGGTCTCATGATTTTTGGGACAGGTGTTTAGGGGCAGTGTTTGTCAGGCATTTATGGCGGATGGACAGAGATTTGAAGATAATTCTTTCCCGGGTGTGTAGCCAATGCGCTTCCTTTCTAGCGTCTGTGATTTGAGCATTTCTGGGAATGTTGAATGCTGTGCACAGGGCATTGTTTTGAATCGCCTGCAGCCTTCTGATGTTTTATTTCGAGGTTCTAGCGAATCGGTTGTTGCAGTAATCAAGCCTCACGCCAGTAACTTCTCTGGCGATGGTGAGGCAGATGAATGGTGTGAGGAAGTGTCTGGAAGCGTTAATGAGTTTGGCTGTGTAAGCCGCTGACGAGGCAGTAGCATTTACTTGTCTGGTGAGGTTGAGGAAGGCATCCATATAGACAGTGTTTTGACTGATGTCGAGACGGCTATGCGTATGCCATTTTTGGTGAATGCAGAGTATTGGGGATATAGTTTTTTTTCAGCATGTTCAGTCCGAGATCCTGCCAGGAGGATCTCTGTTTTGTCATCATTAAGGCAGAGATGATTCATGGCCATCCAGGCTTAAATAGTGGCGTAGATATTGTTGATTGTGCAGGAATCTGTGTCATAGGTGCGGGTGAGGGGAGTGAGGATTTTAGCGTCATCAGCATAGTTGATATAGGCAATGCCGATGGAATCAAGGAGGCCAAAGAGGGAGGGTGAGATGTGGGAGCCTTGTGGGACACCACATGGGATAGGTGTGGGAAGGGCGCTGGCAATGTCTGGGAAGACTCTCGTGGTTCTTCCTTCGGAGGAGGAGGCTAGCCAGGTTGTGACCTCTTTGGAGAAGTGTGCAGCTGACTTGAGGTGGTGGCAGAGGGTGTTGTGGTCCACCAGGTCAAAAATCGACAGACAGATCAAGGAGTAGTAGTAGGGCTGGCTTTCTTTCGTCTCTGAAAGCATTCAGTTTGTTTTTGAGTTCCAGCAGTGCCGATTCCGTGACTTTGTCTGAAACCTAATTGGCGCATTCCAAGGATGTGGTTAGATTCCAGGGAATCTTGGATTGCTTCATAGGCTGCCCTATCGAGAATTTTGAAGCAAGGGTACTGTGTTGATGGTGCGGTAGTTGTTAGGATCTGAGGGGTCTAGCAGGGGCTTTTTTTAGTAGGGGGAGAATCCATGATTCTTTGAGGTTGCTTGGGACTTTACCTGTGAAGAAGAAAGCGTTAATGAACTTGGTGATGAAAGGGCAGAGGGTTTCCGAACAGTCTTTGATGATGTTCGGGGGGCATAGGTCGCCTTTGCATTTGGAGGGTTTCAGTTTATTAAGTATCTTGGCTGTTTCTTCTTCTGACACTTCCGTAAAATGGAAAGGGGGTGATGGTGGGATTATGGCGGAGGGAAGCAAGCAGGGGGGATGCAATGAGAGTGTCTTTGGATATTATTTTCTGTTGGAGGGTTGTGATTTTGGCTTGCATAGCTTTTTGAATGCTATTGCACCAGGACTCCTCTTAAGTAATGGAAGATTGGGGTGTGGAGGGTGTTTCCAATTCTCTAATGATTCTAAAGACTGACGACATTGAGTTGCTGACGACATTGAGTTGCACCAGGGGATCGAAAGATCCATGGAATTTGGAGGCTACCGTTGTCCATGATGGGCCGAGCTGCGATACTGAAGATGGTGGTACTGGTGCGCCTGCTATACCATTTTGGTAATCTACCATATGATATCAAGGGCAGTTCTTCTGGAAACTAAACTCGTTGGCAAGGGAATTTATCTGGGAAGGCGGGAGGTGTAAGAGATCGCTGGGCACACTGAACAGAGATTATAGGGATGGGGGATTCAGGCTGCTAATACTTGGCTGGCCACTGCAGTTCGTTATGACTTGGCTAGCGGATGAAGGCTCATTAGACACAGGTTGCTGCAGGGCAAGGTAGGACCATACTACTTGAAAGAGGTACTCTGGATGGGGGGGTGCCTGTCTGCAGGAGAAATCAGCGCTTATACCTCTGGGAAGGAGAATTTGGCGCAGACTATGGAGGATGGTGAGGAAGCGAGACCTATACTCTGTTAACATACCCTTCACAGCATTTTGCGGGAGTAATCATGGGAAGGGTTGCAGCCTTCAGCTTCACCGGCAATCGAATGGGCTAATTATTCTGGGCTACTTATAAAAGAAGGCGTGTGGGTAGGCTTCCTTGAACTGACTGAAAAATACGACACGGGAGGTGGTCTGGTGGGTTTGGGGCAGACGGGTATGATGGGAACCATGCAGAGTTGGGGTTGTGTTTAGTTATGAAAGAGAACTGTAAGTGGGAGGTTGCTAAGAGCTACCGGGCTGTGGAGCAGTTGGGGTGGAGATGCTGGCAATGGGAATAAAGACTGAAAGACAGTGGCAATGAGTATTATGAGAGTGGGCCAAATGCACAGGGATCAGACAACAACAAACGCACATAGAAGATTGATGTTTATTAATTGCGTTTTGCTGTACTTGTCTTTCACTTCTACTGCTGGTGAACATCTATTGTCTGGTTGCCAAATGCAGTAAAAGTTTAATTGTTTTTTTATTTTTATTTAAGTTTCGTTCAACAAAACAGTCTTGTAATTCAAACTCAAATGATCTTGCAAGCACTCCTTGTGACCAGAGTTGTATTCCCTTCCCCTGGATCAATTCAGGAATACTCTGATTACAGTTATGTTTAAAGAAATTAGTCTTTTTCAACTAAGAAATAACAAATGTGATGTTCACCACAGCTGGTTGACAGTTCAAACAAATCAATGTCTTCCACAATATCCTGTAATCAGGATTGACCTTCTCCCAAAACACAGGTTCCAAACCCAAATGCAATTGTCCTGCACTCTTTTAAAAAGAAAAACGTCTTGTCAAGATAGCATGTCACTCTTTCTCAATACTTCTTACAAAAACTCTTGTCAGGAGAGCAAACAACAACTTGCCTCAGTGATACCACTGCTTGTCAACCAATGATAGAACACAAGTTCTTTTCATTCAACAAAAGATCTTCCACAAATCTTTCTGCACCCAGAGATATCAAAACATCCTCTTTTCTGGTCCACTCGCCTGCCAGGACTAACCACTGTAAGCCCTTTCCGTGTATACTTGCCTGTATACTTGCCTGCCAGGAGGAAAACTCCTACCACTAATTTCAAACATGATGGCTTGATTCCAGTATTCTCCACACCAGTCTTTCGGTGTGGTTTCACAATTTCTTGACTGTTCAATGTGAGATATAGGCTTTTCCAAAATTATATTTCTTAAAAGGGGACTTATGCTTTGGTTGCTTTATTAATGGGTTCTCACAACTTCTTGGCAGATGGTAATGCGGGTTATGAGCTTTTTCCAGTGGTTGTCTGGATCTGGTCGGCCTCTTGGCTGTAGATAATTTTGGTTGGAGGCTTTCTCCACTGGTAGTTCGCCCAAAGTATGACAGTCTTTTGGCTGCGGGTAGTAATGGTTATAAACTTCCCCCTCTTGGAATTTACCCAAAAGTCTTTTTTTTTTTTCTTTTTTTTAAAAAACTTTTATTTTTGCTGGCAGAGGCAAACAGCATACACACACATCCGAGCAATAAAGACACATTTGTAGCATATATAGGCGAATACAGAGCATATTTGCAGAAACATGATGACAGCAGTCGAGTAACAACATATCACAGAGCACCAAGATACCAAACGGTTAATTGACGGGCTAGGAGGACTCGTCCATCCAAGAAGTGTCATTTAAGCTAATCAAGTAGCTGTTGAATGCAGACCATATGTTTTGAGGTCGAGAACGCACTGGGAGCATACCCAGAAACTCCTCGCAGTTTCGGGACCACGTAAGTAGATTTAACCATTTCTGAAATGTAGGGGGGAGTAGGGCTCTTCCAGCTTTGTAAAACACATTTCTTGGCTACGACAGAGCTCACATTCAAGAACTTAACAATGTCCTTGGCCCCCCCAGACTGCCACACTCCAAACAGAACCCCCATCGGATCGGGATCAACAGTATCAGTGATTACAGATAATGTCTCTATGACTTTACTCCAGAATGTGGCCAGTTCCGGGCAGTCCCAAAACATGTGCAGGTGGTCTGCACCCTCCGCACCGCAGCGGGGGCATAGCCGAGGATCCGAGCGAGCAAACCTCGAGATTCTACATGAAGTGGAATACAGCCTGTTAGGTAATTTATATTGTATGGTGCGGTAGCGGAAGTTTAGGGACACCCTGCTAGTATGGGAACCCATCTTCTCCCACTGTTGATCAGTGAGATCCAGTCCCAGCTCGGAGGCCCAGGCATCGCGAGCCCTGGATGGAAGGGGAGAAGCAGCGGTCAAGAGGAGCTTGTATAACGAAGAAACCACCCTGCGGGCGCCACCCGAGTTAGCGATGTAAGCAATCCCAGGAGAGTCCTGGGGCTCAATGGAGAAGACAGGCCAAGCGTTTCGAACTGCAGGAGCTCCAGAACCGAACCTGAGTGCCCCGGCCGCCACGTCTGCGTTGTTATAAACTGTCCCTCTGGATAGAAATCAGTAAGGGCGCGGTAACCCAGGGCCTCCCAGTGTCGCGCCAGGGTGGTGGTATGTGTGGGTTCTAGCCCGGGAAAGCTCCAGGCGGGGAGCCATTTGTAGTACGGATATGGTTCGCCTACACAAAAGTCTTTTGACAGCTTCTTGGCTATAGGTAGTTCTGATTACAACCTTTCCCCTCTTGAAGTTTGCCCAAAGTCTGTCTTCTTTGCCACTTAGCTTCGTTTTCTGTAATTAACTGGTATTCATTAAATATTTTCTGCTTAGTTCTATTAATTATTCAGTATTAAAAATCATTCGTTTGACAGCTTTCGTGCTTGGAGTGACCCAGATCAGCAATTTACCCTCAGCCAGAAGGAGTCGCAGCGAAGAACCAGCGAGTTGGCAGTCAGGCTTCGCGGCGTCTGCTTCTGCAGTCAGTCTGCCTTCTCTCCTGCTTCTGCAAGCCTCAGCTAAGTTGTGCGGCAGTCTGCCGGAGCAATGACAGCTCTGTTGATTTTTCACAGCTTCCCCAGTCTGCTTCATGCTGCTTTGTTAGCGTGTCTCCTTCACAGCTGGGCTTCTTCTTAGTACGCTGTCTTCCACCGCGCATACTCTGCAGTTCTGGGTGACTTCTACCGGCAGGCTTCTCTCCATGGCCGCTCCTGCACCTTGAATGGATTGAGCTTTCTCTGCTACACCTCCCGCACGGCCATCAACTGCTGCTTCCTCTGCTTCATCTTCACAAACTGCTAAGTCCCATTCTGGGTTGTAAATATCCTGCTCAGGTGCTCTAATGGGAAATGACTAGACCGTGACTTTGAATATTCACACTTCAGAACCGCCATTGCCTCTTCTGTGTGCCACAACCTTTGGCATGATGGAAATCGAAAGTCCATAGGAAAATGTGTAATATTAAGTTGTTCCATTTTATTCTCAATTAAATCAGATTGTCCTATTAACTGAGAGTTACTAGAGTAAGCGGAGCTTGGGTAAAGCATCTGCAATCTCACTTTAGAGTGAGGATTGCTCATTAAAACAGAATCATGATTGGGGGCACTGTTGCGTGATGAGCGGATGAGGTTGTGAGCCTCCTTTGCTCCAGCGTGGTTACCGACCTCCTGATAATACATCCTGTTCACCGGTGGAATTATAAGCAGATTTTTACATCTGTTGCTGGTGGAGCGTCGCCACCACAGGACGCTTTGCACCTGACTAAATACGAAGCAGGGAAACCCCTGAACGCCCGGTCAGTCTGAGCAGACGAGGTGACCAGTGCTATCTTTGGCAGTGCTCGGAGATGTGGGATGACGTAGCCGGAGAAACCAGCACAGGCCGGTGACACACTAAAAGCAGCAGCAGCAGCAGGCGGGCTCGTCATTGCCCGCCTTGCAGATCACCAGAGTGTAAGAGGATTGTGCCTAAGGCAGTGTCACACAGGCCAACGAAGAGTACCAGAGCCCCATGCACCATAGGAGACGACGTTGCGCAGGAGTGCCTAGAGTGGCACGTAAGTGGCAGAGACAGCCGGGTACCAGAGAAGACGGGGACCGGGCCCACGCCGGTGACTGTGCTAGGGGAGGACGGAATACCCAAGTACAAATCGGGGAACAGGCAGATGGCAGGCACGGCTGTTACGGCGCTGCACTGGCTTGCTGACTGACGCCAGTAATACAGGGACATGGCACGCGGGAGTGACTGGTACACAAGACAAACACTGGTGCAGACATACGGGTCACAGTTCAGCGCTGCAGTAAAACACAGGCCAATGCCACACGCATAAAGGAGGACTGCATACCCTATCTGTTTTACCCCTATCTGCTTTATATCACCCTGCACTCTACTTGTTGATCGACAGCATCGGACAGTACCTGCTACCTTTTAGTGCCTCTTGGAGTGGGCTCCTCTCTAAACATCCAGGAGGAGGGACCTCGGCTGCGATAGGATAAAAAAGAGTGGCGGGAAGAACCTCGGGCCTATATTGGGGCGCATGGGTCAGAGTGATGCATGGCATCCAGGAAATTAGGGGGCTCCCATCTGCGGCCTATAATGGACACCTGAGGACACCTAGTTCACAAGAAGAGCGCCATTATACTGAATCCAGGGGAAGCATCAAAAAAGGGGTACTTGCTACACAGGCAGCAACCAGAGGTGCCCGTCTCCCACGGGTCTCCCACAGGTCTTCAGGTTGGAGGACCACATGGCAGCACAGTACCACACAGACGCTAAGAGTACAGACATGAGTGAGTGGTATGGCCGAGGTACGTGCCAAGGCCAAGTACGTGCAGCGCCATTGGTCAAGGACAAAGCTAAAAAAGCGGGGCCCCAAAGCAAGATGGACCAGTATACAGTAGGTGCCACCCAACCCTCCCTCCCCCACGGTCATACAAGGGAAAATGCAAGAATCTCAAGTTTCTCTCCATGACATTATGGGCATCATAGGGGAGTCCAGATTCTCAGCTGAAGAGAAGATAGGTGACTGTTTGATGGAAATGTCTTTCCTGCAGCAAGACCTATAGAATCTGGCCTCGAGGGTCGAAGAGACCGAAAAGCACCTCTCGGACTCAGAGGATGCAATCAAGCAGATGGAAAAGCAACTAGCAACAGTCACTCGGAGGCACACGCAGCTGGAAAACAGAGCGGAAGGCAGCGAAGGAAAGACCTGCCGCAGTAACATCTGCATCCTTGAGGGTAGCGTAAAAGGAATAGGGGCCCAGCATTGAGCTCTTACTGGAATGATAGCTTGCAGAGTTCTTTGCTCTTGAAATTCTTCTGTGATAAGGGTGCACAGAATACCGAAAGTCGCCCTACCCCTGGTGCGCCTCCTTGCACAAAAATTGCAAGGCTTCAGAATTATGGAGACCGAGATGCCCTGCTGCAAATGGCGCTCGCCAATGGCCCCATCACATACAAAGGCTGCTGAATCTCATTCTTTCCGGATTACACCAGGGAGGTCCAGAAAGCACGCCAATAGTTTCACTCTGTCAAGAAGATCCACTCGCTGAGCATTAAGTATGCCCTTTTTTTCCCCAGCACAACTTAAGTCTACCACGGTGGGATTGTGCACGTCTTCAGGTTCTCTGTAGGCTGGACTATTTTAATGGCCTCTATCTAAATCTGCCTGCCGCTACTCTCCGCAACTTATCCAGAACAGGACTGTGAGACTTGTCCTTGGCCTCAAGCCCAGGGATCGTATCTCTCCAGGACTGAAATATCTCCACTGGCTCCCGGTGGCTGCGAGGATTAAGTTCAAAACCCTCTGCATTGTCCACAAGGCCTTCTGGGCCGCAATACCTTCAACTAGCTCTACCTAAATATCTTCCTTCTCGAGCTCTTCGCTCATCCGCTTCCAACTCCCTCAGGGTCAGTCGCTTCTACAAGCAACAAGTTGGTGGTAGATCTCTCTTTGGCAGGGGCCTCCCTGAAACTTGAGGAGAACCATCTCCGGTTCCGGAAGCACTTCAAAACCTTCCTCTTTGCTTCTGCTTTCCCTCCCCTGCTCCCCTGCTGAATTCCTGACAGAAACTGCACTGGTTACCTGGCCACCCTTTCTGATCTCTGGCTCAGGCCCCGCCAGTTACCCACCTGCACTGCCTCCCTGGCATCCCCTGCACCTGGTGGACTGTCTTCTGTATCCTTACAGTCCCCCTACCAGCACTTATGTCTGCATTTACCTTGTACTTGCCACCAGCTGGGCGATTTTATTTATTATTATTATTTTTTAATCTCATTTATTCTTATATCGCATGTACTGCACTTTCACATCTCCCTTCCCTCACGCACTTTTCCCTTTCCCCTTCCCATGCACTTTCATGATCTGAATGACACCTGGCCTAGTAGGATCGTTGTCGGTCTTCCATCGTTCCCACTCCCTTGTCTTGTCGCGCCTTGAAACACTTGTATATAGGCATGTTATAAATGCCATATCATATCAATAACCCAAAGGAAGCGTGGACATGGTTGGAAAGGCAGATCCTGTTGACGCCTAACCCAGTCATCGGGCGGGTGCCTGCATTGAGAACCAGATCACGGCCTGTCCCCTGTCCTGTTCGAATCACTGAGTTGCCCACACCCGCAGAGACAGTGCTTAAGACAGTGGTCAATGGATGACTGCGCAGCCAGGATGACACCGGCTCGCTACCGGCGACTCTGATAAAGGGGATTTGGTCATAGGCAGCTTCAGGTCAGGGACAGAGGCATGCATCAGCTGCGTTAACAGACAGCCCGCAGATGGTTGATTTTGTTTCCCTGCACCCGTTTGGTGTAGTGTTAGGGCGACGGGTACTCCGGTACTTCATGTTGGAGGGCGACAGAGGGAGGGGTAGTTGGGTTGTTTGAGGGATCACGTTTTGTGAGGTACGCAGGGCATGGGGAGCCCTCACATGGATACGGGGTGACACACGGTGAGTCATGGGGTGGCAGTGGGGGGGTGTGAGAAACCAGAGGTTTCTCTGAGATGAGGGATCATAATGGGAAGGTTTCGCTGATGACCTGGAATGTCAACGCGCTATAGTCTAGTGTTAAGCGTAGGATAGTGCTTCCATTTCTCAACAGGCAGTCCCCAGATATTGTATTCCTCACTAAGACGCATCTAGCTGGAACAGAGCACACATTTGTCTATCGAACCAATTATACGGTGGCATTCCATGCAGGAGGGTGGCAGTGTACGCGCCCCCACCACTTGTGCCCAACCTTCTCTCGGAACTCCAGGGGCTCAGTTTCCAATTGCACGCCGACACATAGGTTCTAGGGAGGGACTTCAATGAGGTGATGGACAGGGGTCTAGGCCGAACACACGTTGGCACCAGGTGCTTTGCACCAAACTGTTCTTTCGCCCCTGCGCTGGGTGGATGCATGGAGGCAGATGCATGCAACAGACAAAGGGTATTCTTTTTTTCTCTGGGGTTCACGTCTCCATGTCAATGACTATATTGTTTTATTCCATATAACATAACGCATAAGCTGTTGTCCGCTAGATTTCTGGCCAGAGGGATATCAGACCTCTCCCCACTGGTCATTGAGCTGAAAAGCAGGCAACCCAGGCCCGCCGGTCACTGGCGCTTAACACCTACTACCTGGGCGACCTGGAATTTGTGGAAGATCTGTCTACCAAGACTGAGGAATATTTTACGATAAATATGGGGACTGTTGACAGCCCTGTTGGCCTCTCTGAAGGTTACAGGGCAACACTGTGGGGGAGGTACTCTTACTGGTAGCAGCCAGGCATAAGAAACGCGCGCAGGTGGATAGGGCCGCAAGACGAGCAGAGGAGTTCCTCTCCTCTGAATCGCTAGAGGCAAGGTTGACACTGGCTATGGCACAGGAGTAACTGGTAATGTGGCACTAGATTACACCAGGGAGGCGCACTGGGCTAGACGAAGGCAGATACATGAAGCATGTGACAAGGTGGGTAAAATGCTGGCCTGGCTGGAAAGAAGGGACAAGGGGAGTGGGCATGTGCAGGCTTTACGGGATGCCCAAGGGAGGGACCTGACCGATGATATGGATAACGTGGAAGCCTTCACCCAATTTTATGAGACGCTCTATAGTCCCTTGATGGGGAGCTTGATGACAGGGGGGCGGACATGTTGGAGCGGATACCTCTTCCAAAACTCGCCGCTCAACAGACTTTGGGCTCTGGGGCGATAGGGCAACTACAGTCGGGCAAGGCACTGGGATGCAACGATTTCCCGGTGGAGGTATGGCAGCAACTGGGGGAGCGGGTGGTCAGACCACTACATCGCCTTTTTATGCAGTGTGGGCATGACGGGTGCCTCCCACCGGATCTCTGTATGGCCAGCATAGTGGTTCTACCAGAGCAGGGTAAACCATCAGAACAATGCCCCTCTTATAGGCCGATCTCCTTGATAAATGGAGAGGCAACGATCCTCGCCAGGGTTCTGGCCAATTGCTTACTGAGGGTAATCAGATCTCTGGTTCACCCTGACTAGTGCGGGTTCATGCCCTCCAGATCCACACGGATGAACTATGCAGGGTGCAATTTGCTATAGGCTGGCCCTCCTCGTAATCGACTTTGAAAAGGCTTCCGACTCTGTCCGATGGGACTCGTGTTGAGAGATCATGGGGTTTGCGGGGACCTTTTGTCCTGAGTTTGCCTGCTCTATATTGCCCTGATGGCGGCAATTAGAGTGAATGGTGTCTCCTCTTGGACCTTCTCCCTTGGGCGGGGCACAAGACAGGGATGACCCCTATGCTAAGTGGCATTCAGGACGCTTCAATGGTCGATATGGGAGGGGGGGGGTATAGGTTTGCTCAGCCTCCACAGGTACTACTGGGCTGCACAGCTGGGGGTGGTAAATGGTTGAATGGGGACCCGAAACTCCCTCACATTGCGATCAAGTGTAGAAGAATGAAGGGACGGACACCTAACCAGGTATTTTATGGGGGGCCAGGAGCAGAGGACCACTCCCCGGGTTAATGCAGCACACCTGTCAGATATGGGTGGAAGCACATCATGACATTGATGTGGGGTAAACCACCCCTTGACCAGCCCATCTAGTATAATGCACATCTGACTGAAATGCTGAAAATTGGACATTTTGAAAGCTGGGAGGCAAAAGGAATCGCCATTAGTCGTGAATCTAAAGAAGGTGGCTACTCGTAACTACATTGGGGCCAAGAGGGATTAAAGGGGGAGGGGGTGATAATGGAACCAGGAAACCTCAGGTAATGGAGGAGTTTTTTTCAGAGTTTCGGCCCCACACCAAGGGAACCATGCCCTCACTGCCAGTGCTTCATGGCTTACTGGACTGTTACGGAACCTCCTGAGGTCCTTCACACCTAGAACCGCCCTCCCCTTTCGGTGGGCTGGTGGTGAGATCACATATTTAGGAGTCTGCATCACATCCACCTACAACTCCCTTCTGAGAGCTAACATTCTAGCGCTGTGGAAGGAGGCCAAAGAACGCTCCAGCGATGCGAGATGCTGGAAATCTCATGGTTGGGTCTGATTAGCACGGTCAAAATGACCTTGCTTCCAATGTTTCTATACGTCTTTCATGCTTTACCAATTCTTATCCCAGGTCGAGCTACAGAGGGCATTGGTGCAGTTCATTTTGCTCTGCCGTGCCCCTAGGGTTCCTCGCAAACATCTCCATCATTCCAGGGGACTGGGAGGCTTTGTGGTCTCATCTATTCAGAGGTACTTCTGGGTTACACAGATTGCCCCGATGCTAGACTGGGCATTGGCAGAGAGGATGCCGGAATGGAAGGCTATAGAACAAGCGTGCATGCCCTTTCCACCAGCTCACCTCCACTTCCTTCCTAATTCAGCAAGGCACTTCCAAAAAGAACTCTTACAGACCAGCTGCACCACCTTATGCAACTGGGACAGAGCATGCATCCACTGGGGCTGCAAATCGGGGCTAGGCCCCCCTTCCCCGGTGCTCCACAACCCAGTGTTTCCTCTAGGCATGGGTAATGGGGCATTCGCACATTGGGAATTACAGGGGATCCTACGTCTGAAGGGCCTATACAAGGATGGGGCACCACTTACTTTCATGCAATGTAAAGCAAGGTTCAAGTTAACTGAGGCAGAGCGCTTTCGATATATTCAGCTATTGCACTGGGTGTCCAATAATCAAGTCAAACAGGCTGGATGTCGTTCCACCATGGAAATAGAACTTGAGGGTATTGGAGGGTCAAGAATCGCAAAAGGTGTCATCCTGCTACCGTTTGCTTCTCTGGAGGATAAGCTTCCTTAGTTGGCACGCTGGGAGAGGGAACTAGGGGTGGCTGTCTCAGAAGAATCATGGCACAAGATATGGTCACACGCCCACAAGAGCTTTCGCTGAAACTTAATCATAGAAGGAGCCATCAAATTATGTTTTCGCTTGTACATGACCTCTAAAAGGTTGCATGCAATACCGTCCGACTATTCGGGCCATTGCAGGCACGGCTGTGGCCAACTGGGATACCTTGCACACATGTGGTGGCACTGAAATTTCGATGTTCCACTGTTGTCGCTTAGTTAATTGTGACTGTCGCAATATAACTTGTTTTTCGAGAGTTTAATAAAAAGACAACTTGGTGGGGGGCTGAGGGGTACATTTGCTATCCCACCAGAGATTGCTACATAGATGGAGTCATTGGTTCTCATCCTGACCTATGGTTCAGTGTACAATAAATATGACCCACTTAATGAATGTCTCCTAGATCCCAAACACTTAATCGACTGCCACATATACCCATACAATAAAGAACCTAAACACTTGCATATAATTGGCCATACCTCTTTTAGAATGAAGTGCAGGTGGTGGCAGGTGTCTCCCAGCAGATCCTTTATTTCAGCTTCACTTGCACAGCATGTACCTGCAAGAGATATATGGATGTACTATACTCAAGGAATATGGCGTTAAACTCTCACCTGATCTCAAATTCTCACCCCTGCTGATTCAACAGATAATGAAAGGTTCAGCAAGTGTTGAGCCTTCTTTGTCCTTCCCCACCATACATGGCCAGATATTCAGCTACCATACACCTACACCCAACACCCATCCGCTCTTTGGTGTGCTTGTCATTATTTGCACACAAGGAACGTCGCTCAACCAATTATGTGACTAGAAACACGGAAAGAATCTGCCAGTGACTGTCCACTATTTCCCAGACACTTGAGGACCTCAGTGAGACTAAACTTTAGTGGATTGATACTTGGACCTGTGCACTATTCACCAAGCCTATTGAGTTTAAAGCACTGAAAGAAAAAGGAAACGTGTCCAGCAGTGGGAGTCTCACAATCTGAGAACCCTCCACTATAGGTTCACACTGCAGTGAAAATAAATTGTAGACTGTTGCAAGACTGTCTCCACGCTTGGAACTAGTATCGTTAACACTGTAAACCTAAATCATACAGTCAGCAAAAATAAAATAGTCCACAGATTGAGTCCAAACTAATATTTTCTTTATGTTCTGGTTGTGCAATGATGCAAAAGTACAGCCGACACGTGTTTCGACCAATGTGGTCGTTCTCCAGGCTATACATGTCCGTATTAACCACGAACAGCCACCAAGAAATGCATTAGCATTGCCATTTGGTAAAGAGTTCATGCAATTGTTGCAACAGAAAACAAAACATGTGTTGCATAAAAGTAAAATATTAAACATACCACACAGGTTGAAGTGGGTTATGAAGAACGCAAGCATCCATGGAAAAAATATAAAGTAAAAGAAAAAGCATGTTCAATTCACAGTAGCATCTAAGTCAAACCAAAGTTTCAATTGATCGTTATCATGCCAAATAAATACTGTGATAAAATAGAGCCAAGCTGTGTTTGTGCTCTGTTTGAAATTGCATGCATCCATTACAGCTGACCACCAGTTTTTGACTCTTAGAGTGATATCAAAATAAGTACTCTTGTGTTGGGTAACTTTAAAGGTATCGCCTTAAGCCCATGCTCATAGTCCACCCAAACGTGTGCCTAGAATGGTGTCTCAACTATCATTTCAATGCGCTTACCCTTGAACATGTGCTTGTGCTTTCAAACCTGTAGGATATAGAATTTGCAATATATTATAAGTATGCTAGATGGAGCCCATTTATATATAAATGTTTTACATGAATAGAAGAATGCCCACCTTGTAGACCGTTCGGTCTAGCATCCAAAACGAATGGCGACTTCTTATTGATTCAAAATGCTCTGTGGGTTACCTCCCTATATCCTAGAAAAGTTAGAAAAACATACTTGGATAGTGTCAAAAAAAATGCTAAGGTTCTGAAAACTGTAATATTGTAGGTGCTAGTCCTCCTTACCTTTTCATTAGGGGTCGATCGCTACACCATAATACTCTTCCTCAATTCCACTTCCGGTGGCCGTGTTACTGTTATAAAGTAAAACGCGGTAAATCCAAGATGGAGACAACGTTTTGCATAATGACGTCACGCATTTAATCGCGCGTGATGTCACTATGTCAACAAGCAAAACGTCATGAAAATGCTCATCTTGGATGCTTTTCATGTGATGCCATATTATATATTTAGGTAATGCAGTTCCCAGGCGCCAATGTGTGTGTGTCCTGGCTCGAAGTTGAGGGTGCAAAACACTTGCAATTTACACTGAAGTACCACGTTATCTAGTGCGTGCTGACCCTATTAATGTCAATGTTGTTTGTATAGGATGATCAGTTTGGATTTGACAATAAATATCCTCATGTACTGTACAAGCATGGTCAGAAGGAAATATTTATTAATTTGCATAGCTCATAGAAGCTATTAGCTATTGATAATGGCCCAGTTGTAGTGGTTAGCCCTGATATGCTAAGAGGATCTCCCCCGGGTGCCAACGTTTCTTTTCAGCCGCTCTGCTCACTCCCAGATCCACCCCCCACTCCACAATCTGAAGTGCCTTAATCCCACCCCCATACGACTTACTACCTGGCATCTGGGTTTCTTCCTCCAGGCTGCTGCGCTTTTTCTCTGTGCTGCTATAGAAATAGAAACTGGATTATGTCCCTTTTTTCTGTGGTAGCCATTTTCTTTGGCAGATTGGACACATGAAATATGCACACAGCCCATCTCCCTTAAAAGCAACAACACTTTATATGCTATTTTCACCCTGCAGGGAGCCCTGATTTGCGAATCGCAGTCATCCCCAGGGGGGTGTACAGGGCTGGTTCCTTATGCTCAGACTGGCAGGACCGATACTGGCCCTGTATGCCCCATGAACATGGGGTGATCGCTATATGCACTCCATCTGTCCATTTCCTTGATTTTGCTTTTGAGCTTCATCAGCTCCAGTGTTAGTCCTCTCCTGAGACGAATAAGCTCCAGCCCCTGATAGTTTGAACGTCTTCTAGACATTCTAAACTGAATCTTCTGGTCCTTCAATTCTCTGAAAAACTTAAATCGCCTGCAACCTTCACATTGGGATTAGTGGTATGAACCCTGGTATTTTAAAGAGTCTGAACGGACAGTGAACTGAATGAGTGCTGTCTATGTATACAGAGTTTAATAAAAGACGTGCATCAGTGTCTGTAAATAAAGTATTGATTGTGGTTAAGTGCTTTGTGTGAATGAATAAAAGGAGTAACATCTTGCGTGTCCATGTTCCATTCTCTAGACTTTGACAAACCCCGGCTCCTTAATGCCAGATTTCTGGGTGTACAACTGGAAAAGCTATCCTTCTCCCCTTCTATGTAACAATGAACTAAATGATTGACTGCATTTATAACATGCTTTTATTAGATGGTTCATAAACAGGTTATCGTAAACAGTTGCTTAAGAGTGTGAAAGTTAAGATGGCAAGATGCTGGTCAGGTGGAATTAGATGGGAAGAGCATGGGGGTTAGGGTAAGGCATCCTCTAAGCACAACCGAAATGGGGATAGTTGTGTTCCTGGCGCAGTTGTATTAGCAAGGAGCGCAAGAGAATTGGGTCTTTGAGTGCAAATCTGTGTCCACCAATTTCTTTTTATAAAGATATTAGAGCTCTATGGTCTAGATAGGCTTCAAAGTAGTTCTGAAGATAGGTTGTACCTTGGTCGTATAGAGCCTTATGAGTTTGTTTTTTATCTTTTATCCTCGAGGTGATGGGACCCAGTACAGGTGGAAAAAGAGCCAGTGCGGAGTGGATGTGGGTTTTAAAATTGCAAATAAGTCTGTTTGGTTTTAAATTGACTGAAGTGTGGCAATGAATGCCATACAGAGGCCAGTGTGAGCTGGCGTGATAGTTGCTCAGAGGAAGAAGGCCCTTTGAGACTGAGATGCATGGTGTCATGTTCTGCATATTTTTCATATGAAAATGCCATGATGTAATTGCATCGTTGATCCGGTTTATAGGAATAGCTTCATATATAGCAGACTACTGTGTTGGGAGCAGGCGTAGTGCCAACGTCACATGGCAAGCAGAGCTACAGTCTGTGACAATGCCAGTACTCTGTCCTGGTCAGGAGAGGAACCCCTCTCCTTTAGGAGTTTTGGGAGGGAACTTAGTTGTTACCCTTTCCCCAAATGCCTGTCTTTATGGTGGCAGTAACACTGTATGTCGCACCATGCCTGTATGATGTAGTGCTAGCAAGACTGTTCCTGTTTTTGGTAGATACAACTCCCTCCTTGTGACCCTGTAACCCACAGCTGGAGGACGAAAGAGAACCAACAGCGCCTGGCACATTGGGGAACTGAAGTGAAAGCTAGACCCAAACTAGCACCAACAATCCTCCAAACCACTGCGATACCAGTGGCCTGACCCAGGAAGAACAGAGGGACGATGCCCACCGCCCAAGCCGCACATCACAGCGGCCAGCCTCGCCACACAAGAATGCCTGACAGTGGCGTACCCTCGATGCTGTTTTCACCCTGGACTTTATACCACAAGGGGACCAGAATGTAGGGGCACCTAATCCGATGAATTTACCTCACAGGTGCCATGGCCCCTGATGCAGACATAAACAAATGACTGCCCAGGTCGCCATTGATGCATCATGGATATCCTGCATGGTGAAAGCCGGCATGGCTTAACCCCTTCTTATGAATTTTGTCTATTCAAACACCCCCCGACTGAAAGAGACTGGTCCAGTTTGGGCAGGCATAGCAGTCCAATCGCACAGTGTTAGGGAGAATTCTCTGTTTAGGCTGAATTCCTAACCTAGTGAGTCCCCCAGCAGCTTTGCTGGATTTTTTGGGGTATATTTTGTTCTCCTGCCAAGAGTGAGACTCTTTTACCCTTACTCTTGGACATGATTTGAGTGTGTTTCTTTGAATGTAGATGTGATTAATGGGCTATGGGGTCTTTTACTCCATAGGGCTTCATGTGTTTGTGTGATGTGTGTTACACAGCACCCTCAGTGCAGTGACACAGGGGTGTCATATTGACCCCCCAGTATAGACTCCATACCCTAGTACTGACTACTGTCTCCCAGGGCATGTAAAGTCACCAATGACTTTACTAGTCTTAAATTCTGAACAGAACCACTACAAACCATCATATTGTGGACGTACTGGCTGGGGCAATTCGATTGCCCCAGGGTCTGTTAGTCGAGGGGGCATGTCTCCTTCCCCCCTGATCGAGTTTTGGCTGGTGGCAGTGGATACTTTTTATATTCAACCACGAATATTTTCCTATGGGATTTCCCATTGTTTTAGGCTACTATCTTTATTTAATTATTTACGGTAGCCTCGAACATACCGCCGGTTTATTTAATTAATATTAATTCTCCGGCTGGTATTTTTTGCCAAAACTTGATTCTAAAATGGCGTTTGTGTGCACTTCTGTGACTCCAACCCAAGTCAAGCCCTTTGTTCCACTTTTTGGCGGGCTTCTCCACAGAAGCCCTCCAAAGTGGTGCCACTCTGTCTGGGGTACTTAGGAGGGGTGGAGGGGAATTTAGGCACCCTGGACTGAGTTGCCTAGGCAACTCAAGTTGCACTCCGTCCTGATTGGCCCACCACTTAGCATGTTTGAGTGACAGCTAGGCAGAGTGAATGGGGGTTTTCTGCATAAAAGCAGGGCTTTGGGGACTGGAACTTCAGAAGTCGCCACAGGACCTAAGAATCCGACGAGGGAGAAGCTGAACCGACCTGCCACGACACCACCACCGGTGGAGCCCTGCTGGACCGCCTCACCACTTTTCCCAACGACAGAGGGGATCTCCCGCCGGAGAGTCTTCTTCCTTTGACTGGTGGGGATAACCAGTTTCACCGTCTTTTCGCCTTCCCGACATACCTCGTGGCCGCCTTGCCTGTACCAAGCACCCCGGCAACCGGGATACCACGTTTTACCACGAACACAAAACAAAGGTACCACCTTTAAATGGAAAACTCCGCGGCTGGTTTCTTCCCTGGTAGTGCAACGACCTTCATCTTTCTTCCAAGTCGAGATCTTCTCTTCCCCTGGACGACGACGCAACTTGCACCCAGTACCAGGAACCACTGCCACCGCTGGAGGATCCTTCCCACTTATGGTACCGTGTCCCGCCTGGCTTCCCTTGCTACCGACTGTACGGGGTAGATTTAGCCCCCGGCTTTCAAACCTGGGTTAACCTGGGACACCCTGGCTAAACTTTCCTAAGCCTCTCTAACCTCTTTTCGAACCCTCTGCAAGGCTTTCTAAGCCTAGTGTAACTGTGTGATCTTGGGCGCATTTGTGATCTGCTCTCTCCAAGAGTGGGCCCAGCCTTTGAACTTAGGCTCACCAGTGACTTTTTGCTCTTCTGCCTTGCTAACAGTGTTCCTGAATTTTAGAGTGGTGTACCTTTCCATATTCTGTCTTTTTCCGTCCCTTTCTCACAAACTTATTGGAGTGCCATCTAGTTAAGCGCTCACCTCTGTATGAAAATAAGTGGTGTTTTACAGTGACTTATCTGAGAAGGAAAAAGGGGTGTATATATTATAATAGTAACTGTGTTTAGAATATTTTACAATAAGAGTGCTGGAGTGTTTCAAACAGTGTGTTTTTAAATAAATATATACTTTGATACCAAAGCTCTGGTCAGTGTTGGCTTGTATTATTGTATCTGAGTGCCTATTGTGTATACTTTGCATACTGCCTAACTCTTCTTGAGGGAGGTCTGACTGCTCAGCCACAGCTACCAGGTAAATCTGGGTGGTACAGACTGCTACCAAGTGGGTTTACTGCTAACACCTGTAGTCCTAAATCTTTTGCAGTGTTCCCTAAGGGAACTGCACAGGTTTCTGCCTAACACACAGGATAGGGGGGAAGCCCATGGCAGGAAATGGGAGTGTGGGTTGTACAGGGAGGTCAGTGGTGGTGGAGGAGGGGTGATGGACTAAGAGACCAGCAGGTGGAAGGAAGGAGTGGTGGTGTGTGGAAGCAACTATTGAAGAAGCTGAGGTATTAGTTTAAAGAGTGTTAAGAAATTGCAGTATGAGTGTGCCTGCTTGTGTGGTGAGTGAGTGGAGTTGGTTGGTTGGTATAAGGAGTGAATGGGAAATGGATGCTAGATTGCAAGGAGACCGTTTGAATAGCTGGGAGGGGAGTGGAGTGGGAAAAGTGACATTAAAGGGTGGCGGGAGCACTAGAAGTGAAACTGAGGGACTGAAGAGTGTTGTGGGAGGGGAGTAAGGTGAAGGTGAAGGGGAAGGGGAAAGGGAAGGCAGTAGGAGTAGAGAAGGGCAGACTTATGTGTGGGCATGAGTGAACAAGCCTGAATCCCACTGAGTAATTGCAAAGCACTTCCCAACTCCCTATAGAACACTAACATCTTGCTAGAGTAGGGACAAGTAGGAAGTCTCTGAGGAAGTTAGAGAGTGCCATCAATTTAGGTAAAACATCTGGGGTCTAAACCTAGAATTAAACAGTAGGGGTTATTGATTGATGGCACTAACTGGGTTTACAGACACGGGCATAGGGAGGAATCCCACATAAGAGGAGAGAGAGGCCCGCAAAAAAAAAGTTGAACCATCCTTGAGATTCATAGAGTTTTCTCTGCCAAACTAGCTCATGTATGCATTAAGGTGAGGTGACCTGGAGGATCCACTGTAGAGGAAAGGTGCAATTTATGTTTCATTTGTTAGACAAACGTTGTTAGCAGCCAATTGTGATGTCGAAATATGCCTGTCGACGGAGGAATGGCAATATCCAGAGTATAAAGCAGCCACGGAGTCCAGTAGACCAAGGAGGATCTGTGTGCTTATCATCCAGAAAGCGTCTAGGCGTTCGTCCTGTTTTAGGGTCCAAATCCTGATTTTAAAAGAATCAAGTAGCTTTTAATGTTGAAACCAGGGCCTGAGGTGTCATTTTGAGTTATTCCACAACTTTGGCCGTACAGTAATCACTGGAGATTAGCTTGTTGGCAGTAACAGTCTAGAAGCTGTTTTTTTTTTCTTTTTTTTAATTGCCATGTTTTAGCACAAGCTTTTCCTACCAATATGCCTACAAGATTTACAACCTATAAATAATAGAAAAAGGTTTCAGTATAGTAATTCAAAGTCGGTAACCACAGTTAATTTTGTCCAACATACATTTAAAAATGAGCACTGAAATCATTGTACATCAAAACATACTATACTTCTTTAAAAACGTTTGTGTCCAATTGAAAGCGGAGATCCTGTATACCCCTTCCCGTATTATATTAAGGATCATTTGTCACTGTTTAATATTTGTCCAGCGATGCACGGCCATCTTCCTCAAGTTGAAATGTGCTTTTAACAGTGCAGTGTTATTTCCTAAAATACATCTGCCCCAAAACAACAAGGTTCTCAGTTTCAATTTTATGAACTAATATATTCAAGATTTGTTGTCGTTCTAAGCTCGTAAAGGGCATCAAGTCAAGATGTGTCTCAACGTTTCTATCTCCTCAATGTCAGGACAAAGGCGAAAAACCCTGCCCTTACTTGAAATATGTTGTCTAGCTACAAAGGCCGCAGAGCACAGCAGTTGGTTTAACCTGAGCATCAGAAAAAATCGTCTGATCTCCGGGTTGGGGCAGTTCATCAAATATTGCTGAGGTTTCCCAAGTAAGTGTGTTCCACCAACTTTGTCACCCTTTCCATACTCGTAAAGTATTCCCAATTTAGAGCTTTCTTCCTTAGTTGGGATATCAATTTTGCGGTATTTTCTTGCAAATCAGGCTTCCAATCAATCATATAAAAAAAGCTCTACAACATTTAGTTAACCAGTCAAGTTTTTTTTCATTACTGCTGCTTGTTTCTTCCTTCACTAATCTAAGGATAGCTATATGCTGAGTATTAGCCACGGAGCCCCTTATCTAATTTTTACCAAGGTATGCATGTAGGTGAGGCCAAATATCATGACTCAGATCTTATTTTAATTTATTTTCAAATCGTACACAGCAGCATATTATATAAGGGTGTGCATGGCCTGCATGATGCCTATTTTAGTGTGGTCCACCAGCACTTCGATCTGAACTTTTGGTAGTTCACACCTTTCTCATGCAAACGTTCCAACCGCGGCCAAATCTGCCACGGTTGGATCACTCAGATTCGTGGCAATGCAGTGGGCAAGGGGTGCCAGGTATTGGTTGAACAGCCAGGGAGAGAGGACCCCTGTGGAATGCCACAGGTAGAGAGTGAGAAAGGAAGGACCCAAGCTGGACCTGGGAGGGTCGATCAGAGTGGAAAGGGGTCATACCCAGCTTATCACAGACGGTTGAGCAGGGTGGCATGGTTGACAGTGTCAAACGCAGAAGAGATCGGATAGGATGAGGACAGAAGGGATGTTCAAGTCAAGGTTGGAGAGCAGGTCGGAGAGGGTGCTAGAGAGCCGACCCAAGATGGCGGCTCCTCTGTGAGCTCCCGCGAGGCCCCTAATAAATCCTTTACAAACGCTGCTTCTCCGACATAGAAACAACTAGCAGCACCTTGTACTGCGCTCCTTGTGAAGACGCGTCCGCCAGTTCCAGAAATCCTGATTAAGACCCGTTCCGGGCCCGTAAACACCTGAGAAAAGGTCAGCAAGGCAGGGCCTCAAACACACTTGCACGGCCGAAGGATCTGGCTGGGCACACCGGAGAGAGTGGTGCGAAACTGACCGCAGCGGCAACTGGAAGAGTCCCGATGGTGCTGTCAGTGCCGTCACCCTCCCCATAAAAGCCATCAGACAGCCGAGTGCAAGGGACTCCGGAGACCAGAGCGGCGATCTCGGCCCTGCGACCAGTCGCCCTACAGCAGCGCAGTCCCTGCCACCCGGGAAGGAGCCTGGTTGTGGCAGAGCAGGACCGGACCCAGCAACAGCGAACCCAGGCCTGTGGGAACGAGCACCGGAGCACCATCCAAGCCGGCTACGGGAGTAGACTGGGGAGAAGAGCCGAACAACCGGTAAGGGCGACCGCAAGGGCCCATCACCCAGCGGCGACCCCCCCCCCATCTGCATCCCCCCACCAGGCCCAGCTATCAAGAGGACCTCGGCACACGGAGTCCGGCGCCCTCCCCGCCCCACTGCATCATCCTCCTAGCGGAGACTGGGAACCTGCAAGACGGTGAGGGAGAGTGCCCACTGCCCGACCGCACACAAACCCCGACAGTCCGCCACGCAGGCGAGAGAGAGGGGTCGAGTGGGAGGGGGTGTGCGCTCGACCTCCCACAGCCCTTGCCACCGATCAGGCTGGCACCCGAGGCCGCGGCCGCCCACCCACTATTAAGGGGATGCTACGCTCACACAAACTGGCAGCGACTATCTGTTCTCCCACCCCCCCATGTATTACGGCGGCATAACGTGTAAGAAAGTTCGCCCGCAGTCTCATGCTCCTGGGTGAAGGTCACACCGCATAATCCCTTCCTTTCTACGGTTCTGCATGTGACTCTGCAGCCAACTCCAGATGTGGGCAGCCATGGGCGGATAAATACAATCACACACGTGAGAAATCCCATGAACCCTCTGAGAAACGTAATATACATGATACTGTGAGGCGCTCTGCATCATAATTTCTGTAATCCTGCAGTAAACCCAAAAATGAGCAACGTCACGAACGGGCATCAACAGCTGCCCTGGAAGGAAATCGCACAAACCCCTCAAGAATTGGGACAGTTCACTCAACATAACCTCTGGAGGGATTGGTGGGTGACTTAGAGAGTGAGTCGACGGAGTGATCCTGTGTCGTTGACCAGCCATACACGCACTCCCTTGAGGTGCAACATTGGAACAAACCCCATAACACTGCTCTAACAAAGCCACGAGCCGTAGCTCTCACAGAACTCTTCAGCGGCAAGTGGGGAGGCCGTAATGAGAGCACCCCCTTCCCAATCACTGTGCTAACCACATGGACACCAGCGCCGAAGTGCTCCTTTGAGCCCCCCAAAGAACAGACAACTGCTCAAACACTTAACTCCCCGTCGGGGCGATCAACTCCTTTACGCTACCAGACAGCCCGCTGGTGACCCAGAACCGCCTTCTCTTCATCAACTGGTCACCTGGCCCTACTATGGGGGATCAGTGTGTTCCGCCTGGATCCAAACTCGTCATACTCTAACACACCTCAAACGCTACCTAAGGCCTACAGTCACGGATCGCACCATGGGGAAGACCGACAAATCCCAATGCAAGCTAAACTTCGAACCCGGGACCAGGGCAAGAACTCTCAGGCCCACCAGCAGACCGGCGTCACCAACCCAAGAAGGAATACAAGAGGATGAATCCCCTCAAGCGTTAGATATCAAGGAGATCCTCCTCGACCTGAAAGCCGGGATCAGACGCCTAGATTGCAAGATGGATGCACTGTCTCCAAAGTGGATCATTTACAACATCACCTCGACAAGCACGCAAACCGACTCTACAGGGTGGAACAAAGGGTCTCGGACCTAGACGACACTAAGGCAACGCTGGTGGCCAAGGCATCGACCCTTGAGAGTCAAATGAAAACCACGATCGCGAAGAATGAAGACCTGGAGGGACGCTCTGGTAGAAACAATATAAGGCTGCTGGGGATAAGAGAGCAGCAATTACAAACGAAGATGGAGGACCACGTCGAGAAACTATGCATAGAACTCTACGGAGCTGAGGCGCTATCCTGATTGTTGTGGAGAGAGCCCGTAGGATTCCGACCGCCCGACCGATCCCGGGGGCAACCCCACGTCCCATTATAGCAAAACTCCTCAACTATAAAGACCGGGACACCATCCTGAGGCTTGCCAGCGAGAAGGGAGAACTCCAGTTCGATGGTGACTCCATCCAATTCTACCTAGAGTTCTCGGCAGCTGTCCAAGCACAGAAGAGGTCCTTCACAGGTGTCAAACGCCGCCTACAAGATAATCAGATGACCTACTGTATGCTATTCCCTGCTAAACTACGAGTTCAACACCAGGGGAAGATCCAATTCTTCGAGTCACCCGAGGAGGCAAACGCCTTCCTCGATAGTCGGCTGCAAGCCCTCTACCAACATTAATCCCAGGCCACCACAGAGGGACTGGGCGAGGAGGAGCCCCTCCTGACCTAACTTACGGGCGCACGATTGGACGGAGCACAGATCAAGAGCGCAATCAGAGAATCACTCTCCTGGACATAAGAGAGCCTCTCACCTTGGGAGGCTACTGGCGCCCCAGGTGCAGCACTGTTAATGGCTCCACTTGTTGAGGGATACTGACCTTGGGCCTGTTGGGGGTTGACAAGCACGGTTGGGAGTTTGATTACTGTTTTGGGAATGCGCCCTCGGGGTCCCTGCGCCCCGCTACCCTACCCCCCAATCCTTTTACATCTCATCCGCTCGTCGCACTGCGAAAAAGACTTCAGGGCATCCATCAATCTGCCTCAACGCCACAGTCGCCCGCCACCACGGTGGGCACCAATCGACCTGCTTACCTCAGGACTTGCATGCCACATTGAAGGTTATTACCTGGAATATTGTAGGAGGCAACATCGCAGTAAAGACTCAGAAAATCCTGAATTATCTTCGGAGACACAATGACGATGTGGCCATGATACAAGAGACGCACCTCTTCCCGGAATCGGAACACCGTTGGTCCCACAAATGGGCCTGCCACAGGTACTTTTCATCCTATTCGTCGTATGCTAGAGGGGTGGCCATCCTCATTGATGAAGCCAATTTTAGCTTTGTGTCATCAGTAAAAGATGCTGAAGGCAGATCACTCTTGGTGAAAGGGATTCTGGCAGGGAAAGAGGTGATTCTGGTGAACTCCTATGCCCCCAACGTCGATGGAGTGAATAACTTCAACTGGGTTCTGTCCCAACTTGAGGGCTCTGGCCCCGCAACAATCATCTGGGGTGGGAGCATGAACACACCAATTGACCCCCTGAAAGACAAATCGCACAACATGTCCGCCCGGCCGTCCAAAGCAAGCCTTCAAATTCAAGAAATTTGCAGCGCCTTTGATCTACTCGATGCCTGGAGACACGCTAACTGTGAGGCCAGGGAGTTCACCTTCCACTCTCCAGTTCACAAAACCAGCCCCCGGATTGATTACCTACTAGTGTCGTCTCAGAGCCCGTTCCAACGGGAATCCTGTCAAATCCTGCCCAAAACATTCTCTGTGGGGGGGCTCAAAACAAGCCCCCCCACCACGAACCCAAGCACGCCCCACTGGAGGTTCACTCTCAGACTTACTATTTGCCACAGAACTGCGCGAGGAAATCAACGCCTTCTTGGAAATCAACCTAGGCTCTGTCACTTCAGCGGGAACCCTCTTGGAGACCTTAAAGTGTTACGTCATGGAGTGTGTGTAACAAGAGTACGGAATACTGAAATTGATTAGACGTGAACTGGCCGAGAGCGAGAACCGCCTAAAGACCCTGGAACTCGCATGCACTAGCTCCAATAATCCAAATGATCAAGGAGAACTCAAAAAAGAACTCCTTAAATTTAGGAATATGGCAGAACGAGAGCTGAAATTCCAAAGCAGGAGTGACCAAATCTGTCAATACGGCGAAGGCCAGAAGCCCACCGCTTTATTGATAGCTGATAGCTGCTGATGGGAAACCTACCCGAGTCAAGCGAGTGCGTAACGCACACTGGTGCATACAGAAGAAGAGATTGTCCATGCATTTCGCTCTTTCTATCAGGACCTACACAGTTCCAAGCACTCCACTGACCCTGAAACTCTACAAGGATACCTGAACGAGACTGAGCTCTACTAGGTGGAGAGCGAACTGCGCAAACCACTGAATCAACCCATCTCCCTGGAAGAAATCCTGTTGGCCATCAAATGCCTACCCAACACCAAAGCCCCCGGCCCTGACGGCCTATCCGGTGAATTTTACAAGGCTTTTGCACCCACAATAGCCCCACTCCTCGCAAGCGTATACGAAGAGGCACTAGAACACTGGATCCTACCACCGACCCTTTGTGAGACCAACGTAATACTGTTACACAAGTCAGGTAAACCCCCCCCCCCCGAAGACTGCGCCTCCTACAGGCCTATTTCCCTGATCAATCTAAATAATAAGATATTGGCCAAAATCCTCACAGCTAGATTGCTCCCCATGATGCCAGGACTGGTACTAGGTGACCAGGCTGGATTCGTCCCGGGGCAAAACAGGACATTTGGCATCAGGAGACTGTTTCACGTCATAGAAGCCCTCGGCCCCTCTCACCAACAATTGTGATTCTCCTAGACGCCGAGAAGGCCTTCGACTCTGTCGAATGGCTGTATCTCTTTGCAGTACTCAAACAGATGGGCCTGGGGTAATACTTCATCAGGCTGATCTCCCTTTTATACAACAGCCCAAGATCGTCCATTATCCTAGGCAACAAAAAATCCACAAGTATTGACCTACGGCAGGGGACAACCAGGGTTGCCCGCTCTCAGCGCTAATATTTGTTTTGATAACGGAACCCTTAGCGTCAGGGCTTCGATCACGTGAACTCCAGAAAGGCCTTGCTCTCGGACCACATAAATTAGTAATTTCCCTCTATGCAGATGATGTAGTCCTCTTATTCAAGATCCAAACGTAAACCTGAATCCCATTATGCACGAAGTCATTAAGTTTGGCAACGTATCTGGTTTAAGAATTAACCATACAAAATCAGTAATATACCCCTGACACTGGGCACACAAAAATATTTAGACAACCACGGGTTTACCTGGGAGGAGGCTCACGTCCGATACCTGGGGATTTGGGTGTCTCTTAACCGTAATGACGTTTTTAAAGATAACTACGAAAAGACGCTGGGATCCCTTCAGTTATAAGTACATAGATGGGAAAACCCTCCCACTGACACTATGGGGGTAAGGCCTCATTGGTTAAAATGGTAATACTTCCCAAACTCCTTTAATTGTTTGCCAATATAACCCAATTGCGACCTCGAACCTTTCTGCGGAAAGTCAGAAGCCTGATCCTTGAACTGCCATGGGCCGGTAAACCAGCGCGGGTGGCCTACGCAAGACTGATTTTACCCACATCATCGGGTGGTCTGGCACTCCCAGATCCAGAAAGATACTACTGGGCAGCTCAGGCACAGTTTCTTAGTTACTGGTACGCCACCATATTTATCAGGTCACGTACAAATGGAACGGGCCCTGGCATCTCCCAATCTGCTTAGAGCGGTCATCCTTGGCCATCTCAATGTGGCCCAATCAACAATGAACGTGGTCCATTCCAGAAATACAGGGTCCACATTAGATTCTCCCCCCTGTTGCCAATCAAGTTCATACCCGGGGTCCCCCTAACCAAAGAAACGATCCTCCATCAATGGGCTGACAAAATACAGCTGTGAACCATGGGCGACTTGCTCACTGAGGGGTCATACATGGCTCTCCAGATGGCCAAGGAAAAGGGCAGCAACACGTCCCTTGATACACTTATATATTTCAGACTCAGGGTCACCTTGCAAACACCATTTCCGACCTAACCACGACAACCGCCCACCTGGCAGCTTTTACACAATACAATTCAAGCTCACGGCGAAGGCAGACTAGTTTCAACACTGTACAAGTCCCTCTTGCTGGACACAGTACCTAAAAACATGTGCGCGAAAGCCTGGTGGGAAAAATCTCTACAGGCCCCGACACTGGATGAGGACTGGTCATACGTCCTCCGACAAACTCAGAATGTAGCGCTGAATATACATTATAAACAGATTCACTTCAATTATTTACATCGGGCATGCTACACTCCAGCTAAAAAATGTATCCAACGCCCCGACTCAGCGGCCTCTTGTGAGGGGTGTGGCACACCAGCAGCAGACTTCCATCATTTAGCGTGGGAATGCCCCACCATATCTCACTTCTGGACGCAGGTACTGCAGACAGCAGCAATCATAGGGGAAGACCCGGCGGCCATCCCTACCATAGCCCTCCTTGGGCTAACGAAATATATATCTCCCACGATGAGGAAACTTACAGATGTCCTATTGGTCCTGGCACGTTAGAGGGTGGCCCTGTCATGGGGAAGAGGATCAGCCCCTACTCTGGTGAACTGGCTGAAAGACGTCCTATACTGTCAGGACATAGAATCAGAGTTCATCAGAACATTACCATTACATGCATGACCCCCCTCCCCCGAAATCTGGGGACCATACATCCATTACTTACTATAGCTCTCAAGCGATGACTCCTCGCCAACCCACTCCCAGCAGACTCCATGAACGAACTGGCCAAGAGATTTCCTCTCAAACTGTCCCGGCTTTAAGCGACGACTCAATGATACAACATCCTTTGCGAACAACTGTTACTGGGTGGAGGTATGGGGGAACTCTGGGGCGCAACCGTTGATGCACCCTAATTGGTGGTCTTTGTTTTTACTGTCAGCTGTTGTAAAACTCAAAATAAAGGTTTTAAAAAATAAATAAAGTTGGAGAGCAGGTCTTCACAGATGTTCAGGAGAGCAGTTTCCATGCTTCTGGGAGCTCTAAAGCCAGTCTAATGGTTAAGGAGACAACCAACAGAATCAGTGTGAAGATTAAGCTAGGAGATGGCCAGCTTTTCCCCCAGGAAAGGGGTGATGGAGATCAGGCGATAGTTAGCCGGGCATGAGGAGTCGGCTGTGGGTTTCTTGAGAAGAGGGTGCACAGGTGTGCTTCGGAGGGCAGGGGAAGGCTCCAGAGGTGAATGAGAGGTTGCAGAAGTTGGCAGAGCAGTAGCAAGGGTGTCAATGTGGTCCTTGATGGTTTTAGATGAACAGGGAAGAACCTGTTTTGACGAGATTTCATAGATCGGACTTGTCTAGAAACCTGGGCAGGACAGAACAGAGGAAAGGAAGTGAAGGAGAGGGGGGGGGACAGCAGGAAAAAAGAGTTAGCAGGGTAGAGAAGGGTGAAGAGGAGGGAGAGGGTGAGAGGCTGGAAATGGATGTCCTGGGTTTTTTAGATGAAATGAGGCAAGGGCTTTGCAAAGGGCCTGGGAGGCGACCGGAGAGGTAGAGACTGCAGCAGGATTGTCCAGCTGCTTGCAGATTATCAGCCGAGTTGTTAGGTGTGCAGAGACGCAGGCTTGGATGTGGGCTCTCTTCTTAGTTTGGACGAGGAGCCGGTATTTCCTTTGGAGCAGGCAGCAGGCCAATTTGTCACTGCCATTTCCTCTCCGCCACCCTACACTTGCGTTTAAGGGTAGCTAGATCAGAGTCGTACCAAGAGTTGCACTTGGCTTTGGGCTTCATGCGGATCCTCCTGCCCGGGGCAAGAACAGCCAGAGTCTCGGAGATCGAGTAGAGGATGGAGAGGGCTGTGTCAGGGTGAGAGTCACCCTGAAGAGGGGCGCGGGTGAAGAGAAAGTGGCAGCGAAAGCCTCAACTGACACACGTGTCATGGGTCAGATGGCAGAGAAAGTAGGTGGCAGTGTTGGATTTGGCTTGGCCTGAGGGTTAGAGAGGGGGAGATGGGAAGAAAGGAGGGAGTGATCACTCCAGGAAAGAGGGATAGAGAGGGGGAGGTCAGAGGAGATCAAAACATTCAGCGTGTGCCCTGCAGAGTGAGTTGGGGGAGAAGAGAAGTTCGCCCACTCAGAGGAAGGAGGTGAACTGACCAGGTGGCCGATCGATAGTAGTCACGATAAGAGTGGCCAGAAGAGAGAGGGAGAGCCTGCAGACAAGGCATTAGATAGAGTAGGTCTGCATAGGAATGACAGGCAGGGCTACACCCCCTATGTACTAAGTGGATCTGGGTGCAGAGAGAATCTTGTAGCCGTCGGGGAGGAAAGTGTCAAAGCTTGTGACCAAGCTGACCGTCCACCATGTCTCAGTGAGACCGAGGACATCCAGGTCAAGTGTTTGATGGCTAAGTGAGAGTTGACAGTGGCAATATGGAGAAGGTTGCCATCCTTGGACTTCCATGGAGGGGTACACGTCAGAGGTACACCCTGCAGAGGTGTAGAAGGAGCAGGGGGGGGCAGGAGAGGAAGGTAGCCATGGGGGAGGCATAGGGCAGAGGCAAGGAAGCTGGGGAAGGGAGCGAGGGGGGTGGGGCATCAGGAGATGAAAGGAAATTGATGAGGCATGGGAAACGTCCATCAAAGAGGAGGAGGGCCTTGGACCAAGACGGTGCCATTCAGGTAGATCTTAATGATGACCTTAGAGGAGTGGAAGGGGGCCAGGAGGGCCTCCCAGCAGGTGCCACCATTAATGGGAGAAGAGGAGAAAGGAGAGAGCACAGAGACCATATGAAGCGTCCATAGGTCTGGTGAGGGAACGACAGAGGATGTCAGCGACCGTCTTTTCTGGAGAAAGTTCTGGTATAAGTGGCAGCGATCGGGAGACCAGGGTTAGAGACCAAGATGTCCTTTTTGAACTTCTTCCTGCCAGACGTAGTGAGAAGGGAAGGATAGTTGATTGAGAAACAGTTAGAGAAGATAGGAGAAACCGAGAGCGCCATGGGTGAATTAGGAGAGAGAGAGAGGGGTGGTGGGAGGGAGCAGAGGGTAGGAACATAGGAACAGCAGGGCAGAGTAGCACAATGCAGTCACTGGGCAGCAACCAGTATAACCACATGGGCACAGCACACATTCAAATTGGCAGCAGCAGTTAAAAACACTGCTAGATTCAAATTGGCAGTAGTAGTTAAAACACAGCTAGATTACAAATGGCGGCAATAGGTGTAAATCGCAGTGCAAACACAGGCTGTAGGAGTGGGATGGGGAGAGGGAGGGAAAGACAGAGGGGTAGGAGAATGACTGGTTGGAGGAGACTAACCCATTGCTTTGGGGGAGAAAAGGTCACGGTAGTTAGGGCTCCACTGAAAGGTGAGGGAGAGGCATCCTCCGTGCTCCCGCGAGGGGGTGCAGGAAGTCCTCATATAGCGAACCAGCAGCAGACAGGGGCCTTCATTGTGGACCTTTGGGGGTAGGCTGGCTGAAGCCTGCCGGTGCACCATAGACCGAAAAGTAGCAGCAGGGAGCCAAATTGCAGGCCCGATAAAAGAAAGCTGGAAACACAGTGAAGCCTTTCTTTTTGCTAGAAAAGGCGGCTGCCATCTTTTGCAAGCCACAAGACCGCAGAGAAAGGCATTGAGTGTGGCTTTCCACTCGGTGCTGCACAGTGAAGGGCAGCAGGTGGGGTGCGGGCAAACAGTAAAGTATGCCAGATTTAAAGAACAGTCCGGGGTTCGTTATTTTCCTGATTTTCACATTTATTCGCAAATTGCCTCAAATTAACAAAACGTCAATATATTTCTTGTGGCTTCTATCCTGAGATCGTCCTACCTCGTAGCAAAGGATATGCACGAACATCAGTTGTGGGTCATCTAAAGTCACTGCCATGGGCTCCAAGGAACAAAGGAAATGCAAGTGCAAGAGTTCAGGCAGGAGGTAGGCCTTTGGGGGTGGGCCAGCTGAAGCCTGCCGGTCCACCATAGGCCGAAAAGTAGCAGCAGGGAGCCAATGCCTCATGCTCCGAGGATGAAAAAGGACCCAATTAAGGGCTAGCATTCAAGTTGTCCACTCAATTCTGCTTCCGGTCTGGGTATCATGTCCAGGCATGTCGTACATTCAGGACTATCTGCTCTGTCGCAGGCTGCAAGTGTCTTATTGCCCCCTTTTCGTAAAGTTCCAGTAAAGTTATTGATAAGCGATAGTGTAGCAGTGACCAGAAAGAAATGAAGGATTTTTCCTTTCCGAAATCTAATTTCCCCATTGCAATATCAATACGTTTCTCCTCAGTCACGGTGTGGGTATTTTGCCCAGGCTGTGTTCGTGATTTATAAGCCATGGGTGTTCTCTTAATTAAAATGCTTAAGCAAAGAGAATAGTAAGGCAAGTCAAATTCTTACCTGGTGGGCTTCCGCTAGCCGTGAATCTTCAGCAAGAATTGCCTGGTGCTTTCAAGGTACAGAAAAGTAGCGTAGCTCGGAGACACTTTAATTAAAAGGTTTTTCAAATCATGTACCGTACCATTGCAAAGCCGCAGACTGCACCACATACTTCTCACACTTGTCTGCATGCTCTCTGCGCTGCGGGCAGGACTTTGAGCTGCACATCAGAGGCAATGTAGTCAAACACTGATTCTTCAGACAAAGATAGTAGATCCAAACGGGACAGAGCCGACTGACTGTACTGCATGCTTCCCACACTTCAATACGAGTAACAATGAAATGTTTGTTTTGCAAATGGGGATCTAATGGTCTGTTGATTTTGAAGTCTGGGGTTGGGTGAAGGCAGGTGAGGAACAGAGTGGAGTTGGAGATCTTGACTTAAGGTTGTGGATTTTAGAGAAGGAAGAATTGTGGACAAGATTGCAAAGATCCTAAGAGTGAGGGATTTGCAGGGATGAGCAGTGTGATTTGACAAGTTGGTGAAACACCTTGAAAAGATGTTAGCCTTATCAATGGAGCAAAATGGGTGGTTTTCAGCCTTTCCATCACCATCTATTCCAATCTCATTTATTTCCATCTAATGAATGCCTGATCATTAGACAATAATTTTTGGCAAGAGGGTGGGTTTCAAAGCTTTCTTTTGGCTGGGGCTAAGATAGATGTGTCCAGGTGAATTGCGGTGGTCCAACCATGAGGTTCATTTAGCAGAGATTGTATCGATATGCCCCGGGTGAAAACAGTGTTGGGTGATTGTGCTTTGGAATGGTTGGGGCCATATGGGTGAGGAGAGAAAATGAGGTTGTCAAAGGTGTGCATCACTTCTGTAGCAAACGTTTTCCGGGATATCTACCAAGTTTTTTTGGTTTGCCATGTATGATTATTTAGTAAAGTTGAGACATTTCATTGAGGTGTGTGGGAGAGATCCATGGAGATTGCATGGGATCTCAAATATTTTCAATGCGAGAAGAGGTTTTGTCTTTAGGAGCTTTTAAAGTGATGGGTTCAAAGGATTTGGATGTTTTCGTGGCCAGTGAGCATTAGTTTAAATAGGACAGTGCAATGTTAGAAACCCATCCCATCTTTTTTAATATTTGTTTTGTAGAGCACAGACTAGTTGGTTGCTGTGGCAATTCCAGGGAGCTAAAGTTGTTCTTAGAGAACCAGGCATTGGTTATAGCTTAGCTGTCCAGTTTACAATTCTCAGAAAACCATTGTTGGTGCTATATCTTACATTTAACAGCCCATAGTGGAGTGTTTGAAGACTAACCTGAGGCTCCCTGGCAAGGAATATAAGCGAAATAGCAATGAAGATGATGTGGGAAGCTGTAACATAGTAGGACAGATACTTACAAAGGTTGTGTGAGTAACCCTACAGATAGATGGAACAGCAGCCACCCTTTCTGCATAAAAACAAAAAGATACGCTCAACAAAAATAGGAAATTGCTGACACAGAGGGGTCTGCTCCTTTGCTTCCACACACAGCTCCACAGATGGATACCAGCAGATTAGTGCCACAGGTAATGCCTCTTTTAGTATTACTGCATGATCTGAAGGGAACTTTAAGATATAAAATACATCTGAATTGCATGCAGGAAATGCTAAGTGCAATAAAGTATGGTTGTGATCTGTTTTGGAGGGTAAATATATTTTATCCACCTTGAAAATGTCACTATTGGGAAGGAGAATTGCTTGTTTCCTTATCAAACCTAGTTTTACTCCCAACTTCAAATCATATGAAATAGAATTCCTCCATTTCAAAATTATCTAGAGCCCTTTGTGTAAGATGTCGTTTGTACCTTCTGAGATGGAGCCATGACTGAGATACTGCTCTGATTGAGGGAGATCTATTGAAGACGGGCTGAATGGCAGCTGAGGAATAGAGTTGATTGGAAGGGTGGGTCTGAGAATGAAGATTGCTCAGGCTTACAGCTCAGGGTATCTGTCAAGAGTGCAGGTGAGCAATATGCTTGTTCAAAGCTCCCCATCACAGCGGGTGAAATGTTGCATTGGTTTTAAAATAAACTTTTAAAGGTAGAGTTACAAAACCAGTCCACAGCTTTCATAATATCTTGTAAAGAAACACCACCAGCAAAGGCTTGGAGCGCTATTGCTTTTCTTAATGAATGGGCTCCAAACACTGGCACATCAATATCCGCAACTTGCATAACTTCTTCACCCATCAAGCTATAGTCGCCGAAGCCACTGCATGAAAAGGCTTTCGAATGGATTGTGTCCTCAAAGGTATTCCACATCTTTGATATTCTCGTCAGCTTCGAGTCGATGTCCGTCGAAGGCCTCCGTCAAGGGTGACGTCATCGAGTGTACAAAAACGCACAGAGCCCGTTGGCTTCAGTTCCGTGTTTCCGCAGAACGTGTTGCTTTGGAGACTTGGTGCGCCTCGTATTTTCTGCTACGCAGTCCATTCTTCATCAAATATGTCCTCTTCATCGACCCCAACTACCGCTCGTTCGGGTTTCAAAAAGTGCAAAGAATGCTGTCGATCAGACCTGCATCGATTGGGTCTGTGGTGCCTGGGAGAAGATCATGACACGGAGGCCTGCTCGAAATGTCAGGCGATGCCAGGTAAAGCCCTGCAAGAGAGGAAGGGGAAATTGCAGGTGGGTCGTAAATCTAAATCTGACCGATCCTCCACCGTCGAGGCGAGAATTCATTCCCCTCAACGCAGAAGGAAGAAAGAAAGGTTGAAATCCCGAAGTGGCTCCTGCCACTCATCTTCGTCAAAAAGATCAAAGAATTGACGCCACCGTTCACCATCTTCATCGTCGTCAGACGAATCCCCAAGTAAGTTTAAATGCCCCACTAAACATTCTTCTTCCGTAGAGTGGGAAACATTTTGTTTAAAAATGGTGGAAGTGTTTGAGAAGGCCAAGCCTGGGTCCGCGCCTTCTTCGTAAGCTGGGCGAGAACATTTCCCGTACTGACACTTGTGCACCCTCGAACCCGGTTGATCGAAGAAGAACCGATCATGAGCCCTCAAGGTCTCCGATTAAGAAGAGTCATTCGAGCTGAGATGTGCGCTCAAGGTCTTTGACACGGTCCAAGGCTCTACACACTCTTAACTCGAAATCCTCGAAGTTCGTCGTAGAAACCTCGATGCCTTCGACGCCTTTTCCACCCTCTGCGCCATTTTCATCGACGCCTTGGTCGACCCCAAAGCCATCAGTGCCAAAGATTCCTAAGGTTCCAACTCCATCCTCTGAGCATGTTGTAGCAAAAGAAAAAGCTGCTAAAACAAAACCTTCCACAAAACCAATTCCTCCTGAAAGATCTTTCACTCCTTTGTCCAGAAAGGAATTCTTTAAATCTTTATCTTGAATTTTTGAAGAACAGGAAAGATCGGAGGATGAGGAGGTTCCTTTTGGTCTGGAGTTTGGTACTCCTAATGTGCCAGAGTGTTTGATCTCTGAAGAGAGTAAAATGAGGTACCTCATTGAAACACTATATAATGCTAGTGGTGTAAATACATCGCCAGAGACTGACTTTGGCAAAAGAGAGCCAGGAGAACATGCTGATTCCTCTTACCAGCAGCTGATGTCAAAGGTAGTAGACTATTTAGGATGGGCTAGAACACCAGCTCAATTTATTCAGGATGCTCTGACAGACATTCTAGATCAAGGTCCGCCAACTGACCCAATTTTACTGTTCCATGTGGCCTTACAAAATAGGTGGCCAAGAATTGGGAGTCCCCGGATTCTATCCCAGCTCTGGGTAAGTCCCTTACTACAAAATACCGCCCTTCCAGTAACAACCCCGGTTATCTGTCCAAACACCCCACTCCCGAGAGTTTGGTGGTTCAGGCAGCCACAGCTACATCTAACAAAGTGGTGTACCCTAACAACCCTCCGAATAGGGACACCAAACGTGTGGATAGATGGACACGCAAGGTATTTTTAGCGGGGAGTATGGCCCTAAAATCGGCCAACTCCAGATGCCCCTAGCCAAATCTTCGTACACTCTGTGGGAGTGCATTTCCATGGCAGCAGAGCACATACCAGAATGGGAAGAAAGGGAGGGATTCTTAGCTATTGTTAGTGATGGCAAGGAGGCCATGCGTGAATCCCTTCAGTCTAGTTTGGACACTGCAGACAGCGTCAGCAGGTCCATGGCTACAAGCACAGTTATGCGCAGGTTTGCGTGGTTCCGGAAGTCGGGTTTCGTACCAGATGTGCAGTCCTGTCTCCTGAACATGCCATTTGACGGGTCTCACCTTTTTTGGCAGCAAGGCTGACGATAGCCTTGAGAGGTTGCAGAACTCAAAAGTGGCTGCTAAATCTTTAGGGGCCGCTTTTAGGCAACCTCAGCCTTTTCGTTCATCTGAACAGTCTTGAAGGGGACAATTCTATAGTTATTACTCCTCATTTGAAAAGGTGAGAGGAATGGCCAGTCAAAGAGGCCAAAGAAAAATCCCTAGTGGTGGACGAGGTAAGAGTGCTAGGTAAGCTCCAGCTGCAGCTTCCTTGCCATCAGCAGCTTGTGGGATTTTTTTACCCATGCATCCAAGCCCTACTATAAAACTGTGCAGTACTGGCATGGAAAACATCATGATGGCCTCAACTCCCCAGAGAGTGCACAGGGAAAACATGAAGAATAGGCTGCCACCCATTTTTGCCTATGTTGTGAGCACAGGAGGGCACTGCCTAAAACCACCATTGGGCTACACACACAGTAGGGTGAAAGCATTGGGAATGGCAATGCTGATTTCCAAAAAGCAACTCAGAACTGTGGGGAATTCATTTTCTTAATCCCAAAAATGGATGCAATACCGGTACTCGCCACGATCAGAAAGCCGGCGTTTTAAAACCACCAGACTTTTGTGTAAAACTGAACAGAGGAACCCAAACCAGGCCAAGGAAAGACTTGCTAAGAGGTGGATACAATGTCAAACTATATTCTGAAATGACTTGAAGGAAGTAATTATTTAATGTATATGTAAAAATTGTAAGTTTGATTTAAACAGGGAACTAAAGTGACATTTAGCTGAATTTTGCCTGGCAACTACCCCCGACAGGAGAAACCTGCTCAGCCACTCTTCCCAGGCCTAGCTGCATCCTGCTTCCCCACCAAAAGGAGTTGACACCTCTCTGATTAGATTAGGGGAGGGGCACCTGCAGGAGGTTGCACAAAGCCTTGTCCTGGACTCAGGCAAATGTTATATTGGGGGGGGGGCGTAAAGTGGCTTCCTCTTGGGAGAAGTGGTAGGAGAAGTGCCTCTGGGAGCGACCCGAGCTGGAGGCGGGGACAGGCAGAAGCTTCCCCCATGTGCTTTGGAACCTAAACCACACCCATCTGGGCCAGAGCATAATTTTAAAAAGATAGATAACTCATAGTGCGGACTTGTCAGAATTATAGAAGTAATATCATTATTCTTGTGAGTTTTCTGTGCACGTTTTAAGAGGTGTTAGGACCCTGTGGTGTATGCTGGGGGGTTGCTAGCGGAAAATAGGGTCTTACTCCAAATATCTGCACATTAAAAATCTGACACTTCATCAATTCATGTCCATACTCCTTGTGCACATGTGTGTAAATTTTGGTAAATGTCTGATATTGGTAAACCAGTCAAAAAGCGCAAAATGTTGTCATTTTTTAATGCAAGCCCCCAGGAAGATCAGAGGCGGACAAGCATGGACCATAAGGAATATATAATGTGTACATGTAATTTCAACAAATTGTGTATCTGGGAAATATCTGGGAAATATGTGTTTGGGTCAGAATTGGATTTGTGTGCAATCTGACAAGGGGAGGTTCCTCTGACCATAAAACCTACAGCATCACTCTGACTCACATTTCCTTCCCCCAATCAAGGGAGAGAGGAGGAATTGGCCAATGATAAGTGAGAGGGGCAGGTTCAGTTATGCCACGCACACACCCACTTCCAAAACACATAAAAAGAGACTGCTGGGACAGGTTGTCATGATGCCTACCTCCAAGGAGCCAGGTCTGACCCAGCAACCCCAGAGGCAGGCATAATTCCCCCCAGGGAAGTGCCAGCGGGCCCAAGCTGGGGCCCTTTGGACACAGTCCTGGCGCCTTAGGCGCCAGGCTCATGTTAGACCCCTGTCCTGGCGCCTTAGGCGCCAGGCTCATAAAGCTAGACATGTGTTCAAGTGTTTTAATGTGCACTTACCTGATGCAGACCATGCTGCTATATTCAGGCCCTCTTGAGGCCTGAATGGAACTACTTTACCTGTGGGACTACTTTCCACCTGGGTGTGGTCAGGGAAGGATACATACCTGATCGGTGGAAGGATACATATCTGGAACTTCTTCCAAAGCTATTTAAAACACGCCCGATCACCAACTCACGCTTCGCGTTGTTCTGCTCCTCGCAGCTGGACGCTCACCGTGTCAGCTCCTGCATCTGGACTTCAGCCACGCCTGTCAGCATCCTGGGTCGCCTGCAAGGGGAGATAAGAGAGAATTGGGAGAAGGAAGACCTTACCTGCTAAAGCTGCATCACGGAGACATCACACCGACGATCCTGAAAGGGAAGACATCATTTTAAAAGCATTTCGCTTCGATCGCTGCAGCGCTGCATTTCACTCACCTTTCCTGGGCACCTCCATCTTCAGCAGCGATCATCCGGATCCGCACCCACTTCCCTGAGCCTAGAGAGAAAAAGACAAGAAACCAAGGTGAGAGAAGGAAGGGAATAGGAAAGGCTCAGTTTCCTTCTAAGACTTACTTGTTGGGTCATTCCCATTTAATTTCGGGTCCTGCCGCTTCCTGGCATTCCGGACCCCGGCTCCTAAGGGGAAAAAGACATAAGCATTAGCGCTTGCTGCAAAAAGACAATGAACATTATTATTAAGCTTGAACTTTTGAACTTGCAACAGAACTCTTACAACGCCTCACCTGAATAGTCAAGCTTATTTTGAACTCCCATCAAACCTCAATCCAGTGAAGTAACTGGGTTGAAACGCGCCTCTGCATCAGAAGCAGGATGGAGAACTCATCTTTCCAGACCCTAAGGTGAGACTTCACGGGGAATCGTGGAAGGGTATCGTGGAGGGTTGGAAGGGAGTGGGAGGCTTGACCATTATTCCGTCAGTAGGTAATACTCCCTTTTCACACACAGGGGAATATTCCTGCGAGCCAGGAAAGCCAGAGTAGAGGGGCCCTTCCTGTCCATCTTCAGAGTCCTGCGCTTCACCATTGAAGAAGCATCAGCACTCGAAGCCAGACCAGCGCCTCCGTGGGAATCCATTTGCTGCGGAGCATGCTGACCGACGACTTCACATCCAGAGATCCAACACTTAGACTTCCAAGCTAAACATATCAGCAGGCCTCAGCATCCTTAAAATCATTTGCAAACTATTCCACAGCCGGGCGAGCTATCTGAATTCTTTGCCAAGAACTCTTGTCAGTACCCAGAAAGCAGTGTTACATCCAGAATCCACTTGATCCGGACTGGAAAGCAGAGCAGTATCCAGAACCAGAGGCCGCTGTATCCACAGAGGCTAGACCAGCAGAGCAGAGCTGACCCAGACTCTGTGAGCAGAACCGCCGAAGTCCATTCCAGTTGACCAGCTCCGTGACGAGGCCTATTTCAAATTTATATTGTGAGTACCTAGCAGAACTCTGCAGAACCAATATCTTAGTTAAAATAATCTAATTCAAGCTATTTTAACCTAAGTAGAACTGCCTTCTAGAAATCCTGTCATCTGTCATTCTAAAGCTGCGAGCTGTCATCTGTCATTCTAAAGCTGCAAACTGTCACCTGTCATTTTGAGTTTTACTTTAAATCCGAAAATCTACCTTTATTAAATCGTCCGTATCTCTGGAACCGTTTGTCCTAGGAACGAGATTAAACTTTCCTCTGAAAGCTTAGAATCTAAGCTTTCCAACAAGCCTAGAACTCCTTATACTTTTTCCGCAGTCGCGATTTACGCACTCGCGAAATTTACCGCGATTTGCGATTTTGGCTCAATTTCTCCACTTGTCAAAATAGCAGCTCCATTCCTTCCTTGGTTAAAATCCGTTTGCAACCTGGTAATAACTCACAGAGCATTGCTAAAGTGAGCCTGAACTAATACCAACAAGCATCTCTCACTCACCCTGAATCTCTATCAGGAATTAAAATCAGTTAGCACATTTTCCCATCCGTTGCCATCACATTTAAAAGCATTTTGGGCCTGTGTTTCAAACTTCTACCTGTTTCCTCTAAGCTTGTTGGTGGGGAACTGAATTTCGTATTGTATTTGATTGCATTCCTATGAACTGTGTGCTCCTCTTTCCATCTCCTTCCATTTCTTACATTGCATAGGGGGGGGGCTGAATTGCCAGAGAAAAAGTGATTACATTGTTGTTGGTTGAAATCATATCAAGTTTATTTGCTGTACTGCATTTTATTCCACCTTGCATTTCCTTGAAACCATAAAGCATTTTCAGCTACCTCATCCTCTATACTACTCCTAAGTAATCAAGTGTACCACTGTAACATTACCCATTGTGGATCCACATCATATGTCTCAGTGTACTATCAGATATTAATTTATTATAAAGGTGATATATATATATATATATATATTTCTGAGGCTTGTGGAATCTGCTTAGATCACATGCTGTGCATAGGCCGACATCTAGTGGAAGCTGCAGAGTATTACAGTTTGTTTTTCGAAACTCGAAAATGGGCGTCGACACAGGGCGTGCCAGTAATACTATCCCTAGTGTGACGTCCACTGTACCCAGATTTCCCTCACGCGTCTAGGATCCTCAGATTGTTTTCTTCCGCCATACTGGTCGGAAGCATTTTGCGGAGTCCCCTGGTCTTAGCCATAATTTTGCTAAAATTTAAATTAATAATCTATTGACATCCTTCCCCACCCCAACGTCTAACTTCGACACTCGACGCCGGCTGGAGAAGAAATCGACCGTCGGCTGCTGCACGACGGATTTTGGCCTCGGAAGGCCGCTGGCCTCGGCCCGGGCCTGGAAGGCTGCTGGCCTCGGCCCTGCAAGTAGGGAGAGTGGGGGGTGGTACATACTCTACACTCTTGATATATAGGTACACCCTATACATTTCCTACACTTAACAGCCCGCTGCCTCAAGGTGCGTATGGAGGGTACCCCTTTTCAATTCTGCCCCAAGTGCAATCGCAAATACCCTTGGGTCGACAGGCACGCCACGTGCAATCTCTGCTTGCCGAGGGACCACCCCGAAGCAAACTGCAGAGCGTTTAGTAGGTTTAAACCTAAGACACTTAAGGACCGTTCGACGAAGTGTTGGGCCCACCACGCCAGGCAGGCGGCCATGGCAGCGGAGGGCGCCTTCAGCGATGGCAGCGAAGCCGTACTTTCGGACGGCGAGGGCATTACGGCGTCGAAAGACAGCCGAGCGCAGGTCCCCGACCTCGGAAGGTCGTCCGGCAGGGCGGCTATGGGGAAGACCCCCGGCGACACAAGCGCTTCACATACTACACACACTAAACACACTAAGTCCAACCGAGACTCGACGACGTCGAGTTCTCGGAAAGAGGCACAGTCAGAACGGTCCGATTCGGTGTCCTCTGGGCGCTCTCGATCAAGATCGCTGCATGACTCCGGGCAATCATCCACTCTTGCCAAGAGTGCCTCGCTCCCTAGGCTAACAGAAGTTCGATCGTCGGAAGACGAAGACGATTTCCACCCCCAGGCCGCGCTCCAGGAGCCGGAGCCCGCAGTTAAAGCCAGCGAGGCCCCACGCTCGAAGGACAGGGACACCTCTCCCGATCCTCGACGCCAGGCGTCGAAAAACTCCGGAGCCACTAAGGGGCAGGGAAAACATTTTTCTACGCACGGGGAGGGGGGTAAACAGCAGAAGAAACTACCTGTGCATTCTTCCACACCTGTGAAACACTCCACCCCCCCTAAACAGACAGACAAGCCCAGGTCTGCTGATAGGTCCACAACCAGCAAAGCTACTCAAGAGAAATCCCATAGACTTGCTGAAAGAGTCATTCCCAGTTCCAGAAAATGGTCCAGTGAAGACATAGATAGGGTCATGTCAAGAATGTCTTCTTTGGCGGATTTTTATGATAAAAATCCAGAACATTTCCTCTCGTAGGATCCACAAGGGGCCACACCCTCAGGCTCTACTGATCCTATCCCCCCCGAGTAAAAAGGCCCGGTTTGAAACTCGGATGAGGTCAGAACCCTTCGAGGTACAACCTTACGCAGGACCATACTCACGGTATCAAGGAGAGGCTTCCTTTTGTGAGGACCAAGAATTTGGTATGATAGAAGAGCAAACCGGGGCGGGCTACTATGGGGATGATGAGGATCAGGAAGAAGAGGATGACCCGGAAACATACAGAGTAGATTCCCCAGTAGAGAACAAAGCCCCGGTTACCGACTCCCCGATCGATAACCAACCCCTCCTAAATGAGGTTCTCGCGCAGCAGAACATTTCCACATTGACACCCACAGTGTACAGGAGGAAAGGGACTTCGCAGAAGAGTTAGTGGGAGAAAGGAGGCCTGTTGCCCAGACCATCCCTATCCTTAAATCCATTCAGCAGAGAATAGATCCGTCCCTGGTGAACCCAAACCTCACCAGAGCAGTCAACCCCAGGGTTGAAAAACTTTTCAGGGCGGCACAGTCTGACCCTCTCTATATAAGAGGACATCTGAAGCCAGACTCCCTAGTTGTCACCAACACTCGTAAGAGGGCTGGGACACCCTTGTCTTCGTCAGAAGCTCCTCCCGACAAGGAGAGCAAAAAACTATACGGTTTCGGCAGGAAGGTAGCTTCAACGTCCGCCTATCAAGCAAGGATTGCTAACTCCACCACCCTGTTGGCCAGCTACAACTGCCATCAGTGGGAAGAAGTCGCGGCACTCATAGCCTCTGCTCCTGAACCATTAAAGGGCCAATTAGATCGGATTTCCGCAGAGGGTAGAGCCGTGTCTGGTTGCATTTTGAAAGCCACCTTCGACGCCGCGGACAACGCAGGCAGATTGATAGCGGAGGGCACTGTTATCAAGAGACATGCGTGGTTACGGCAGTCTGGTTTTAAAGCAGAAACCCAGGCATCATTGTTGGACAAACCGGTGGAAACCGATCTGTTTGGTAAGATGGTCGAAGACGCACTTAAAAATGCCCAGGACGAATACGAGACACTCAAATCCCTTGGCCAGTTAACCAATAAACCCCCTAACCAGAGAGGGAATAGTAATTTTCGTCGCCCACGCGGCCAAAATTCCCAGAGAGGATCTAACTATTCCCAGGGGCAGGGTACACAGTGGAACAACAACCAACTGTCTACCCAGGGTTACGGCAGAGGTAATGGGAGAGGTCGTGGTAAAGGCAGAGGCAGCCCCAGCAAGGGAGGCGGCACGCCTCCACCAAAGCAGTGACGCTCAGTTCAGGGTCCCTTCTCACGCAACCACAGTAGGGGGACGCATTTCAAACTTCACCCAGGCTTGGGAAGGGATCACATCAGACAGATGGGTGCTGTCAACAGTATCCACAGGATGTTGTATAGAGCTACTGCAGCGTCCCCGGAACCATCCTCCACGACAAAGAGTACACTCCTCAGAACATCAGGAGATTCTCCTCAAGGAGATCGCCATTCTTCTACAAAAGGACGCGATAGAACTCGTTCCGGGACACCAGGTAAACAAGGGCATTTATTCAACTTACTTCCTTGTGCCAAAGAAAGACTTGACAATGCGCCCAGTATTGGACTAACGGCCTGCCAACAAGTATGTCAAGCCCCAAAAATTTCGTATGACCACGCTACAAGAGGTAATCCCCCTCCTAAAAAAGGGGGATTACATGGCAACCTTGGATATGAAAGATGCTTATTTTCATATTTCCATGTTCCCAGCGCACAGAAAGTACTTGCGCTTCAAGGTGGACAGTCGACACTACCAATTCAAGGTACTGCCCTTCGGGATAGCTTCAGCACCAAGGGTATTCACCAAGGTACTGGCGGTGGCGGCTGCACACCTACGCAGGGAGGCAATCCCAGTGTACCCTTATCTGGACGACTGGCTCATAACGGGGGAAACCCCAGGAATTTTCAGGACAAACATTCAAAGGACTATCGACCTCCTCCACGAGTTAGGCTTCTCAATCAACGAGAAGAAGTCAAGCCTTGTGCCAAGAACCTCAAAACAATTCCTAGGAGCAATCCTGGATACCCAGGAGGGGTTGACCTTTCCTTCAGAAGAAAGAATTCGGAATATACTATTGCAAATTCCGCATTATCAGTCCGGTCAACAAATAACGGTACGCAAAGAAATGCGTTTACTGGGCATGATGGCATCATGTATTTACCTGGTCCCCCACGCGCGCCTCCGCATGCGTCCAATGCAGGAATGGTTGGCGAAACAGTGGTCTCAGGCAAGTGGTCAGTGGGACGATCTAGTGGTCGTTTCGCCAACACTAGTACAAAGCCTTCACTGGTGGACAAGAGAGAATCTCGCACAGGGGAAACCCTTTTACGATCCCGAAGTACAGGCAGTAGTCACTACAGATGCATGTCTGACGGGGTGGGGAGCTCACCTTCTCCACCACACAGCTCAGGGTCTCTGGTCTCACTCAGTGGCCAAGAACCACATCAACCTGCTAGAGCTTCTGGCAGTATTCAGAGCGCTTCAGGCATTCGAGCCCCACCTACTAAACCTGTCAGTGCAAATCCGGACGGACAGCACTACAGCCATGTTCTACCTGAACAAGCAAGGAGGGACTCGCTCGCCAAATCTGTCCAAGCTTGCCCAGAAAATCTGGATATGGGCACTCAGACGGAACATCTTCCTGTCCTCACAACATGTTCCAGGGGAGCTCAATTCCCTAGTGGATGCTCTGAGCAGAGACTCCCTCCCAGAGGAACACGAATGGGTTCTCCACAGAGAGGTCGTAGAAGATATCTTCTCTCAGTGGGGTTTCCCCACTATAGACCTATTCGCCACAAGCGAAAACAGACAATGCCCAGGATTTGCATCCAGGTTCCCCCAACCAGACTCCCAGGGGAATGCCCTGTGGATGAACTGGTCAGGGATGTTTGCGTATGCTTTTCCACCAACTCCTCATCAGGAAAGTGGTGAACAAGATGAACAGAGAGTCGATGACGCTCGTCCTAGTTGCTCCCATGTGGGCAAGACAACCGTGGTTCCCACACCTACGCAGGATGGTGGTGTGCAAGCCCATCAAACTTCCAGCCTGGTACAACCTATTGTCCCAGCACCAAGGTCAAACAGTGCACCAGCAACCCAACTCAATGAACCTGGCAGCATGGCTCCTGAGGTCATAGAGTTTGGACACCTCAATTTGCCACAGAGGTGTATGGACATCCTAAAGGAATCTAGGAAACCAAACACAAGGCACTGTTACTTTGACAAGTGGAAGAGGTTTGTTATCTGGTGCCAGAGTAGACAAATCAACCCAGTTGATTGTGTTACATACATGCTCCACCTGCTAGATGCAGGATTGGTTTTTAACTCACTGAAAGTACACCTGGCAGCCCTATCGGCTTACACCACTTCCCATAGCAAGGTTTTGTGGTGGAAAGTACAAGTAGTTAAAGCCTTCATGGAAGGAGTAAAGAGACTTCACCCTCCTATTTCAAACCCACCACCAGGGTGGGACCTTAATGTGGTGCTAGCCAAGCTCACGGGCCCCCCTTTCGAACCCATGCATAAGAGCAGTCTCAAACACCTGACTTATAAAACGGCCGCCTTAGTAGCTATTACTTCTATAAGAAGGGTCAGTGAAATTCAGGCTCTGTCACTGCAGGATCCCTTCTTTACTGTCCATAAAGACAAACTGGTTTTACGCACACACCCTAGGTTCTCACCTAAATTTATATCAAAATTCCATGTAAACCAGTCCATCGAGCTTCCGGCTTTCTTCCAGAACCCGCAAAGCTCGGCTGAGGTGAAACTACACACACTAGATGTGCTTAGGGCGGTCCTCTACTATGTAAATAAAACCAGACCGCTAAGAAAAACAGATCAACTGTTTGTCTCCGTAGCTACAGGCAGAGAGGGGGATCGCGTCTCTAAAGGTGCCATCTCGAAGTGGATTATTAACTGTATCCAGCTGTGTTACTCACTCTCTGAAAAAACTCTGCCTTTCACGCCAAGGGCCCACTCTACTAGAGGCATTGGGGCCACTCTGGCTTTCATTGCAAATGTACCCCTTGACACAATTTGCAAAGCAGCTACTTGGAGCTCTATTCACACTTTTACTCAGCATTACTGCATTGACACCCATTCCAAGGCAGATGCACAAGTGGGACAAGCGGTTCTAAGACACTTATTTGCTCATGACCCTTCTCACATCCCACCTCCTTCTGGTACTGCTCGCTAATCTATGCACAGCATGTGATCTAAGCAGATTCCACAAGCCTCAGAAGGGATTCATTACTCACCGTAATCGTATTTCTGATGCTTGTATCTGCTTAGATTCACATGCGACCCACCCTTCCTCCCCTCCGAGAGAAGGCACATGATTGCTTGTAGTCTTACCTTTTATGTCTATCTGCTTGGATTATCTGTACTCGCGCTACTCCATGTCAGAAAAAATACAATCTGAGGATCCTAGACGCGTGAGGGATCTTGGGTACAGTGGACTGGCACGCCCTGTGTCGACGCCCATTTTCGAGTTTCGAAAAACAAACTGTAATACTCCGCAGCTTCCACTAGATGTCGGCCTATGCACAGCATGTGAATCTAAGCAGATACAAGCATCAGAAATACGATTACGGTGAGTAATGTATCCCATATATATTGTTTAATTTTTCAAATAAACCTTTTAATTTGCAAAACAAACCTACTTCTTGGCTCAGTGGGGTCAGGGGGATTCTAAGAGAGGGGTGTTATATAAGGGTTGTCATCCAGAGTACATGAACTGGACCTAAAAATATATCAATAAGGGTTTCCCTCAGCATCCCAGACTAGGCATTGACTTAGCTGTAGTGTTGAAGTGAAGCCGCTTAACAAGCTGCAATATCCGCCCCAAAACCGCTTTGAGCGCTTGCGTCACTTAACACCGGCGGGAGGCAGACTGTCTCAGCATCTGCAAAAATGGCGAGACATTACTTCAGATGCATGGTCTCTGGAAACAATAGCCCAAGGTTACTGCCTTCCATTCTTAACACAACCTCACAACAATCCACCAGGGAAACACTCTGACGATTCCAGATCGGCTCCTACAGCAGGAGATACTAACCCTGCTAGAGAAAGGTGCTATAGAACCAGTACCTGTAGCGGAGAGGAACAAGGGTTGGTATTCTCCATATTTTTTTAACCCCCAAAAAGGATGGAGGACCATCTTGGACCTGAGATACTTGAACAAGTTCCTCAGGAAGGACAAGTTCAAGATGGTCACTCTTTCTCAGATCCTTCAGGCCCTTCAACTTCAGGATTGGTTGGTGTCATTGGACCTTCATGATGCTTATTTTCATGTGCCTATCCATCTCAAGCACCGAAAATACCTGAGGTTTGCTGTTGGCGGCTTGCACCATCAGTTTCGAGTCCTGCCATTTGGGTTGACCTCCGCCCCGAAGGTCTTCACCAAACTAGTGGTGGTGGTGGTGGCAGCATATCTCAGGAGAGGGGGAATTCATGTCTACCCCCACCTGGACGATTGGCTGATCAGGGCGCATTCTCCCGAGCAAGCCCTGGATCATGTGAAAGTCACCTGCCAATCCCTTCAAGACTGGGCTTCTTCAATTTCAAGAAGTCACAGGTGACACCTTCCCAGCAGTTCCAGTACTTCGCAGCTGCTTTAGACACATCCTTGGGAAAGAGCTCGCCCCCCAAGACGAGGGCTCAAGACATTCTTCAGATGGTCTCCAAATTTCAGAATACCCAGAATCTTCCGGCCTACGATTTCTTGAGGTTGCTCGGCCTCATAGCATCCTGCATTTCTCTGGTGCCAGAGGCCCGCCTGAGGATGAGCTACCTTCAATGGGCTCTAAAAACTCAATGGTCCCAGTTCTCAGGAAAGATGACAGACCTACTTCAAGTTCCAAGCAGGGTTGCACAGGATCTTCTGCGGTGGACCTGCAAGGACAATATTCTGAAGGGAGAACATTTTTGGCAGCCATGGCCAGAGATTACAGTAGTGACGGACGCCTCACTCATGGGGTGGGGCGCCCATGCCAATGATCTGACAGTCTGCGGTCGTTGGTCTCCATCGGAGTCCAAACTACACAGTAACCTTTTGGAGCTGAGGGCAATCGGACGAGCACTGAAGGCCTTCCTGCCCTCGGTCAGAGGAAAGAATGTTCTGATAATGAGGGACAACACAGTGGCCATGCATTACCTCAACAAGAGAGGTGGTGTAGGATCACTACCTCTGAGCAGAGATGCAATGCATTTCTGGTACTGGGCAATTCAAGAAGGAATCTCCTTATCGGCAGTTCATGTGGCCGGGGTGGAAAACACGACAGCGGACACTCTGAGCAGTGGGAACTAGCTCAGGAAGTCCTTGAAGAGATCTTCTCCCTTTGGGGAACCTCTCAAGTAGACCTGTTTGCGACCGGGATCAACCGGAAGTGCAAAAGAATTTCCTGGGAATTTCCTCTTAGAGGACCTCTAGGAGACGCGTTTGTGGTGGATTGGGATTTCCCACTACTATACGTGTTCCCTCCGATCCCCATCATTCCTCAAGTCGTTGGGAGGTTGAGCCGGTTCGGAAGCCGCATGATCCGAATTGCCCCGGATTGGGCCAGGAGAACATGGTACCCGGACCTTCTAGACATGTCCATCTGTTCTCCAATTAATCTTCCGCAGAGAGAGAGAGAGAATCTTCTCTCACGAAGGGAGTGACAAGTTTTCCATCCAGAGGTCAACACTCTCAACCTTCACGCTTGGTTTCTGAAGGGCTGAGGTACAAGGATTGGGACCTCCCGGATGACATCATGGAGGTGTTGCTTTCGGCAAGAAGACCTGCAACAAAATCTCTGTACCGTTGCCGTTGGAACAAGTTTTGCGACTGTTGCAGGGAAAAGAATGTTGATACTTTTCTATGTTTAATTCCAGAGGTGTTCTCTTTCCTCTTACCATTGGCACACAAAGGTCTCAATGTTGGGACCATAAAATGTTACGTAGCAGCGATTTCCATCTTCAAGCACTCTTCGGAACAGTGTTCCTACTTTTTTTGAAGTGTGCCCCAATTGAACCTTTGGACACATGCCTTCAAGGCCATTTTATTGGTCGCTTTAACATCTGCACTTAGAGTGAGCAAGTTGCAGGCACTATCTTCCAGACCACCCTATACTGTGTTCCACAAAGATAGGGTTGTATTGAGAGTTAAACCCTCCTTCTTACCTAAAGTCATGTCTGAGTCCATGATCAACTCTTTATTGGATATACCGAAAGGAAAATGGGTCAGACGGTTTCAAAGCAGACCTTGTCCAGATGGAATGTACTTTGCATTTCAGAATGCTACAGATTGGCTGGTAAGGACCCGCCGGAAGGCTTAATTAAGAGTCCACTCAACCAGGGGCATAGCCTCTTCGACAGCCCTTCAAAGGGGAGTCCCTATTAAATCAATTTGTGATGCAGCAACTTGGTCTTCAATGCATACTTTCACAAAGTATTCTAGTTTAGACGCTTCCCACTCCCAGGAAGTCGCCTTTGGTAAAACTGTACTATGTTCAGCGTTGTAAGATACTATCAATCTCTGCATTCTACTCCCTCCTCCAAATTCCATTTACTGCTTTGGGAGTCTATCAAAGATGAGGGATACATTCGAGGACACAATCCATTTGAAGAACAAGTTACTTACCAACTGGTAATGTTCTTTCGACTGGATGTTCCTCCAACGTATTCCTCATCGCCCTCCCATCCTACCCCTCTGTAGAATGACCTATGTTACTACTTCAGCTCTCGCAGGGCTACCTACCGTCTGCCTGCATTAACAACCAACACAAATAGGGAGTGAAAAACAGAACTGTGGCCAACGGGTGCTGCGTGTGCTACTTGTACACCCGATGATGTCACCCTCGAGGGACCTCGACTTGACCAGACTCCATCAACCCACGGCGCCCTCTGCCGAGAAATTATTTCCAATGCAGCCGAAGCTGGACGAGAATATAAAAGATGAGGAATACGTTGGAGGAACATCCAGTCAAAAGAACGTTAGCAGTTGGTAACTTGTTCTTCTGTGTGCAATTAACAGCTGAGAAACACCCTGTGGCCTGACCTCTGCTATCCTCTCCTCAGAATGCTGAATACATTTCGCTACGCACAACTTTGTGTCTTCTGGAAAATAAGGGTAAGTAATTGTCATGATGCCTACTTCCAAGGAGCCAGACCAGGCCCAGCTACCCCAGAGGCAGACATCATGCCCCCGAGGGAAGTCTTAGCAGCCCCAAGTAGGGGCCCTTTGGACTCAGTCCTGGCGCCTTTGGCGCCAGGCTCATATTGGACAACAGTCCTGGCGCCATAGGCGCCAGGCTCATAAAAGATGACTTTGTGTTTAAAGGTGCTTGGTGTAAACTTACCTGATGCAGACCATGCTGCAACATCCGGGCCATCTAGAGGCCTGAATGGGACTACTTTATCTTTGGGGACTACTTAACCACACGGGTGTGGCCGGAGGAAGAATACATACCTGAGAGGAAGGATACATACCTGGAACTACTTTGAAGGCTATTTAAGCCATGCCCAAGCAGCAACTCACGCTTCGCGTTGTTCTGCATCTAGCAGCTGGACGCTCACCCTGCCTGCTCCTGCATCCTGACTTCTGCCACGCCCGCCAGCATCCTGGAACACCTGCAAAGGGAGAAGAGAAGAGAATAGGAGAAAGAAGAGTCCTTACCTGCTAAATCCGCATTCCGGAGACATTTCGCCGACGATCCTGAAAAGGAAGACATTCATTTTAAAAGCACATTGCATCGATCGCTGCAGCGCCGCATTCCACTCACCTTTACTAGGCGCCTCCATGTTCATCAGCGACCATCTGGATCCGCAACCACATTTCAGCGCCTAGGGAGAAAAAGACCAGAACAAAGGTGAGCTAGGGAAGAGAATAAGAAAACCTTAATTTGCCATCATAAGACTTACCTGTTGGGTCATTTCCACTTCATTTTGGGTCGGTGCCGCATCCTGGCATTTCCGGACCCCGGCCCCTAAGGGGAAAAAGAGACATCAGTGTTAGTGAGCGAATGCTAAGACATTACCTGAACGCTCATTAAAGACTTACCTGATATCTACTGGAACTGCACCTTTCACTTCGGGTCAGTGCCATATCTCCGGCATTTCCGAACCCCGGCCCCTATGGGGAAAAAAGACACAAGCATTAGTGCATTAATGCATGGACACTAAAGGAACCTCATCAAACAACTCACCTGAGTTTCCTTCGTCGGTTCCATTGCTCATCTCGGAATGTTTGTTCTGCACCTGAAATAGAGACAACAGACAATTATTATTTCGGGCTCATACTTATAAACAGAATTCTCACAGAACTTTACCGGGAAGCAAACTTGAACTCTCTACAATCCATGATCCAGTGAAGTAACTGGATTACAACGCGCCCCTGCATCAGAAGCAGGATGGAGAGCTCGTCCTTTCAGACCCTAAGGTGAGACTTCACGGGGAATCGCAGAAGGGTTTCGTGGAGGGTGAGAAGGGAGTGGGAGGCTTACACATTATCCCGCAGATTGTTAATACTCCCTTTTCACACACAGAAGAATATTTCTGCGAGTCAGACAAGCCAGATTAGACGGTCCGGTCCAGTCCATCTTCCGAGTCCTGCGCTTCACCATAGAAGAGGCAACAGCACTCCAAACCAGGCCTGCGCCTCCATGGGAGTCATTTGAGCGTTACAGTAATGATGGAAGAAATAATCTTAGTAAGCGGTGCCACATTGAACGTCATTCCTTTCCTGTCCAATTCCAGTGCTTTTATATCCGTTACGTGCCTACATGATACCAAACATAGCAATGTTGCTAATTTACTGGACAGTTGCTGAAGCAGAAGGAGCTCTGAGGCAGCTGCCTGAACAATCTCAACACTGTGTTGACATCCCATAACGATGAATACTTAGGAACTGGGGGCCTACTAATCTTCATGCCCTTGAGTAGTCTCCACACTGCTGGATGTGCTCTTACTGGGGCGCCGCCCACTATGTCCTGACTGGCTGAAATGGTGGACTTGTAGACTCCTACGTTCCTGAATGCCTTAACTTATTCAGGCAATGATGCTAGGAAATTAACTACCTGCACTACAGGGGCAGAGACGGGGTGAACATTTTGCTGATAGCACCATGTTTCCTAGCGTTACCATGCAGACCTATAGCTCCCGATTGTAGATGGGGGGCCGGGGAGCAAGAAACTGCAGCATATTTCACCTGAGCCTGAAACCTTGCAAGCTAGAAGCGAGAGGCTCTGCTCCTCCACTAGTGGGTGAACTGCCCCTGAGTGATCCGTCCGCAGGTCTGCTTGAATCCAAATAGTCTACGAGAAATCTGATTTTCCATTATAACTGGAAAACACGCTTGTGATCTCCAGTCTGGCGTCACTATCACTGCTTCTGCCGCCTCCTCTGCATATCTTTGCTAGAGTTCTCGTTATCATTGTGAAACAAAGCATAATGCTGGGGGTTCCAATCTGCTACTCAGTTCTGCTCCCCTGACAGGTACTCGGCTGTGAAGGAGATCCTCCTCTCCAGGCAATAGTGCCAAAAAACCTTTGCTAACTCCAACATGCTTCATCGGGGCCCCTCTAACTTGTTGATGTACCCAACTGCTGAAATATTGTCCGAATGACAACAACTTTGGACTACAGCTGACCGGCACATTTAGCAATACTTCCATAGACTTTCTTGAAATTAGGATCAGCACCAGTGAAACTGAACTGACCACCTCAATTTACAGGAAGCCGGCCAAAGTCAACTTGGTGCTCCATGCCACCAGCTGCCACAAAAAATCTGTGACCAATAACATTCCCAAAGGAGAATTTATCTGAGCAAAACGGGTTTGCAGCACACAAAGATTTACTGTAAGAAGCTACCCATAGAAAGCCATCGACTCAGCTATTGACATGGCATGCAAGAGAAAACGGTCAACACTACTGACGCCAAGAACAACCACCAAAAGAATTGCGGAGGAAGACAACAAAATCGGATAGATCACCAAGTATAGCAGCGACAGTCATCAGTCCAGATAATCCTAAACAAACATTGGCATTTCCTTGAGATAGATGAAGACATCCGTATATGGTTACCAACAAGACCATCACTAACATTCACCAAGGCCAAGACTCTACAGACAATTTTGAGCCCATCATATATGGCTCCGGTCCTCAGAACATTGGCTATCAAGTTCTAAGCCTGTGGGTTTCTACAAATGCGGGTCCTGCAACATGTGTAGACATGCAAGAAATACTCATTTTCAATGGCACTGACAAACCGGACATTAACCAGTTTATCAATTGCAAATCAAAGTTTGTCATATATGCCATTATTTGTGTCTGTGACCGCAAGTACATTGGCAGCACTAAAAGAGCTAAGAACCAGGATCCGTGAACACCTAGGACTACTGCACTCACAAGAGGCAAGGTACCCACTAGCAATCCACTGGCAGGAACAACACCAGCTCGACAACAAAGGGAACATAAGCTTTGTGGTACTAGAAACTGTACAAGCTGATGCCGGGGTGGAGACAAGGAACTACATCTAAGACGACACAAAGCCAAATTGATTTGTAAATACAGATATGTCACACTTGGCCTCAACAGCGATCACAAGTCTAATGTGTTCTTATGAAAGCAAGTATTTAATACCTTCCTGTGTGTGATCACCATGCTCCCATACCATGTCTGACCGTGACTGTCTCGGACCATCTCTGCCCACCCCGCACATCTCCCCTACCCCCTCATGCATGCCCCCTTGTGACAATGTGCCGGCACGGCTCTGTGCCTAACACAACTTCATAACCCTGCCTTGCGGTCAACCGTCCCAAGAGGCTAACCCTCCTTCCAGTGTCTACCACTACAGCACCAGCCCCAGCCTGATCGCTACTCCCACTCCAGGCACACTTGTGATACCATTCAATAACCGGCCCTTCAGTACATGCACCATGCCAATTCGGTTTGTCAACCGTGATCTGCATGTGGTGTCATATATTCCTCCTCTGACATGTTTACTGGCATCCCATGCACTGACCCTGCCATTGGCACTCTACTTTTCCTGCTAATCAGACATTGTCTAATGCTATCCTTGTAACCTACTAATTTGCCTCTGGCCCAGCACACAACTAGTGTCGTGCACATTGGCTCCTGATGCAATTGCTCCACTAACGGCGCGCTCCCGCATGTACAATAATATGCATTATTACACGTGTGCTTGCCGCACTTGTCCAACCGGACCATTACTGCAATCAATTGCATTGAAATCTTTCGCAAGCCATCTTGGCTCTTATCTGCCTACCACCCCATGACACCTACATGCTGGGGACTACGAGACCACTTGCCATCAGTTTCTGACAGCACTAAATCAGACTGCCCTTCCCCACCCAGGCCCACCGACCTCCTTGCCGTTGACAAGCGCACGGGTTGCAACGCAGCCGACCTCTTATCTGCCACGCGGGGGGCCACTCCACTTACAAGGAGCCTAAACGCACGTCAACCTGTTTACCAGTGTTCCTATGGCTACCGCCAATCGTGTTGCTCCTCCTCCAGCGACCACAACCACCAGAGACTACGACCAATCACAACGCAGCTTACTGTAACCTATCGGAAGTCATGGTTGATTTAACCATGGGCTTCTCCTCGCAGCCGTGTCGGAACACCGAACCACAGAACGCATTGCATGTGTGTACAGGTAAGAATCCCACACAGGCCGTTTCCCTTCTCATTTAGAAGCACGCCAGCTTGCCTGGCTCCGTGGCACCGCTCCTGGAACCTTCGGGTCCTCGAGCTAGCGGCCCTGACCACAGCATCAGTTGCTAATCACCATATCCCTGACACCTCAGACGCTCTACTTGTTCCCCACTATTAGACATCTGACTTCTGCCATCACTCTGTGCCCTGCACTCACCCCCCACTTGGGACTAAATCCACTTGCACCCACTGCTACTTAACCATCACGCTTGCATCTCACTAGCCACCTGGCGCGCCATCCTGGCAGGCTCGCCATTCATGCTGCTCCTTCCTCTATTGGCCATGGCCCCCGCGCCCACACTCAGTGCCTCCCATCTATAAATTGGCTGATCTGCAACTCTGCAGCGATGGCATCCTTAAGAATAACACCCAACAACACCCATGCCAACAAGCACACCCTCACCCCGGAGATGCTCCCCCACCCACGCATGCCGACATCACTGCCCAGTGGACACGCCTTGATCCACCATACCGAACCACAACCAGCAGCCTGCTAATCCCCAGGCCACCCTGCATGTGCCGCCAGCACAGCCACCGGCACTCCCAGCAAGACAGTCAGGCCATCTGGCCGCTGTTCACTAACACCATTGTTCGGGTAACCACTGCACTTACTAACCGAATTAGATTTGGCCTCACAGGAGCTCTTACCCAGTACTGATCAATTCCTGATCCCTCTACCCCCCAGATTGGCTAATAAGCCCGCCGCCCAACCGGAACTGTGATCCACTCACCAGGCGCTACTACTCCTCAACAGGACCACCAACCATTGCACATGGTAAGCACCTGCCATAACCATGAACGAGACATGGCTATTTCAGCTCTTCCCTAATCTAACCTTGTCCACCTTGCCAAATGTCCCCCCCCCTCCCCACGACACCCTGCTCTTCTCTCCTTGGGACTCTCACATGGATTATTACATGTAAAATGTACATGTATATTTTGTTGCTTCCGAACGTCCCTGTCATCACCACCACCACCACACTTCACATACCACCAACTACCTGTGTTTTGTGTGACCTATGATACTGTATGCATTTTTACAATATGGATGACCTCCAAATGATGCGCCGATATGCCTCCACATTGTCACTTCACCCCATCACCCATCACAGCCTTGACAAAGACTACGGTCGAAACGCATGTTGGCTCCCCTTTCACATGCACCTAGCATCTTCTGCTAGGCCCTCGGTTTTACTTGTGTAACTACATTAAAGCCTTCAATGATGACGACAAGTCAGGAGTTGCTCCATTATTTCAACAACCAAGAATCAATTAATCCATGGTTATAACCATCCACCAGCGCCTCTACTCAACAAGGTTTGCCAACCAACCGTCTCCCATCTTGAGCAATATGTGGCATTGTGCTCTCCCTTTCGTGAAAGTTTTCACTGTGAACGAGCCTGCTAGGAGCTCCAAGCAGTTGATGTGCAAGTCTAGCTCTGCTTGGGACCACTTTCTTCCTGTCTGCAGCTATCCACATCTGGCACACCAGCCTAATCTTTCTGTGTCTATTACCAGTTCTGGAACGTTGCTGAATATAGCTAGACTGTTACATGCTTTGATGTTATGCTGCCAACACTGCAACTCTGCTCGGCAGTCCTTGTCTAGAAGGACCTGCTGGTGTTATTACATACCCTCCTGTAGATGCTTGATCTTCAGCCTCTGCAGAGCTGTCTAATGTAGAGGCTCGGAAAGATTGCCTGAATAGAGGATGCTATCATCCCAACTACTCTCGCCAGCACAATATAACCATCTTCCTTTATCGCCCTAATTTTCTGAGTCAGTAACTGTCGCCTTCCTGATGTTTTTGACGAAAGCTAGGAACTCTGTTTGCTGGGCATTAGCACAGATTTCTCTTTGTTCACTAGGAATCAGAGGGAAGTTAGAAACAAGTTTGCCCACTGTACTTGCTCTTGCAGCTGTCGCTTGAACTGCGCCATCAGCAAGATGCCTTCAAGATATGAACTTCCTTATCCACGTCTCTCTTAGCGTGGCTGAAAAAAGGGGCTCAATCTTTTATGGCCCAGGGTGCCGAGGAGAGCCCGAATGGGAGGCTCCTGAATTTCCAGGACTAGCCTCTCCAGGTAAATTTCAAATAAGGACATTACTCTGCTGCCACTGGCATGGTGAGATGTGTCCTTTAGTCCTAGTCTCGCAATTCAGTTGTTCTTCCTGCGAATTATGTCTCTTAGGATATGTGTCACCTCCATCTTGAAATGTCTGTACCGAAAGCACCCGTTCAACTCCCGGAGATTGATGACCAGTCTCATCTTGTCCTTTCGGTGCACAAAAAGCATATTACTGTGAAATCACTGAGCTAGAGTATGCTTTCTCTTATGGAGGCCCCTTCTGCTGCATCTAGAAGCCTGCTTTCTGCTTGCGAAACCCACATTTGATGGGGTGCTTGCATCTGTATGGGATGATCCACAAACTCTAGCTGTAATCCTATCATCGCCTGCAGCACCCATGCGTCGCTTGAACACTCACGCCAGTTTGTTATAAATTGAGCCATATTGCCTCCTATTGGAGAATAGTGCACAACCCCCTGGCTTACCTGCGCCTGCTCCTTGGTGTGTGTAGAAGCCTCTTCTCCGGCGACCTCTGGCGCTTCTGCCTCGTCTTCTCTGGAAATTGAGGCGACGGGTCAACCCACCTCTTTATCGACCGGTCCCTGCAAAAACCCTACTTTGCCAGATTTTCCTTATTGAGGTCTGCGCTTTCTCGAGCGCTGTAAAGGTGCCCACAAATCTGTTCATCTCCTTAGTAAAAGCCTCTCCGAAGAGCAGACCTTGCACTCCTTCCCCTACCTCGTACGAGTATAGGGCGCACAGCTTTTTGTCAATCTTCAGAAGCAATGACCTCCGATGGCAGGGCGCAGTTTGTGTTGCCGAGTATGCAAGCAGGTCACTGTGCCCAGCCAGCTAGCACCTGAGGGTCTACCGATTCCCTTGGCCCTCTCTGTGAGCTCCATGATTTTCACTATGGATCCAGCCAGGTCTAGCACCTTATCCTTGCAGCCCTTCCATGCTCTGTTCATACACTTCCGAACGTTCTTTGATGGTTTGCTCACGTAAGTGAGCATTTTAGGATCTAATTCTAGCATCTGTGCCATTCTACCTGGTAGCTCGGGCTTCAGGCCCTCGACTCTCATGCAAAATCTAACCTCTTTCTCCGGGGGTTTGCGCATCTTCTGCGTCCTATACAGTGTGACTCTCTGGGAGGGTAAACCATCTGTCGACCAAGGGTGTCTGATATCGTGTCAGGCTCAAACATGTCTGACATGTTTTCGGCACTTACCTGCGAGGTATCCACAGTGCTGGATTTTATTATCTGGGTATCGACATCTTTGGTATCGCCCCCTCCTCCCTCGCTGTCCACAACATCATCATCAACTTCATAATCGAATGGAAGGGGGAGGGGAAGAGGTTGGGCATAGCTGACTTGAGGAGGAATGTGTTCTTCATTCTATTAAAGGCGTAAACTGCCACATGGGGAGCTTCCTTTTGACACCCATATTCATGCATGGGGGAGTAGGATAGGCTTGCCTCTTCCAGCCAGGTCTGCTCCCCACTTCATCAACCCCTACTTTGGGGTGTTTAGCAGACTTGGCCTCACTAATACTGGCTGCCTCCTTCACTTTCCCTCGAGCAGCGCTCTATTTCTGTTGTCGCCCAGCAGGTTGTCACAGACCTCTAATCTGTCCTGTAGGGGCTTCGCATCCTAGGACACGACTTGAACGAGAGACTCTCGCAACACCTTTTTAAAACTTAGGTGAGATCTCCATCTTCCTCTGGCATTAGTTCCTTCTCACTCTTCACTCCACCTGCTGCCATCATCATGGCTGCCATTGTCGGCCATGAGTGCTTCTTTAGTATGCACACCATAACTGGTAAATGTACTGTGGAGTCCTTCTGCTGAGCCCCCTTTGTCTATGCATCTGCTTCCTTGAGCTCTTAATAGCTCTTATTGTGCCGTGTGCGTTGCAATGTTGAATTAGGGACGCTCGCTGTGATCCGCCGAACTTGCTGTATCCTGCTGCACTGTATAAGCGAGAATGCACTCGACAACTGAAGCCGATCACGACCCGCTCTGCATAATCTGTTGGCACCCTGGCACTTTTCCTCTAATGGCGCGTGTCCTACGATGTGTGCCTGCTGTGCGACTGATCGGAGCCACTCCAACCGTAGCTTAAAGAGTATTGTCGCCCCCTTGTGGGCAAGTCCGCTCACAGGCTCCGCTCCCTCTCCCTAAGGCGTTTGCATGTGCCTTAATCACACCAAAAGGCTGGAAAGCCAAGCAAACCAAAACAGACCTCCCTGCAAAACCTGTAAGCATCTGAACGGCACGAGACATTACTATAAGCAAAAAAGTGTCACTGCTCATTAAATACCATATTACGTGTGCAATCACCCTATCCCTGCATGGCTCAATGTCCATTTTAATACTTTACAAACACAATTATACGAGCTATGGAAAAACACAATCTGCTTGAAGAACAACCAAAAGAAGAGTAATGGACCTAGGCAGGAAGTGACATAAGCAGAAAGAGTGGTCCTGATTGGTCAAAGTTACAAACTCATAATCTACTGGAAAAGAAAAGATTTATGGGATCGGGTTTAGTTCCTTTCTTCCATCAGTGTTCTATGTGTGTTTTACAGTCTAAAAAAAACGTCGGTTTTGAAAGCTGCTCGAGAGTGTCAAAGAAGTGAAGCCATAATGCGTGCCTCCATGTTTTTAATAGATTCAAGACTTCCTGAGCTGTAAACCTGGGTAATCTTAATTCTCAGACCCACCTTTCAACTAAGACTCCATTCCTCAGCTGCCACTCAGCCTTCTTCAATAGATCTCCTTCAATCAGCACAGTATCTCAGTCGTGGCTCGGAACGTACAAATAACATCTTACACACAGGACTCTAGATAAGAAATGTAAAAGTTTAGAAAGCTGCTGGCGGGTGGCAAATGAAGTGAAGCATAATGCTTGCCTCCATGTGTTTGCAAAATACGAATGATCTGGCAACAATGTAGGTTGTTTGGACATTCCTTGCTTTTCATTCTATGGCCAGACAATGAACGCAGGCATAAGCAATGAGGTTTGTCTTTATTATTCCTGGGATTAAAAAGAGCATGAAGCATGAATGTATTTTTTGTGGTTTTATTTATTTATTTCTTTTACAAATTTCCTTTTGTGAAAATAGCTCAGATCCTGGTCTTGTGCACAGAGCTATTCATGGTATCTGATTTATAATGAAGGTTTCTGTATCGGAGGAATATTGTTACAAACAAACTTTTCCTCATGTTTATTGGTATGTGGCTCCTGAACACTTTCTCAGTCAATGTATTTAATCAAGTGGTAATTTTATTATTTGTACTCTAATTTTACCTTTCCTTGTGCTTTTAATGTTTTCTGAAGACATTACAAGATCCTGTAAATAAATTAGCTGAGCAGTCAGACAACCACAAGCAAAGTCCAGATGAAAAGCCCTTCAAAGATGATGATGAGTAAGTCTTCCTTTTTGTATAACCTTGTACAGTATTTCAAATTCTGGGACCAGTATTTTTTAGAAAACCATGGCCTGAAATGTCTAAAAGGGGTTTAGTTTGCTTACATATTTCTCTTTCCTCCTGGCTCTCCCTCCTTCCCAACTGGTTGGGAACGCCTGCATCTGTGGGCGGGCTGGAAAAGCTGGCTGCAAAAGATAGCTGTAACTTTAAGGACTTTGAAGGGGTAGGTCCTACGTCACAAGTGCGTCCCTCTGCACGCCGGGCCTACACCTTACCCCTACATCACCAACGTTCCACACCCAGTTCTTTCTTTCCGCCTACTGGGTGGGTTGGAATTTTTGCTGCACTGTAACTCCCTCCTTTTTGCTGTCCATCCCTTTTTCTTAGTGATAGGGTTATTTTTTCAATTTGTGGTGCCTCCCTCTACGCATGCCGTATGCAACAGGATTCAAGCAGTGCATCCATTGCCGTAAGCATTGATCTGCGGTCGATCCCCATCATGCCTGCGTCCGCTGTTTGGGTATACATCACCCGCTGAGTTACCTGTGTCTTTTGCTGTGGGATTCACCCGAGGTCTCTGCAGACTTGTCTTCTCTCCATGTCACGGCTGGGACCGGTACTGAAAACGACTGAAGGCTTCAGTCGGAACAGGAGGCAGGCTGACATCGGTAAGATGGGGCGGACTGTACCTTCAGATAAGGTACTAGTTTCGGCACCGGGCGTTGGTAACCAAGGGAAGACTGTCTCCTCAGTTCCGTGGTCTTCACAGGACCGTTCAGGGGGAAACGCCCAGCCTATTCATCTGAAAGTACCTCTGGGTGGGAAAGCACTAGTACCTCCAGGTGGGAAAGGGTCTGAGAAGACCGACCCGGTACCCAAAAAGTTATTAACACCAGACAAAATAGCGATGGTAGCGAGAAAACCCTCTATTTCCTCAGTAAGCCGAACAGGCAAGGGTTCATGCAGAGGCCCGCACCTCCGGAGTTGATTCGGTCCATTCCGATTCCCTCGTACCGGATGAAGCCAAGTCAGCTTCCGGATGTAAAACTTCTGGTACTTCGGTACCGAAAGAAAATGTTTTACCCTCTACTACCACAGTGAGCTTTCAAGCACCTTGGTACCGAGGAAATCGCATAAGTCCTCTCACAAGAGGCATAAGCACTCTCAATCGAGATCTAGTCCAGTAGCAAATTCTTCAAAAAAGCACAAAAGCATGAAATCTCCTGTGGCACCTGTCTCTGAGTACCGGTGAGTCCGAAGGATAATTCTACTGTAATTTCTGACTTGAAAGACTTTGATGCTTCAAAACATTTTTACGGTTCCACTGGAACAATTATTCAGCACTCGTGGGAGACTTCAGTCACCTCACATTTTGCCACCATTTTTTCCTCAGTCTGAGGACAATTTGGATCAACCGACACAGGTACCAGCACAACCTGGACCACAGCTCTTTCTAACCAATATCCAGGTGCCTAGACCTGTGGTTTTTAATATCTATAATCCTAACCAACCTCCTAACACAGCTGACTCTTCAACTTCTATCAGACTAGAAGATCCTCAACCTAGCCCATCCCAAATGGCGAACAACATCACCAATACTGTGCTGGAAACAATGCTTTCTGAGCCCTTCCTTAGAAGTTCTGGCTCAACTCATCAAAGACAAAATGTCCCTTATTTTACCTCAGGGATTGGTACCGATCGATCCTATTCCTGAGTCAATCACGTTATCCCTGGACAGCAAGGACTCTGCTCCTCCACCTAAAAAACTGAACATTTTGAAGGACTCTGCCTCAGATTCAGATGACACCACTCAATCACCATCTAAGGTGTTTCATGAGGCACTAGAAATCCTCCCCAAGGATAAACCTGAAACGGCTGGTGTTTTTGGGGAAACTGCCATCTCATCAGTCAAAAGTTCCACTTCCCATGGAATTGGCTGTTCTAAAACACGCTCTAGCTTGCTGGTGAAAACCTCATTAAGATCCGCACATCTTCAAGGCCCTCGATGACAAACACAAGTTGCCTAAGGATGAACCCTTCATACTCATGGGCAATCTTCCGGCTCAATCTGTGGTAGTCTCAGCTGCCCTTGGCACAAAGGGTAGAGGCCCTTCTCTCCAGCTTCAGTTCTGGATACAAATGCAATAACAAGGAGACTTGAGTCAAGAAGTCTTCTACTAACTCTACATTACAACTTAGGCAGGTTAACACTGCTACAGTTTGGGAAGGATTTAATATCCTCGATTGGGAGACTCTTGAATGCTTTGTCAACATGCTCCCTCAAGAGGCCACGGACGGTTTTCCTTCTGGATTGCACAGGGTTGAGAGGCTGCTATCCAGAAGCTTCAAGTGGTTAAAGACATCAGTGACACAACAGCAAGAGCAGTCACTAGTGCAGTCTGAATTCGTCGGCATGCATATTTGTTAGCTTCTTCCCTTCACCAAGATATCCAGGAGAAAATGCTTGACTTTCCATTTGATGACAAAACACAGTTCGATCCATCCACAGATGAGGTCCTTGAGAAATGTAAGGCCAGGGACACGGCCGCTAAAACCCTTAGCTCAATTTCAGTGATACAGCCATATCACCAAAACCTTAAATCAGTCAAACCAGGTCCTCGAGTAAACCGTGGTTCTGCCACTTCTGCTAAGTCTTATTACTCTTCTAAAAAGAGAAAATATAGACCCAAGTCTAAGTTGGGACCTTCCCCTTCCTCTCTCTGCTCAAGAGCAAAAGAAGTCTATTGGACTTCCTTCCGGGCATGTACATACCTTCTGCTCCTACTATCAAGGAGCATTCATCCCTGGTAGCAGGAAGTCTTTCCAACTGTATTCCCTTTTGGAAAACCATTACTCAAAAGGAATGGGTTCTGAATATTATTCAGCATGAATACCGCCTTGCCCCTCTGGCTATTCCACCTTCCTCTCCTCCAAAGCTCAAAAAACATCCCTGGAGATCCTGGAAGAGATCCAAAAACTCCTTTTCTTAGGAGCGATAGAGTTGGTTCCTAAAGAAGTAGGCCAGGGATTTTACTATTGTTAATTTCTGATCCCAAAGAAATAAGGCGGGGTCCGTCCAATTCTGAACCTTTCAGACCTCAACCAATTTCTGTCAATCGAAACCTTCCACATGGTGGCCGTTCTTCTGATTCTGGCTTCCCTTCATCCAAACAATTGGATGGCATCTGTAGATCTACAAGATGCTTATTTTCACATCCCCACCTACAAAGATCACCCGCCGTCTGTTCCTGAAATTCACAATAGGAAGGTCTCATTACCAGTTGACATGTCTTCCCTTCGGTCTAAATTCTGCTCCCAGGGTTTTCGAAAAAGTTCTGGGGTCGGTGATAGCCTACCTTTGGTTAAGGACAGTCCCATCCATACCCTTACATAGACGACTTGCTTTTCAAGGCCCTGTCTCCAGAGGAATTACTTCAGAAGATGCAATTAACATGCCACACTCTTTTCCACCTGCGATTTTCCATAAATGTAACAAAATCCCAGCTCAATCCTTCGCAAAGGATCCAATTCCTAGGAACGCTACTCTACACAGGGCCTTTCCACTCCGAAAGGGTGGAAGCTATTCAACAAACCACTGTAAATTTCAATACCCACCAGATTCTGACAGCTTGTTTGTTTCAAAGGCTCTTGGGGCCTTATGGCCTCTTGCATAAACCTAGTTTCCTTTGCAAGGCTCCAAATGAGAACGTTCCAGTGGCATCTTGCTCGCAACTGGAACCAGCTCTTGGATTCCCAGGAAATTCAAATTCCCAACAAGTTAAGGACTCACTACACTGGTGGAACTCCCCAGAGAACCTGTTAATTGGGTTTCCTTTTCAACCTCCTACTCAACAAATGGTCATAACAGTCTTTGGTCCTCTCAGGAAAAGGACCACATAAATGTCCTGGAACTAAGAGCCATATTTTTCGCTCTGAAATCATTTTTCTTTCCCTCACTTCAAGGAAATGTGGCGAGAATTCTAATGGGCAATACCACTACAATGTTCTAGCAGGGGGTACTCGTTCCCTTCCCCTGTCCTGTGTCTCCTAGCAGAGAAGATTTGGTATTGGGCCATTCATTGAGAAGCACATTTTCTTGTTGGCGTCCCATCTAAAGGGAAAGAAGAACGCCCTAGCAGACAAGCTAAGCAGGTTACAGTCTGCTCTGCACAAGTGGCAGATGTTGGGGAGAATTCTCATAAATGGCTGATTTCCCTTACCTAATGAGTCCCTCAGCAGCTTTGCTGTATTTCTAGGATTTATTTTTCTCACCTGGTAAGAGTGAGCCTTTTTCCCACTCTTACATGTATTTTTCTGCGTTTTCACTTTTTGTGTGATCTTGTGTGCTGGAGCCTCACCTACTCCATGGCCTCATATTTTCATGTGTGTTACAGAGCACCTTCAGTGCAGTGACACAGGGTTGTTTTTGAGACTTCCCACCAACTACATTTTCTGGGGCTGACTACTGTCCCCCAGAAAAGGGTAAAGTTGCTATTAACTTTACTTTAGTCACTTGAAACCACAGACCCAGTACACCCCATCTTACATGGAGGATTGGGAAGGGTGAATTCTTATCCCTTTTCGTCTGTGTTTCTTAAGCATTGTTTCGCTGGTGGCAGTGGTATCTACCCTAACTTTTCTACTGCGTTATTTTATATAACCATGGTAGTGTTTTAGGCTATTATATTAGCCTCAAACATAAACCCGCTTGACCAAATAAGTTTTATTTTTGCTCCAGCTGGGTTTATTCGCCATTTCTTTTTGTTAAAGTCTTTCTCGTGTTTTTCTTTGCGTGCCAAACCGGGGATGATTCCTTTGTTCGCTGTCTTTTCGCGGGCTTCTGCACAGAAGCCCTCCTTAAGGCGCCTGAAAGTCTGGGTAAGCAGGATGTGAGGGAGTGATCTTCGGACCCCTGCCATGGGTTCCCTTGGTAACCCAGGTCGCACTCCTGTTTGATTGGCTGAGGGGACTGTCCTTCCCAGGACAGCCACCCTGCTGTGTGATTGACAGCCAGGCTGTATGAATGGGGGAAAACTCCATAAAAAGCAGGTCTCTGGGACTGGAAAGGCAGAGTCGCACACTGGAACGAAAGAACCAACGAGGACAGAAGAGGACCCCTACACCGACTGAACCGTCCGGTGAAGCCCTGCTGCAGGTCCGAATCTTCAGAATCCGACGACAGAGAAGATCCTCGAGGAAACGTCTTCCCTTGAGCTGGTGGGACCAACCAGTTTGCCCAAACTGCAAGCCAGGACCCCTCCTCTGGTCGAATTTGCTGGACGGAGCTACAGTGGGACGGACAGTCGGGAAGGTCGGACCCTGCTTGGGTTTTAAGGAGCGCACCTTTTTATTTGTTGCTTTGCTCTGCTGCTGGTTTCTTCCCTGGGTAGTGCAGGACCCTCCAGTCTTCCTACTTCTTGTCAGTCCAGCAGTCGCTTCAGGAACCGTGATCCTGCAGGAACTACCAGGAACGTTCCGCCTCAGCTACAGCTTCCTCTCCATTGTAAGGTACTGCGCAAATCTGGTTGCTCGTTTCTTTCAACCGCGGTGAAAGGGTTTGAAATCTTTCTCCAAACCGAGCGCTTGTCCTTCTCTTCTCTTTAAACTAACTTTTGTATCAACCAACCTCGTCCAGAAACTGTGCCACGAACTTTACCGCGAAGTACCCTGAGCTGTGTGATCTTGAGCAAAAGACTTTTGACCCATTGACTTTGGCCCTAAGCCTTTTCTACCTGATTCTATCTCTGTTGTTCCTCTTGTCTGGAATTTAAGAGAAGTGATGTGGTGTATTAAGAGTGTGATTTTTAGACTGCTTATAATAGTGTACTGTTAAACAACTGAAGAGTGAAATAAATGTATATCCTTTTACTTAAAAAACTTGAGTCGGTGTTTGCCTGAATCATAGTAATTGCTGTCCTTTGTATAACTATCCTGATACTGCTCACTTACTCTTGAGATAAGTCTGGCTGCTCAGCCATCACTACCACTTTAACTGTGTAGTACAGGCTTGTATCAAAGATGAATTTGTACTGTCACTTGTAGTCTTAATTGTGTGTGGTGTTCCCAAAGGGTACTGCATATAATTCTGCCTAACGGCAGCTGAAACTGTCATTAGCAAACATATTTCATAAGTGGGGCCATCCATCAGTAGACCTCTTTGCCAACCAGCACAACTCTCTCTGTCCTCAGTTTGCATCAAGGCAAGGTCAGGGTCTTGAATCCCTAGAAGATGCTCTACATCTGGATTGGTCGAACCTAACACTTTATGCGTCCCCCCCCCTCCCATTAATACACAAACTATTACTCAAATTCAAAATGTCACAGAATCTGACCATGATTCTAATAGCCCTGTTCTGGCCTTGCAGACCTTCTGGAGTTAGCGGGGGCTTCCCAATTAGATCTTCCATCATAAAGAGATCCTTTGACAACAGAAATGGCAGGTCCTTCACCCCTCCCTAAATTACTGAACTGGAAGGCTTGATTCCTGAAAAACAAGCCTTTTCCCACTTACGTTTGTCAGAGCAAAATATAACCATCTTGTCCGCTTCTAGAAAATCTTCTACGAAGAAACAATATTGTAGCAATAACAATATTGTAGCAATAACAATATCTAGCGTCCACTGGTGTCAAAGTAGACACGTGCAAACACTACTGATCAGCTATTGGCGCTTACCTGAATAGAGAACATAAGTCTTTCTCTCTTTCCAATGAAGCCATTAAAAGCCACATCGAGGCCTTCTACGCTTAGATTACCCCTTTTTGTGAACCTCCACCTCAGTGGGATCTCAACGTGATCTTATCAGCCCTAATGCAAAAACCATTCGAGCCTATGGCCTCATGTGACTTAGAATTTCTTACTTGGAAAACAGCATTCTTAGTAGCCATTACTTTGGCTAGAAGGATTGGAGAGCACCAGGATCTACCCTCAAAGGAACCATATATAGTGTTCCATAAGGACCAAGTTGTCCTACGTACCGTCCCCTCCTTTCTACCTAAGGTGGTTTCCGACATTCATTTAAACCAGTAAATATGTCGTCCTGTTTTTTTTTCGTAGACTGCATGCTTCTGCAGCCGAAGAAACATTACATAACCTACATGTTGTAAGGACTTTAAAATGTTATCTAGAAAGGACCAAACCGTTTAGAAAAGCAGACAAGCTGTTCATTACTTATGGGGTGTCCTTCTCCTGCCGATAAGGCAGCTAAAGCTTCCATCACTAGATGGGTTGTCTCCTGTATCTCCAAGGCTTACGACATAAAAGGGCTCACGACTCAGCAGAGAAATCGGGCTCATTTCATTAGAACCAAGACAGCAGATGTAGCCTTTACCAGGCATGTTCCATTGTAGACATCTGTAAAGCGGCTACCTGGGCTACCCCGCTTGCCTTTTGCAAGCAGTATATTATGGATTGATCTTCTAGAAATTATGCAAAATTCGACCAAGAGGTGCTCTGCAACTTGTTTGCCTGAATTCCAAACATGCTGTCTCCTCCACACTTTTTAGTCTGGTCCCAACCAGTTACCTTCATGATGATTCAGGTTCTTTTAGTCCAGTCTCTCCCTCCTTCACAACACCCACCCAGCCATCCCCTACAGTAAGCATATACTTAAATTCTCCCGCCATCGGCGGAACCACAGTAACTGGGTGCGGAACGTTGGTGACGTAGGGGTAAGGTCAGGGCCTGGTGCACGTCGGGAAGCACGCGTGATGTAGGCCCTACCCCTTCAAAATTCTTAAAGATACGGCTATCTTTTGCAGCAAGCTTTTCCGGCCCGCTGGCAGATGCCGGCGTTCCCAACCAGTTATGAAGGAGGGAGAGCCTGGCCTAAGAGAACCTGAATCACCATAAATGTAATTTCTCATATTTTTCATTCCTTCTGATCTCTGTAATTGGGAATGTGGCTGCAGTACACATAATGCACGTGTTTTGCATGTTTTGGAGCCTGCTTTTGCCTACTCAAATGGGTAAAGAGGTGCCTTCACCTAATGAGGCTTGGTCAACTGTATGCTTCTGTGTGTAAGGATGCAGAGGTATCCACTCTTTACAAGCCCTGCTCTGCAGTATCCTATTCTTATGGACCTGTCCCGGTGACGACAACTCAAACGCCAAAGTCAGAGCTCCACCCACATAGGAGCCCTATTTACAGTTTTTACGCCTTAGGCAGAATTGTTCTGTTGGTACGACACTGGTTCCCCAAAGACAAACCTTAAATGGTCTCTAAGGGCACCCATATCCTGCACTTAATAAATAAGCCATGGTTACCAATTTTTGCAACATGTCGTTTTCTTTTCCATGGTAGCAATAACCTGTGTTGCCTCTTCTACTTGCTTGGCCAGGATAAGTGGATCCATCATGGCACACAGGAAGGGCAATCAGAATGCTTACAGAAGGGTTTCAAATGCTTAACATGCATTTCTTTATTCATGGTTGTAGATCACGTTTAGGTTGTTCTTCATTAACTGCCCAGAGAAGCAATTAACTTTTTGACAGATTTTAAGCCTTTACACCATAGGTTATTACCTCCCCTATACCCTTGGTTGCCAATCCACAGCTTCACAATTGTGAGTATGATTGTATGTTTTACTGTGCACACAATGGCTACACACACTTTAATTGTTTAAGTGTAGTATGAATATTTTAGCGTGAATAGAAGAGTAGGATGCAGGGTGTCTACTCCACTTCTTTAATGCTAGGAACTGTATATTGTTTAACTATTGTATTTTTATTAATGTTTTTTTATCTTTTCAAGAGCATAAATAAACATGAATTCTAAACAAGATTGAGAGCATTATTAATGTGTTTCTATTTGAGTATAAAGGGCACTATACTACAAGTGCAAACACATGTTGATTTAAAAATGCAACTGTGTAGGGAAGGTATTGGTAGCATCACAAGTCTTTTCTTTTTTTTTTTCTTTTTGTAATTCTTTTTCTTTGCATTTTTTCATTAACACAACGGCACATTGTGTGCTAACATTAAACCAAGACGTCTACCCCCATAGAGAGTGAACTTCTAACCCCAACAAAGCCAAACATATATCAGTCAATCGAGGTGTAGCCGTTAGTCCCAGTACATTCGATAGTCCAGCCAGATTTTACAATGTCCCTTCAAACATGCTCTCCCCTCACAGAGCCATCATCTTCAGAGTTTCTCCTGATTGTGGATAAGGTGTCCTGTGGTGATTGTGACTGAACACGTAAATAATGTATATATGGTCCCCATATGTCTCTAGGCCTGTCCTGAGGTGTACTAGTCTTCCATATTTTACTTCCGTGTTGTTGCAGTACAGGATGTCTGCGTGCCACTGATGCAGTCCCGGGGATCGAGACCCTCCCCAGTTTGCTGCCACCCACCTCTTTGCAAGGAGTAGCAATAACCCAGCCAGCCACCTTATACCCCTGGGGATGTCCATTGTAACCCCGAAGTGCAGTTATTGGGTCCAGATGAAGCCTTTCCCCCAGTGTTCTGAAGACCCCTCCCAGAAGGACAGGAACAAAGGACATCCCCACGCCATATGAAGGAAATCGGCTGCTACGTCTCCTCACCTCACACAATTCTCCAAGACCTCTGGGTAAAGTGTGTAGAGCTGCAGGTGTGTGATAGAACTGATGCAGGTATTTAAAATGAATCAATTTGTATCTAGGTGTTTATTGCCACCCTCCACATTTCCCTGCAGCAATATCCCCATATTTCATCTGATAACTTGCATCCCACTGTGATTTCCCATCTTTCACGGGGGTGGGTAAATGTTCGCAATTTATTCGTAAGGCATAATCTGTACATGGCAGAGACCACCTTGCTATTCAGACCACCCTGAAGCATCTTGTCTAGTATAGGAGCCACTTTCGGTTCCCCGGAGAAGGTTGATAACCTCTGTTTCAAGGAGTTTCTCAATCTAAAGTATAGAAACACGTCTAGAGATGTGAGTTCTGCTCTGCTCCTCAGCCCTTCTAGTGTTATAAACGTACTGTTCGGAAAGAAAAACCAAAGGCATGTCACTTTCATCCGTTTCCTGACGGTGACATAGCTTCTTTCACTGGTTAGGGGGATTACCGGTATGTATGTAACCGTCAGGGTCGGGGAGTAGATGACCTTGCCCTTGGATTTATGCTCAGTTCGGGTCCGTGCTTTGCAGGTCAGATCCACCATGTTATTTACCTGGTTAATTCTGTCAGGTGCTATCAGGATCACTGATCTCAGAAGGAACGTCGACACCAATTCCTTCTCCACTTCCACATGCCTCCTATCCACATGTCCCCTTACCAATACAGAAGAAACACTGATAGGGCCACCTCGTAATATGTTTGAAAATCCGGAAGTGCCAAGCCTCCCTCGCCCAGTGGTGCAGTGATTTTGTCCCAAGAGATCCTAGGTTGTTTCCCTGCCCAGATGAACCGTAGAATCACCAACCTTAAATCCCAGAAATACGGGGGGCGCTGTTGTGCACCAACAAAGATGGCCGCCTAGACCGAGAGCTCCGTAACCCAATAAATCTGTTATAAAACATCCTGCGGAGGTAGTGTGATTAATGCGATAAGAAGGGAGACATAAGTGGTCACCATAGTCTTGGGCACATGTGGAGCGACTGGGGAAGGAAACTGCAGGTTCCTGGCCACAACTACAGCTCCACTCCCCTGAGTCTGAATCGAAGCGGCAAAGGCATCCGTCAACAGTGGAACGGCCTGCGCGCCAAAATATAGCAGCCCTTTGGAAGCCCGTCAAACATCGCTGCTGTTAGACAGAAACCTGTGCAGTTCCCTCTGGGACCACTGCAAAAGATTTAAGACAACAGGTGTTTGTCAGTAAACCCACTTGGTAGCAGTCTGTACCACACAGATTCACTTGGTAGCTGTGGCTGAGCAGTCATACTTCCCTCAAGAAGAGTTAGGCAGTATACAGAGTATTCACAATAGGTCAAAAGAACACAGTAGAACAAGTAGACACTGACCAGAGCTTGGTGTAAAAGAGATATAATTATTTATTTAGAACCACATCTAGAAAAACACACAGGCACTAATAGTAAGCAATTCAAAAACACGGTCACTAAAAGATATACACTCCGTTAGAGGAATATTAGACAAGTCTTAAGTAAAGCCCCACTTATTTTCATACAGCGGTGAGCGCTTAACGTAGATGGCACTCTAATAATTCGTTTAAAAAGGGAGAGAAAAGCAGAGAATAAATCGAAACAGATCCCAACACTTTTTCCAGAACACAACAAGGGAGGAAGGCAAAATAACACCGTGAATTTAGAGTCAGTAGGCCGGATCCACTTTAAGAGGATCAAACGAATGGTGTCCAAGGTCACACAGTTGCAGTGCACAAAAGTATTGAAAAGGTTCAAAAAGCGTTGGACCAAAGAAAGGGATCAGTTAGGAGGTCAAGGCGGCCAGCCCAGTCCAGAAGGTTAAGGGGTTATTACCTTGTAGCAATCTTTAGAAAGGGAGGCCTGGCGGACACGGTACCTTAAAGTGGTGAAGACCCCAGCGGGGGTAGTTGTTCCTGGCAGCGGATGCAAGTCGGTGCTTCGTCCGGGGGAAGAGAGGATCTCGTCGAGGAGGAAGACAGGAGTCCGTTGCACTGCCAGGGAAGAAACCAACCGCGGAGTTCTCGGGTAAAAGGAGCGGTCCTTTTGTTCGCGGTCCAGTGGTATGTGGCTATCCGGTTGCCGGGGTGCTTGGCTCGGGCAATTCGACCACAAGCCGGTCTGGGGTGCGAAGAGAAGAAGGTAAACTGGTTGTGCCCATCAGTCAGGGGAAGAAGCCTCTCCAGCTGGGAGATCTTCTCTGTCGTTGGGAAGTGGCAAGTCGGTTCCGCAGGGCTCCACCGGTGGTGTCGTCGTGGTAGGTCGGCTCAGCTTCTCCCTCGTCGGATTCTCAGGTCCTGTGGCGACTTCTGAAGTTCCAGTCCCCAAAGCCCTGCTTTTATGCAGCACACCCCCATTCACTCAGCCTAGCCGTCAATCAAACATGCTAAGTGGTGAGCCGGCCAAGTCACACTCTTGGCCCAAGAGTGCGACTTGAGTTACCAAGGTAACTCAGTCTTGGGTGCCTAAACCCCCTCCCACATCCCCTGTGGTACCCAGGCAGAGTGGCACCACTTTTGGAGGCTTCTGTGGAGAAGCCCGCCAAAAAGTGGAACAAAGGGCTCGACCTGGGTTGGAGTCACAGAAGAGAACACAAACGCCATTTTAGAATAGTGTCTTGGCAAAAAATACCAACTGGCGAATTATTATTAAATAAATAAACCGGCGGTATGTTCAAGGCTATGAGAATTAAATAATTAAAGTTGGTTGCCTCGAACAATGGGAAAATCCCATAGGGATATATTCGCGGTCGAATATAAAAAGTAGTATCCACTGCCACCAGCCAAAACTCGATTAGGGGGGGACGGAGACGTGCCCCCTCGACTAACAGACCCCAGGGCAATCGAATTGCACCGACCAGTACGTCCACAATATGATGGTTTGTACCGGTTTCTGTTAATAATTTGGGACTAGTAAAGCCAATGGTGACTTTACATGCCCTGGGAGACAGTAGTCAGTCCCAGGGTATGGAGTCTATGGTGGGGGTGTCACTATGACACCCCTGTGTTACTGCACGGAAGGTGCTGTGTAACACACATAGTAAAAACACATGAGGCCCTATGGAGTAAAGGACCCCATAAAACACATTAACAGTCAAAGGAACACCATAAATCATGTCCAAGAGTGGGAGAAAGAGTCTCACTCTTGGCAGGAGAAAAAAACAAACTCCAGAAATCCAGTAAAGCTGCTGGGGGACTCACTAGGTTAGGAAATTCAGCCTAAAGAGAGAATTCTCCCCAACAGCTGCTTACCCGATCGAGCGCCGCACAGGCTGCAACCCAGAGACTGGCTCCAGTGCACGGGTACAGCCGGAACGGGATAAGTAAGCCAGCAACACCCCGCTATACGCAGCTAACCCTGGCCATAAGGTGGAGGAGAATGGCATCCTGCTGGGCAACAGTGACAGTAGTGGCGAGCCTTTTGAAAACAATCGCGGCACCCAGCTGCCTGTGCCAAAGCCGGTGCAGGGGGATCAATCATCCAGCTCCTGGGCGCCTCATACGCCGGACCCCGTCCACACACCAGGAGACCGGCCGAAGACGGAACACGCAGCCCAGCTGGCTCGGTGGAGCTGCGGGATGAGCGGAGGCCCCGGCGCACACTCCCGAGCAGAAGTACCGGCACAGTGTGAAGACAGTATGAGTGGCACCTGGGATGGCCCGGCGGCGGAAGGTACATGCTCATCGACGCCTGTGCGGAGAGAGCCTGGGGTGGATAGGTCACCGGTAGCTGGCTGACCCCCAGCCCGGACTGACACTGGAGGCCTGCTGGAGTGTTGGCCGGGGGCGCTGGTGCTGGCCTGCCCTCCCCTCACCCTCATTACAACAACGGGAGTCTGCCTCACACGAGCAACAGGTGGCAGGTCACCGGCGAGAGGGTGCGCCAGCGCTGGGCACCCAGCATACTAAAAGGAACAGTGATAAACTATGTATGCAACTCGGCCCTTTCCAGATTCACCGGTCCTATAATAAACATTACAAATAACGCCTCCACCCCCGCACGTGCGGAATAATCTGCCCCGCCACACAGACCATGACAAGAGGACACAATGGCACCAAGAAGGGCCCGATGGATGCCTATACCAACGCGGCTAACGGGGAGGACTCCCAGGAGGCCATCCACTCTGCCCAAACACCAAGCCAATCCGACACAAACATGGACCCGTATATGACCACGCTCCAAGCATGTTTCACAGCGGTTAACTCCAAACTAGATGATATTGGAAACCTTGCCTCCATAAGGTCAGACATCCGTAAAGTAAACACCCGAGCCTCGGAGGCTGAAGACTGGGTAAGCACTCTAGAAGATACGTCATCCACGCATAGCAAAGCAATAGATGAGATCCAGAAGAACCTAAAAGCTGTACGAGACAAATGCGATGATCTTGCATCTAGATCGCGGCGCAATAATATCAGGGTGGTGGGCCTGGCGGAATGAACTCTGAATGTACTGATGGAGTCGTTCATAGAGGAATTCCTCCGGTCACTGTTTCCAGAAGCACAGTTCTCACCAGTTTCTTGTGGAGCGAGCGCACAGATCACTAGCCCCACCACCCAAACTAGGTGCCCCTCAACACACCATAATCGACCGCCTGCTAAATTATCGAGACAGGGACCAGATACTTCGGCTGTCGCATGAAAAAGGAGCCCTGTCTTATGACTCCAACCGGATTCATATATACCCAGATTTCTCCAGCGGGCTTGAAGCCGCCAGGCGCACATATGACCATGTTAAGAAACTACTAAGGGAGAAGATGATGCGTACGCTATGCTGTTCCCAGCAAAACTTCAACTACAACACTCAGGCAGGGCCCACGTCTTCCAAACACCTGAAGAAGCCTTGTCCTACATCGAACAAAAAATCTTAAATCCCAAACACCGGATGACGGTCTGAGAGCCAGTGCATGTGAAACACCACCCAAAATGCAAGGGAATCCACTAAACAAATGCTTAAGGGTGTCACACCCACTCCACTTCAACTTGAGGTTACGGCTCCCACGACCGCCACGTTCTAAAGTTGCCCGATATGGCCACACAAAGCAACCCACTGTTGCAGACTGTTAAGTTGTTCCTAGGGGTACACCGTCCAGTTGGAGGGATGGTGAGGGAGGGTTGGGAGGAGGGTGGGGTACGGCTGAACAAAGTGATGAAAACTGATGGCGGATCAAAGAACGACACATATAAGACCGATAACTGGCAGAACAAGCAACCATTTTTTTTATCATACATGGCGTCATCTGGACTGAAGAATACCATAAACCTTCTATCCTGAAATGTCAGAGGTTTGGCAAACCCAATCAAAGCCAGGAAAGTACTGGCATACGCCAGGAGTCACAGAATCGACATCCTCTGTTTACAGGAGACGCATTTCACTGCAAAGGTGTGGAATCATTTGCCAGAGATAGGGGCCCTCTAAGAGTAGGCACAGGGTACTCCTCGCAATCCACGGGAGTGCTAACAGTTGGACATCATCGCACAGGATTGCAGTTAGTGAGGTAATCAACGGACAGTGAAGGTTGATACGTGATACTGTGGGGCAGGCTGAAGAACCAGGAGATAATCCTAATGAAGATGTATGGCCCAAACATTGACACTCCGGAGTTCTATCTAGATGTCATGTTGCAAGTATCATCTGCCTGGAGACTCCAAAATCTTATGGGTCGGCGATTTTAACACGATATTAGACCTCCTGAAAGACAGATCGTCCAAAATCCAAAGACCACAATCCAAGGCTGCCACAGATATTGCAGGGCATGTCTGAAATACCACTGTTGGATTTGTGGAGGGAGCTCCATCTGGCCCTGGGGGAATTCACTTTCCATTCATCAGTACAGTCATCTAGTTTACGAATAGACGATTGGCTATTCTCACCGGTAATGGTACTGCAAATAGTTGGCTGTTCCATCCTCCCACGCACCTTTTCGGATCATTTACCAGTTTTCATTGAATTACAAATGGCCGCTGAGGCGGCCCTATTAAGAGATGAAACGATATACAACCCCTGAGAGCAGATATTTAGTTCTTTGCAAACAATATGGGCAGTGTCTCCTCTGTGGCCACGTTATGGTAAACATTTAAGGTCTGGATACGGGGACACCTCCTATCGAGGACAGTGGGCACACTAAAAGCCATAAGAGCTTACCTAAACCAGTCGGAGAGCACCCTCCGAACCTTGGAAAATACACATGTGATCACGCCAGGCATCAAAAGTCTGGCCGAACGTGAGGTGAAATACGTCGCACAACCAACCAAAGCCAGACGATATGGCGAGGGCAACAAAGCAGGAAAGACAATGGCTAAGCTAATTAAGGCAGAATATGGGAGCACGTCTATCATGGGGCCGGATGCAGCAATCGACAGAGGCCTACAAGATCAACAATGTCTTCCTGAACTTCTATTCCGACCTGTACAAGAATGTTGATCAAGTATCGGAACAATCCCCCTTCCCAGACTGCATCTTGGTGAGAGGGCACTACTCGACACCCCTTTTACGTTGGAAGAGATTGGCCTGTCGATAAAAGCCCTGAAGGCCGGGAAAGCCCCTGGCCCTGATGCCCTTCCAGTTGACTTCTCTAAAAGCTACCCAGACAAACTATCCCCAAAACTCCTAGAGGTATGGGAAGAATCCTTAACGAGCGATCCCCTTCAGGAATTCAAGCAGGAGGTGGTCATTACTGTCCTGCTTAAACCACACACCACCACAAAATCCCAAATCGTATCGCCCTCTCACTAATCAATACTGACACCAAAATATATGCGCAAGTCATAGCAAATGGGCTACTCCCACAAATGAAAAATCTGATACACCCTGACCAATCAGGATTCATACCTACAAGATCCACGTCCCTGAACCTGCGTAGGCTCTTTGCGATAATATAACTAGAGCCCAAAGTTGCAGCCGTGGCGATCACATTCGACGCTGAAAAAGCATTTGACTCGGTCACATGGGGATACATGTATGCCATTTTTGCCCATATGGGGTTTGGGCCAGGTTTCCTAAGCTATATCAGGCTCTTGGACAATGATCCCAAAGCTAAAATTAGGACAAACCATACTATGTCCCCCGCTTTTGTGCTAAAGAGAGGTATGCGACAAGGATGTCCCCTGTCCCTATTAATATTTGCCCACGCGATAGAGGGAATGGCAGCGTATATACGACATAAACTTTTACATAGGGGTATACAGATCTGGGGCCCTCCCCAACTTTTATCGCTCTACGCAGATGACACCCTCTTGTTCATAACAGACCCAGAAAATAATCTAGCTCTGTTTATGCAAGATATTAGAGTTTGCCACATTCTCGGGATATAAAATTAACCAAAAAAAATCCCAAATTATCCCCTTGACCCCAAAAGCCACGAAATACGGTGCTACGGCTCAATTCTGTTGGTCACCCAATTGACCTCGATACCTAGGCATAGTGATTGCTACCGATAGAAGCACCCTTTACGACACCAACTATGGGCCCTACATCACACAATTGGAAACCAAAATCACCCTCTGTAATGAACATCCAATATCATTCTATGGCCGGATTGCATTGCTCAAGATGATCGCGGTGCCTAAAGTTCTTTACCTATTTAGCAATATCCCCATATGGCCTGGCAAAACGTTTTTTGAGAAACTCCAAAGGCTCGCATCCATCTTCGTATGGGGAGGGGTCACGCTCAGGCTGAGTTGGTCCAAACCAGGTTAGGGGCACGACACAGGCAGACTGGCTGCGCCGGACTTCACCTTAATGTGGCGCAAACTCCCTATGCCAAATACTGGTTCCAGGACACTGAGGCTTACGCCCATATACAGGCAGAGAAGCATTCTGCTGCCCCATGAACATAAGATCCATGACATTTGCTAAGAATCGCAGTAATGGAGGGGGAATTGACCCGGTAGCCTGCACGGCCAGGGCGTGGGAGGCAATATATCGAAGGGTGGAATGCACAACTCCTTACTGGGCCTCCTCCCCACTATGGTACTACTTGGGGGATCACCCCCACTGTAGACACATTGATGCAAAGGAATTGTGACCCGGGGAAGACCCTTACACTGGGGGGACCTGTTCCCTGACTGTGAATTTCTAAACCTGGCGGACAGGGTCTCATAGTATCCCTGCAATATTTCCGCCTAAAGCCAACGCTTAAGCACAAATGGCCCTTGTTCCCTATAGAACCACCGCCCAATCCATTTATACTAGGAATCGTGGGTCGAGAGGGGTTCGGCAGGAATATCTCCAAAATATATAACACGGTCCAAGCGCATAACCCATCACAGAATACAATGAAAGCTAAGTAGGAGAGGGACCTTGAAGTAACGATAGAAGACGCACAGTGGACCAGATATTGCCAGTACACCAGGACCATCTCTCTCAACGCCAACGTTGGGCTGATCCAATTCAAAATCTTGAACCACCTACACATGATACCCTTCTCCCCCCCCCCCCCCTGTAAAAAAGCTAGATTTGAGCGCTCCAAACCATTTCTGTGCCCCAAATGCAGTCATCCTGAGGCCAACTCGTTCCACATGTACTGGAACTGTCCACCTATAAATCCTCAAAGTATATATGCCCACCAAACCTCTGAAATACCTCCTGGGGGATATAGGAAAGACCCCCATCAAGACACGTAGACTCTTCTCAATTGCAACGGTGGTTGCCAAACGCAACATACTGCAACATTGGAAGTCGAAGATAGCCCCCACTATTCATGCCTGGTCGAGGTACATGAATGCGAAACGACATTTACACTATGTCTCGCACCGAGAAGCCGACCTAAAGACATATGGGCCTGCTCCGCCGGTATCTAAACACACTGACCCCTTAAGCAGTGGCCCAGATTTGCGAGAGGAGACCCCCCTAGACTGTACCAAGCTTGCCAAACTGTGTTTCAGAAAAGTTGACTGCTGTATGATAATGTATGCAATATAATGTGTTGTGCATAAATTGATCTAACTTTAATGTGTCCGTCAGAGAAAAAATAAAGTTTAAACAAAAATAAATCCCAGAAATACTCTCCAGGTACCACTAATGGAACATTAAGGAATACATATAGAAAACGGGGAGCAGTACCATCTTGACCAGGGAAATTCTCCTGTAGAGATTTAGAGGAAGATCCTTCCACCTTCCCACCATTAGTTTGGCCTTTTCCATTACTCTATGATAATTGTGTTGAAATAGGTCCTACGGGGCTCAGGCAATATGTATCCCCAAGTACCAAGTGTAGTCCTCCTGCCATTGGAACCCCTACCTGTTGGCATTAAATGTTCAACGTTGCCATTAAACGGGAAAAGGACAATTTTCGTAGCATTTATTTGAAGTCGAGAGAAATCTCTAAATGCCAGTACATCCCGCATGATTGGGTCCAGGTTGCACTTGGGGTTGGTGACGGAGTACCATGTCATCTGCATAGAGAGAAACCACCCACCTATGTATATGGTGTTCCCTAATTCCCTCCACCAGTGACTCCATTGCTAATGCAAACCGCAAAAGTGACAGGGGACACCCCCTGTCGAGTACCTCTCTCCAGCCTTATATTTGTGGTAAGTTGGCCATTTACCCGGACCTTAGCACATGGCTGAAATGTAAAATAATGAGACTAGTCCGATTAACTGTTTGCCCATCCCCATTCTGCACAGCAGCATCAGCATAAACAGCCATTCCACAAATAAAATGCCCTTGTGGCGTCCATGAGTGCAGTCACCATAGGATCTCCCTGCTGCACCGCTGACATTGGCCCGAACATCCTGCGCAAGCCGTAAGAGCTACAGCATCCCGGTATACATGATATTTTATTTGTATCACGCTCATGCACAAGTGTTTCAGAGCGCATTTGATCCGCCTTTACCATCCTATGCATCAGCTGCGCTATTCTGGGTGCAAGTAGTTTAGCCAGAATATGTATGTATGTATATATGTATATATGTATATATATATATATATTTTTAATTTAAAACAAGGACATTAACAATGATTAAATCTCACAAGCATATCGAGCAGAAGAGTCCTGAACCCCACCCCCAAGTTCCCAGGTCAGCGACAGTACATGCCTCATTCGGCCTAAGCAGGCAGGGAGCCCTCTCCCATCGAACAGAGGGCCCGGGCAACCAAGCGTGGTTTGAAGGTTAGGGCCGGGTAGTTCCGGTCATAGTCCAAAACTCGGGCCCATATGTTGGTAAATCGATGGAGCAGTCCCGCTTTGGCTGCTGTGACCTTTTCGACTATCAGAATGTCCCATAGTTTAAGCCACCACAGGGTCATCAAGGGACCTTCCGCGGACTTCCAGGTGCGAGCCACTGTGATTTTGGCAGCCTGTAAGAGTTGGGAAATTCAGCGCTGCTCTCCTCCCTGTTCTCGGATATGAGTCCGGAAGTGGGATCCCCAGGAGGACCTGCTCGGGCGTTAGGGGGATTTCAACTTTGGTGATCTCTCGAATGGTGGCCAGGCATTGGGTCCAAAACTCCCTCACTCTAGGGCAAGTCCACCAAATGTGGAAGTAGGAACCTGGAGAGCCACATAGGTGCCAGCAGTGGGGGGGTCCCAGGCCCGCTTGAAATGATTGAGGCGTAGGGGCGGGTAGTACCAACGCAGCAGGAGTTTATGGGCGCATTCCCGGTTGGTAATGCATCGAGACGCAGTACGTGTTCTAGTCCAGACATCTACCCATGTGTGGTCTTCGATCGCATGACCCAGGTCCGACTCCCATTGGGCCATGTAGGAGGGCCTGGAGAGGAGGGGGATCATCCTGCAGTAGTTTGTAGAGGTCCGAGATCTTTCACCGGGCAAGCAGGTCCTTTATCATGAGCTCCAAGGGGGCTAGGGGTCTTGTTGCGGCAGCCCGAGTTTGGGGGAGAGTGCACCAGTGCCTCAGATGGGCATAGGTAAATCAGTCTGCTTCGGTTAGCTGGAAGGTTGCTTTGCATCATTCAAAGGTGAGGGGAGCGCCCCCTTCAAAGAGCTGCCCCAGTGTTTCAAGGCCTCCTGCCACCCAGTTCCTAAAGTTCTGCGGGCGAGCTCCCGGGGTGAAAGCGGGTTGAGAAAAATCGGGGAGGATGCGCTGAAGGTTCCAGGGATGCCCCCACGTCTGCGGGCCCACTCCCATGCCTTTAACGACTGCCTCGTGGCGGTCAGCACCCCTGGCCAGCTGCGGCGTAGTGCGGTGGGAATGAACGGGAGGAAGCGGAGGGGGAGAGGGTGGCGAGATTGTTCGATATCCACCCATTTCGGGCTTTCGGAGGCGAGATCCCAAGCTTGAAATTGGGCTAGCTGCACTGCAATGTGGTATTTCTGAAGGTCCGGCACAATCAACCCTCCCAGTTTCGTGCTGGCCATCATCGTTCTCCGAGGGATCCGTGCTTTCTTGCCCTTCCAAATAAAGCCAATGATTTTCCTCTGGAGCTGTTGCAGAGGGGGAAGGGGGATTGTGGTTGGGAGGGCAGCACACACATAGAGGAAGCGGGAAGGAGGTTCATTTTGCTTGTTGTTATGCGCCCCAGCAGCGAGATCTCCTGTGTCTGCCAGCGGGTCAAGTCCTTTTCCAATTCCGCGAAGAGTCGGGGGGAGTTGGCCTGTTAGATCTTTGCAGGGTCAGCGGGGATCTGGACCCCCAGGTATGGGATCGCCCGAGTGCTCCATTGGAGCGGGCTGAGGTTCTGTGGGGCTTCTCTTTTGCCCGGGGGCAGGCCCACTCCGAGGGCAGTCGATTTGTGGAAATTAATAGCGAAACCCGAGACCCTCCTGAGTGCCCGGATTTCCGCCAGGGCAGCCCTCATGGAGCCTTTGATATTTGTAATGGTCAGCAGCACATCGTCCGCGTAGAGGGCGATTTTGTGTTGGATGGTGCCGATCCTCAGGCCAGAAATGGGGGGATCCCGGCGAACTTGCTGGGCCAACGGTTCCATGGCCAGAGCGAAGAGCAAGGGGGATAGCGGGCACCCCTGTCGCGTGCCGCATGTGAGAGGGATCAGGTCCAACAGGCGGCCATTGACTCTCAGCCGGGTCCTCGAGGCCTGGTAGTTTGCCAGGGTCATCCGCATGAAGGTTCGTCCGAAGCCAAAGGCCGCTAGGGCGAGGGACAGATATGGCCAGTCTACTTTATCGAAGGCTTTAGTTGTGTCTAGAGCGATCAGGGCTAGTTGCTGAGAGTCCTGACTGGCGACCTCTATTAGGACTAGAGCCCTGCGGATGTCCTTTGTTGATCTGTGGAAGATGAACCCTGTCTGGTCCGGGTCTATAATGCTTGGGAGGATAGGGGCAAGGCGGTTGGCCAGGACCTTGGAGTAGATGTTGGCATCCAAGTTCAACAAGGAGATGGGTCTGTATGAACTATTCTCCAGGGGGTCCTTTCCAGGCTTAATAATCAAAACAGTAATGGACTCCTGCATCGATGGGGTGACTGTGCCAGAGGCCGCAAACGAGTTGAAGAGGTGGGTCAGAGGGGCCACCAATTGAGGGTGGAAGAGTTTGTAGAAGCGTGTGGAGAACCCGTCTGGGCCTGGAGCCCTCGGATTTAGGCTTTTAATGGCCTCCTCCACTTCCTCATCGTGGACTCTAGTACCTCTCTCGCCTCTGGTTTGAGAAGCGGAAGCGAGGCCTCCTGAATGTAGGAGCCCTGCTCATCTGGGTCCCGTGGGACTGCAGTCATTATTGCCGACTGGTGGGTGATCGCCAGCCGTAGTTTTTCGTCCTCCGAGTGGTTCATCTTCCCTTGTGCGTCGCGTAGGCCCTGGATGAAACTTCTGCTCTTCTCCTTAGCCAGTTTACTGACCAGTAGTTTGTTAGCCTTGTTGTTGTGGGCGTAATACCATTGCTTGGTCCTGGTCAGCAGGTTCGCTGTAGCGTCAGCATACTGCGCCTCGAGCCTCTTCCTTGCCATTTGTAGGACGCTGTAGGATTTCAGGGACCAGCCCTTGCGTTTATGGGTGGCCTCTGCCTCGCGGACCTCAGCTTCCAGGATAGCTTGTGCCGCCCTCCTCTGTTTGTGGTACGCGGCGCCTTGGGCGATCAGCTCCCCTATAAGCAAAGAAGTTTTTAATGGTTTTGGCAATTGTCCCTTACTGCCATGTTCCCCAAGATAGGATAGTACAGGCTGCACTGGCGGCGGGGAGGGGGATCCGGGTCGTGAGCCCTCAGGGCAAGCGAGACCCTGAGCGTGGTCCGAGAGGATCCAGGAGCCAATCGTGTCATTGTCTGTGAAGGACAGGAACTGGGGGGAAACCAGCAGTAGATCGATTCTGGAGAAGGTACGGTGAACGTACGAATAGAAGGTGAAGTCTTTCTCTTCTGGGGATAGCACTCTTCAGGAGTCAACAACGTTCAGTGTACGGAATAAGCGGAGCAGAGCTGTTGCCAACTTCAGGTCCTTGGCTGATGGGGTGGGGGTGAGATCTATCCCTGAGGGGGTCCGGGACCCCGTTGAAGTCTCCACCAATGACTACCTGCCCTTCAATGAATGGAAGGAGGGAGTCCTCCAGATCTTGATAGAATCCCTCCTGGTGCTCATTCGGGGCGTAGGTCAAGACAAGGGTGTAAAGTTGGCCAAGGACAGTGCATTTGACCGCCACAAAATGGCCCTCGGGGCAACTGAACGAGTCCAGGATCTGGGGTTTCAAGTCCTTAGCGAAGAGGATCGCGGTGCCTCCCTTCTTGGTTCCTCCAGAAGGCAGGAATTGTAGGGGATAGAGTTTGCTTCGTAAGCGAGAAAAGTCTGCTGGGAGTAGGTGCGTTTCTTGTAAGAACGCGACCGAGGTTCCCTCATTGTGCAGTCTTTGTAGGATGGATTTCCTTTTCGGGGGGGAATTCAAGCCTCTGACGTTTAGGGTGGTGAGCTTTAGTATTAGATGTGGGGGCCGGTGCTCCGAGTCCATTTGCTGCAGGGGGGTGGGGGGAGGGATTGGGAGCGAGTCAAGTCAGACATAGCTGTGAGGGGTTCGCTGCATTGGGGTTTCCTGTGGCTGAAGGTTTTTTAGAGAAGGTCTTCAACGGGAGACATAAACTACCAACAGTGGCCTCCAACGGGAGGACCAAACTGTGACCGGGGGGACCAATTTTGATCTGTCTGTGGCACCCCCGGCCACACAGGCTGTCATCTGGTGACATTGCCAACAAAGTTGAAATATTCTCCAGGGATAATATGGCGGCATCCACCCTGGAGTAGGGTATGGACCGCAGGGGGTCCGCAGCAAGCTTGAGAATATGCCGGTGGTTCCAACACCAGTGGGTGCCTCAAACGTATCACCTCCGGTCATCTGGGTCTGCGACTTCTCTGCACCCTAGACCATGGGGCCCGCTTCGGCTTGGGAGAGGTGGCGTCCTGCATCATGCTCGTCTGGCTAGAGGAGTGCGGTTCCGTGCCCTTGGGGGAGTCCGGGCTGAGGATTGATGCTGCGTCAACTAGGTGGCTGATGGTGCAGGGGGTGCCCTTGTACGAGAACTGTAATGCCGTGGGGAACAGCCAGTGGTAGTGGATCTGTTGATCTCGCAGGAAAAGCGAGAGTGGGCATAGAATTCTGCGTTTCTGGAGGGTTTGAGGGGAGAGGTCCTGGAAAATCTGCAGAGGGGAGCCCTGTAAAGAGAGTTCATCTTTTGAGCGGCCTATCCATGCAATGGCCTCCTTGGTGGTGTAAAAATGAACTCTTGTGATTACGTCTGGTGGGGGGTCTGTATCGGATCCCTGGCGAGGGCGCAACCGGTGAGTACGGTCAAGCAGGAGCTGCATCTCCTCTAGATCTGGCAAGAGGGATTGAAAGAGGCTTATGTATCCGGGGAGCTCCTTATCGGAGATTGTGGAGGGCACCCCACGAATGCGGAGGTTGTTGTGCCGGGAGCGGTTCTCTAAGTCCTCCTGTTTGAACTTGAGGATTTCGGTTCTGTCCATTAGTGCCTGAATGGAGCGCTGGATCTCCGTTAATGAGTTAGAGTGGTCCGTAGCTAGTTCCTCAGTCTCCCCCAGCCAACGTTCGACATCGTTGACCCGCTGTTCTGTTTGCTCCAGTTTGGACGTGAGTTCCGTCATGCAGGACCTGAATTCCGCTTTAATGTCGGTCATAAAAGCCTGGAGGTCCTCTTTAATTGCGAGCGACCCTGTATCTTCGGTGGACTTCTGGGGGGTGGGTTTTGGGGGGTCAGCTTTCTTCCCCCTCTCCAAGGCCAGCAGCATGGTAGAAATGTCACCGGATTTGGTGGTTTTTAAAGCTTTGGACATGGCTCTCAGTTGGAGAACTGCTCCGGGGGGCTCGGCCTGGCGACTGCACACAGGGATCTCGGGCCCCCAACTGTAGGCACCGGAGGTGAAGGGGAAAAGAGAGGTGGAATGGGTAGGGCATCCCGGGGGGGCCATGCGGGCAGCAAGCGTTTTAATCCCCTCAAGGTCGAAAAGGTACCATTTGTGGCGCAGATCCGCCAAGTAGAGTGGTTGCAGGACCACGGGTCACCTTCCAAGACCAAGTCGGGGTGCAGGAACCGCAGGTATGCTCCCTCTGGGTGGAAAAGAGGGGGGGCCGGGCATGGGCGCCCCAGAAAATCACCGGCGTGGCTCAGCTGGCGGGGGTGCATGTAAATAGGCAGTCTGAGGGGTTCCAGGGGCAAGGGCTGAGGGCCCCTGCATATGGAGGGCTTTTGCAGGAGGGGCAGCTTGCAGGCGGAGCCCGCATGGAGTGAGCAGGGGCTCAGCAGGGGTGGTGTACGCCTCAGTCTGGCGGGAGCAGGTGCAGGCTCCAAGTAGAGGCCGCAAAGTGTGTTCAGGCACGTCAGGGCGAGGAGTCAGCCACTGCAGGAGCCACCGCCCATCAGCGCCACATCCCAGGTCCCAGGGCAGCAGCCCGCGGGGGAGCGCGAATCGCACAGGGAGGGCGCCAGGCGATCAGAGCCCGCAATCCTGGGCGAGAGGCCGAAGCTGCGGCGGCCGAGCCCGCACAAAGAAGGTGTCGCCGGCGCTCCCTATGTTCTCGATCCCGGGCCAGGAGGGATTGGACGCTCCGGCAGGAGCCGCAGGTAAGTTGGGTGGGCAGCCTATGGGCGTTGATGTGGGGGCGGCCCACCCCGGGCGGCACAGTCTTCACGGGCTAAATCCGAGCCCGGTTCCCTGGCAGCTCCTGGCTGTGCTGGAGACGTGGCAGAGCGCCGCCTGAAGTTCTAAAGGTGTTGTGCTTCGTGGTCGGGCCCCGCGGGGAGCCCGGCTGCAAGGTCGGCCCCGGAGTCAAAAGGTGCCGGGAGGAGGCTGCAGGGCCGGGGTAAAGCGGTGCACCCGCCATTTTGGAATCGAGCGGGGTCGCAGTCAGCGGCTCTTCTTGTTGCGTTTCTTTGGAGGGCTGCTGCGTTTCGAGCCCAAATCACCGCCGCAGGTGCCCCCCGGGTTCCGCAACCCGGACTGGTCGTTTAAGTGTTCCGAGCATAGCGGGAACCGAAAGGATTTAGTCTTTGCTGCGGTCCCATACGGAGGCCATCACAGGAGCTGCCACATCGTTGGCACTCCAGGCCACACCCCAGCCAGAATCTTATTGTCCAGGTTAATAAGGGATTTGGACCGGTAGGAGGAGCTATCTATCGTCTGCCTCCTTACCCGACTTAAGCAACACCACCACCACTGCCTCCCTCAGAGATTCCGGCAGCTGACCCTCCCTCAGACCCTTATGGTACATTCATAGTAAATAAGGTGCTACTTTCTGGGCATAGAATTTATGAAACTCCGCCGTATATCCATCAGGCCCTGGAGACCTCCCTGATGGAGAGTCTTAATTGCCAACACCACCTCCAGCGACACAGGTCAGCCCAACCAATCCCTTTCCTCGTTTGTGCACGAGCACAGGGCGACCTGATCCAAGTAGTCGCCTATCTCCTGTTGGAACACTGACAATCGAGAAGAGTATAATTGACTATAAAACCTGCAGAATTCTTGGACTATGTCAGTCTGCATTTTTCTTCACACCCTGTGCATCCCTTGTCAACAGCACATGTTTTTAGAGTCTTCTGGTCTGGTCGCTCTCGCCAGTAACCTTCCCGGGTGCTGCCCCTCCCCATACTGTCTCACTGCAGTTTTACCCAGAAGAAACTTCACTTTTCTGTGTGCCAGTTAGTTAAATATGTGTAACTGCCTTTTGATCTACGTCTGTTCTGTCAGTATGCTGTCAGCTGCCGGAATTCAAAAATTCTTTTTGTAATTCTCATACGGGTTTCAGTATCTTTGAGTTCCCTACGGATTTGTTCCACCACCATGTCTTCTTTGGAAATGCGTTCCCCTTTGATGACGCATTTGAAACATTGCCATAGCATCATAGTTGAGTCTACCGACCCCTCGTTGATTTTAAAAAAAGTGACTATTTGTTAAGACTGCTGGTTAGTCATAGGGTTCACACATCAAGGAGAAACGGGATACTCTGGATAGGTATTCTTAAAGGTTACTTTAATTTTTTCTTAAGTTACAGATCAGATGTCATCAAGTTAATAGGAGATGAAGAGGAATCAAGGATAAGAGCCCATTGGCTCCCACCACCCAGGCTCACATCTTCTAACTGACTGGGTTGGAACCTATTCAACTGCAAACATTCCAAACTCACACTCCACACTCACAGCCTACATTCTGACGATGACATCAGTCCAGCACCTCATACATACAGGAATGGAGACCAACCCCAACACCTCCTTTCTTTACAGCAAACAAGCACACCTCACCTCAAACAACCCTGAAGGAGACCAACCCTAAGACTATTGTTTTTGTCAGTCCCTTTCGGAACACCCCATCCGACAACCCCTCACTATTAAATACCCACGGGGGCCTCCCCATATCTCACCCAGGTGGCTCCACTGTCAGCAGCACCAGGCATGATCTGATAATGTGTGCGCCAGGGTGGATACCTCAGTGACGCCCCTAACCAATGTATTAGAAACCAGGAAATGGTCCAGCCTCGATGCAGAGTTATGAACTGAGGAGTGGAACGTGTAAGCCCTTTCCCATGAGTTCCTTGTCCGCCAAACATCATTGACTTCCCACATCCAACACGTATCCTGCAGTTTGCATGTGACCTTAGATATCGGACGGTGATCCCCACTGGTGCGGTCCCAATGTGGTCCATAACCACATTGGAATCACCAGCCCATATGAATTCCCTTGATGGTAACTCGGCCATTTGATGACTAATCCACTCCAGGGTTTCTGTCGAGTCCTGATTCGGGCCATAGTAGTTAACCATAGTGTATAACCAACCTTGAATAGTGGCGTGTACCATCAGTCCCCTCCCCTGTTGATCCTTGACCATCTTAATCATTCGAAATCCAACCGATTTATGCAGGAGAATACACACCCCCTCTAGAGTAAGAGGAGAAATGGCAGTGCCATTCCCAGCCCTGGCCAGAATTTAAATGAACAGCACTCTGCCATCATGTTCAATCCTGAGTTTGGAGGGAAACATCAATGCGTATCTAATATTCCTCTTTTTGCGTCTCTTCTTCACATCGGTAAAGATTTTTCTGGATGCTTGTACTTTGACTGACCTTTGAGAAGATGTGGATCTGCGCGTTTGGGTAGCTTAGGGAGCCCTACTCCCTAGCCCTCCGCAAGGCTATGTTTCGATAGTTCAATTAAAGGGCTATCAATGGGTGAGCGGGAGCGCCCGGCACAGGTTTCCTGCCAATCGATATCCAGTGGCCCCTCTCCACAATAAAGGCCGCAGAAAATCCCTCGTCGCCCAATACCTCCTTCAGTAGGTCCTCCACCATCAACTCCATGTTACGCTGATCTGCTGCTTCAGGTACACCAATTATCCGTAGGTTGTTCCTTCGCACTTGGACTCCAGGTCTCCTGCTTGTGTCAGTTCTTTCACCGGCCTCTTAAACTCAGTCAGGTCCCTTGCTGCAGAGTTGACCACATCCTCAAGCGTAGACACTCTTCCATCAAACTCATCCAGGCACTCCATGTCTTTCCAGGCGGACCTGCATGTGGTCCACCTTGCAAGTCAGAATATCCATTTTACCGTCTAGGGACTGAATGCTTGTTTGGACCTGGCAAAGCATTTGTTTGATGTCACCCAGCACTCCCCCAAGCCATCCCTCGGCCCCCGAGGTCCGACAGTGTAGTATGAGGGGTCCCCTCCTGGACTCCTTCCTCCAGGCGAGGATTTTGCCAGCAGCACAGAATCAAAATGCAGTTTTGATTGTTTGTTCGATTTGGGTGCTTTTGACATGGTGCGTGCTGCGGTTCTCGACCTGTGCTGCCTGATGGGATGCAGTGCCATCCACCCAGTTCCAGGTATGGTCAATCAACCGCCCCACTTCTTTCCTTGGTTAATGTGTCGGGAGTCAAGGCCCTCTGGCAACTCTCTCACCTGCCACAAGATGTCCCAGTTGGCCAGGCTAATTCCACAGGCTCCACGCATGCAAATTGTCACATTTCACACCACTTAATGACATAGGTGATGTCTTCTGATGAGATTTTCGGTTGATATCGGGTAGGACAGGGGTGGTTTCCTTCCCCGGGTGGCACTCACCTCCGGACCCCTCAGTGGGGCCTCTGCACGCCACCGAGTACTGATGTGGTATGTCTCTTCTCTGTGCCCACTTCTATGGTGCCTATTTCAAAGGGGGTCATCCCCCCCCAACACAAACACTGTTTTTGGGGCCTGCGCTTGGAAACTGCAGGGTTCCACTGATGTCACCGATGAGACATTGTCTTTGCGGTCCACCTCCAGTTCACCATCGTTTTGGTGCCTTGGAGATCAGTTCCAGCCCTCCCCGCTCACCGCGGGACAACAGGATGCCCCCTGCAGATTTACCTTACTGGCTGGGGCGGCCAGGCGCAACAGTTTCAGCCCCCCCACTCTCCTTGCCGGCCTCTGCTGATGGGTCCAGAAACCTCCCGCAGCCTCCCTGCGAGCAGCGCTCGCAGCTGTCCTCACCCACATTTATTTTCCGGTGCAGCAGGCCGCTGCAGGCCAAGCCTCCTGTCTGTGGTTTCCCGCCACAGCCTCGTCAGATCAGCCGCTCTTCCACAGGTCACACAGGAAATCCGCAAGCACCCCGATCTCTACTACACTCCCGGCCCGTCCTGCCGACTGCGGCCTTACTGTCCTTTGCAGTGCCACTCTTCCAAAGTCTTTTGTCCACTGCCCGAGCACCACGGAGCTCCAAAATTACTTCCAGCTGTCCACCTAGTGATCACACATCACACGAGTCCTACAGCGAACATGCATCTGTACGGATGAGGCAGGATAATGGCTCGATTGATCAGTGTCGCTCGGGGGCTCACGGCCTGTGGCCATTTTGACTGGGCTCTCTAGCGCCCCCCGGTAATATCTAATGTTTATTTTAGACAACCCTTGGAGTGGAGATTAGGCTCTGGCATGCAGGGTCTGATGTAAAGGACAGTGGGGTTCAAATGATGATTTAATGAGAGGGGGCTGAAATAAGCTCCTGGGTATTGGGCATTACTCAGTAAGCATTATTTGCCTTTTGGGGAAAGAGAAGTTGGTGTATAGCCCCCTGAGTATAACTTACATATGAAATATAACATATTGACCCTTCTATGACCTCTTATACTTCAATGTTTTCTAAACGCTTACCAGTTCAATTCTTCTTTATACTGACACGTTAATGTCACATAGGTTTCTTTCAGTTGGCTTGCTAGTGTGTGTGGTCCAGATAACCAGGATTCTCTTGGCTATGAAGAGGACCTAAATAGCTCCCACCAATTGCTATCCCTATTCTGTATTCTTGTGTAACCCCAACATGTATTTAGAGATTGGGGTGCATATGGCTCACTCTGTACTTTAACATCATTGATGGTCCTCACATTCAGCTGTTTGCATTTAAATCGTATAAATCATTTACTACATAGATTGTTATACCATTTTAAAATTGTGATGTGTAGAGCTCTTCTCCCTTGGATGTGGTGCTGTAGCCCTCCTGATGCAGTCTACACAGAGGCTTGGCTGATTTGTATTTGCCATGGAGAAATTGTACAATGCTTGGTGTCAAGTGTCTACTAAGACTGGACTTTTGGCACTCCTCTGGCCACAGCCACACAAAGTAACATTACAGCCTCTGACTAGAAGAACTGTGTCGCCAATAAAATCTTGTGGCCTGGCATGAGTATGCAGCAAATGACAGTGCCCATATGAAGACAAAGCACCATGAATAATCTCTTGCCCCTTGCACCCTTCCATGTTTCAGAATGATATGGTAGGTACATTAACAAGTACTATTAGTCTTCTCATTCATAAAGGTATTTTTAAAGTGAGCCTTCCCTCCGCCCTGTCTCAAGCACCACTGGAACCAAGCATATATCCACCTATGTACACGTAACTATTACTTTTACACATCGTTTTTGGAAAATGAAACTGCTATATTTCATGCAATCAAAAAACATAGATTTTGTCTGAGAAATCTATACATTACACTAATTTTTATTTTTACATGTATAGCAGCGCACAAAGCCCTGGGGCATCTAGGTGCTAGTTAGTTACATCACGGAAACAAGATACATAGATAAAACATGGTTGCAAGTTACTTAAATACAGGATGGTAATGTGAGGTACATGTCAGTAATATGAGAGTATGAGGAAGTGTCAGTAAGGCATGCCCCCGCCGGGCTGGTTCTCATTAAGGCACGAGGCACGAGATACCAGCACAAACACATGGGGCATAGTGAGTCATAGGCACATACTGGGAAAGCCACATCCAGTTGGTTGGGGCTATGTCAGACATGGTGGCAAGAGCATACATGGAACATTGGCGCAGTGGGTCTTGCGCACACACCAGGTTACCAATGAGGCTGGTAATCACACTAACTAGATTCATAGTAAAGCATGGTAGGCGTGTGAAATTACAACAGTATATATATGTTTGTGTATATGTGTGTGTGTGTATATATATATATATAATTTCTGATGTTTCTTAATCTGCTTAGAATCACATGCTGTGCATAGTCCGACATCCAGTGGTCACTGCGGAGTATTGCATTTTGTTTTTCGTAGTCGAAAAGGGGACGTCGACAAGGCGTGTCTGTAACACTATCCCTATAGTGACGTGCGTTGTACCCACAATCCCTCACGCGTCGAGGTCCCTCAAATTGTTTTTTTCCGCCCAGTTATTGGTCGCCTCTATGCGGAGCTCCTCGAGAGACATTGCAAAATCATTTCTTAGACCCTTGGTTGTTTATTATTATTAATATCTAACACATGGATCCCTCCCTCGACGAAGCTGCAAGCTGTTTCTCCACCGAGCAAGATCTTCGACGGAAGGACGAGCATGTGGCCTGGCCTCGCCGGCCTTACACAGTAGGGAGAGTGGGGTTGTGTGATCTTTTCTTTTCACTCCAAGAATGCCTTTCTCTTTCCCCTCTCTCTCTTTCGAGGTCGTAATCACACTTCTTGCCCTCAGCTATGGAGAGGACGCCCTTTAGGTTTTGCCCACTTTGCAAAGGCAAATATACCTGGAAGGACAAGCACAAACGGTGCAACTGTTGCTTGCCCTTCGATCACAAGGACGGCTGTGCGGCCTGTAAGTTACTTAAGCCCAAAACGATAAAGGACCGCAGGGTCAAAAGGTGGGCGGCCTATGCCATGTCTAGGTCAGATTCTTCGCCCGCTGCCGCCGCACCGAATGTGACGAGGACAGTGATTACACAGCCTCCGTAACGGAGGTTGTAGACCTCTCGAGGGAGCGTTCTCGCTCCTCTTCGTCCGTCCCCGGCCCCGACAAGCCCGGCTCACGCCCAGCTTATGGGGATGAACACCCCGGTGACAAGGACGCACAGAAGAAATCTCATAAACACATACCCCACGGCACGCATTCGTCGCAGACGAAGGCAGCCATAGCGCCAAGGGAGGCGCCGGGCCCACCGGCGTCTTCCGCCGACCGTAAGGGTCGCCAGCCCTCCCTGCTCCCGCGACAGGCGACCGGGCACTCTGGAAATAAGGGCGCTAACCCCAAACCCTGAGGCGGCGACACGCCTCGTAAGAGTGCGCACGTTGCCAGTAAAGACTCGACGGTACCTAGCGCGACGGCGAGCGATCCCTCGGCAGACAGAATGATCGCCGAAAGTCTTGCGCGTATATCTTCTAAGGACGGCCAGAGACGGACGACAAGTGACACGCCGAAAACTGTGCACAATGCCAAAGAAACGCCGAAGGCGACGGAAAGTAGGCTGGGACAGCTCCCACCGTAGACGGAAAGCCCTAGCCTGCCAGAACACTTCTCAGAAGGCGAAGGCACCTTATCTTCGACGCTATGGGACAGATCTAAACGAATACAAGGAGAAGAAACTCCTTTTTCACTCCCAGACCACTCTGGCCTATCTCAGTGGACCTTAGAGAAGTTCCAGTCCTGTATGGACAAGTTAGACAAATTCATGGCCATTGCTGACACCTAAAAGACCTAAGGAGGTACTCCTAGAAAGTCCAAGGGCTAAATACCCGAAGTTGTTCTATAACCCCTTTTGAGGAGGATATGAACTCTTATGACCTCACCGAAGAGGACACTCACTTCCAGGAAGGAGAGGAGTTCATTAATGATGAAAACCAACAAGAGGGAGAAGGCTTCCATGAGGACACTAACATAAGTGAGGAAGGGTACGAAGAAGACCCAGGTGAGGGTGACCCAAATCCCTGGCAGTCACCATCAGGGTCTACAGAGCCAGACATTATAGACATCAGGTCTCCTCAGACCACACCAGTTAGGAACACTTCGCCTGTTGATGATCAGCCCACCTTTAACGCGCTGCTGAGGAAGGCAGCAGCACATTTTGAGGTTGAAACTGGGGAGGTCACCCCAGACACTGACTTCGTGGAAAGGAAGAAGAAGAAAACAAAATCAAAGAAAAACCCCCCACCAGCCAAACAATTCCAATACTCGCCTCTGTTAAGAGACGAATCAACCCTTCACTGGCCACCCCTGCACTAGCAAGAGGAGTTAATCCAAGAATCGAAAAATTGTTCTCACTCTCTCAATCAGACTCACTATATATTAAGGGTTACTCAATCCCAGACTCCTTAGTGGTAACTAACACTAGGAAAAGGGCTGGGGTTCCACTGTCTACCAGCGAGGCACCCCCGGATAAAGAGGGGAAAAAACATTATGCCCTAGCCAAAAGAATTACCACCTCGCCAGCGTTCTCAACTAGAATTGCCAATAACACATTGCTGGCAAGCTACGCTGATGCGCAATGGGGAAAGCTTAAGCAGGACATTGAGGAAGTCCCCGAACCCCTAAAAACTAGATTGCTGGCTACAGTTAATGAAGGGTCTCTGGTCAACCAATGCATCGTTAAGAATACCCTCGATGCAGCGGAAACAGCTGGCCGCTCTTTGGTACAGGGAATTCTGCTGAAGCGCCACGTCTGGCTTCGCAATTCCGGGTTTAAGGCGGAACCGCAAGCGGCACTCATTAACAAGCCTATTGAAGAGTCTAACCTCTTCGGAAAGGCAGTGGACGACGCACAGGAAAATGCGAAAAAAGAATTTGATACCATAAAGACCTTGGACCAAATCTCAAAGCCCCCTAACAGGCGGGGATTTGGCAACAAGTGTTCTTTTTGTGACCAACGCCAGCAACAGAATAAACAACTTCAATATTCTGCCAACAACTACCAAAGTAATAGTGGCCAGTACAATCAGAGAGGTCAACGCCGTGGCAAGGGGAGAGGCCGGGGTTCCACCCTAGAGGCTCCCAAGCCACCAACAACACCAAGTGACGCGAAGATTCGGGTCCCCTCCCATGCATCGCCGGTCGGGGGCCCGTTAACATACTTTCTTCCAGCATGGGAGGGAATAACATCAGACCGCTGGGTACTATCCACCGTAGCCCGCGGCTACTGTATAGAGTTCAACAGTTCCCCAACATACAGACCCCCAAGGGGACGACACGGGACGACGCATGACACCAGAACACCTCACCATCCTTCTCCAAGAAGTGGACCAGCTACTGGAAAAAGGAGCTATAGAGGTCGTGCCTCTATCTCAGGTAACGGAAGGTATTTATTCAGTGTACTTCCTTGTACCCAAAAAGGATCTAACCATGCTCCCTGTATTAGATCTGCGCCCAGCGAACAAGTTTGTCAAACCCCAAAAGTTTCGTATGGTGACCTTACAGGAAGTGATCCCACTGCTATCACAGGGAGATTACATGACAACACTGGACATGAAAGATGCGTACTTTCATATTTTAATGTTGCCAGCGCATAGAAAATACCTCAGGTTTATGATAGAGGGCAAACACTACCAGTTCAGAGTGCTACCCTTCGGCATAGGATCTGCACCAAGGGTATTCACGAAAGTAGTGGCAGCGGCCCACCTGCGCAGGTTATCCATCCCAGTATACCCTTACCTCGACGACTGGCTCATAACAGGGGATTACAGACATGCTTCTCAAACACCCAAAAGACTGTAGACCTTTTGTTCCAACTGGGCTTCTCCATCAACGAGAAGAAGTCCAGCTTAGACCCCAGCGAAGTCAAACAATTCCTAGGGTCTCTAATTCGAACAAAGGACGGCCTCGTCTTCCCCTCCAACTAGAGGGTCCAAAACATGCTGTTTCAGATCCCCCAATATGTGGCAGGTCCGGAGGTGACGTGCGCAAAGTGATGCGCTTGCTAGGAATGATGGCGTCATGTATTTATTTGGTACCTCACGCGCGCCTGCGCATGCGCCCAATGCAAGAGTGGCTCAACAACAGTGGTGTCAGGCTAGCGGACAATGGGACGATCTAGTGGTGGTCTCGCAGGCTTTGGTTCTCTCGCTACGGTGGTGGACAAAGGAAAACCTGGTAAGAGGGAAACCCTTTGCCACACCCGCAGTGGAAGCCACTCTAACCACAGACGCATCCCTCACAGGATGGGGGGCTCACCTATCCCATCAGACTGCCAGATTAACAAACATCAGTAGACAATGCATTACTTACCGTAAAAGCATTTGTGATGGTTGTATCTGCTTAGATTCACATGCGCCCATCCTTCCTCCCCGCTCGGATGGAGGGAACATAGACACATTTCTACATCTCTCTCTCTTTTCTGTACTCACTCACGTATAGAAGGCTCCCTCAGGGCAGAAAAAATACAGAGGGACCTCGACACGTGAGGGGTTGTGGGTACAATGCACGTCACTATAGGGATAGTGTTAGACACGCCTTGTCGACGTCCCCTTTTCGAATACGAAAAACAAAATGCAATACTCCGCAGTGACCACTGGATGTCGGACTATGCACAGCATGTGAATCTAAGCAGATACAACCATCAGAAATGCTTTTACGGTAAGTAATGCATTGATATATATATATATATTTCTGAGGCTTTTGGAATCTGCTTAGATCACATGCTGTGCATAGGCCGACATCTAGTGGAAGCTGCGGAGTATTACAGTTTGTTTTTCGAAACTCGAAAATGGGCGTCGACACAGGGCTTGCCAGTAATACTATCCCTAGTATGACGTCAACTGTACCCAAGATCCCTCACGCGTCTAGGATCCTCAGATTGTTTTTTTCCGCCATACTGGTCGGAAGCATTTTGCAGAGTCCCCTGGCCTTAGCCATACTTTTGCTAGAATTTAAAATAATAATCTATTGACCTCCTTTCCCACCCCAACGTCGAACTTCGACACTCGACGCCGGCTGGAGAAGAAATCGACCGTCGGCTGCTGCACGGCGGATTTGTGCCTCGGAAGGCCGCTGGCCTCGGCCCAGGCCTGGTAGGCCGCTGGCCTCGGCCCTGCAAGTAGGGAGAGTGGGGGGTGGTACATACTCTACACTCTTGGTATATAGGTACACCTTATACATTTCCTACACTTAACAGCCCGCTGCCTCAAGGTGCGTATGGAGGGTACCCCTTTTCAATTCTGCCCCAAGTGCAATCGCAAATACCCTTGGGTCGACAGGCACGCCACGTGCAATCTCTGCTTGCCGAGGGACCACCCCGAAGCAAACTGCAGAGCGTGTAGTAGGTTTAAACCTAAGACACTTAAGGACCGTTCCACGAAGCGTTGGGCCCACCACGCCAGGCAGGCGGCCATGGCAGCGGAGGGCTCCTTCAGCGATGGCAGCGACGCCGTACTTTCAGACGGCGAGGTCATTACGGCGTCGAAAGACAGCCGAGCGCAGGTCCCCGACCTCGGAAGGTCGTCCGGCAGGGCGGCTATGGGGAAGACCCCCGGCGACACAACGTTTCACATACTACACACAATAAACACACTAAGTCCAACCGAGACTCGACGATGTCGAGTTCTCGGAAAGAGGCACAGACGGAACGGTCCGATTCGGTGTCCTCTGGGCGCTCTCGATCAAGATCGCCGCATGACTCCAGGCAATCATCCACTCTTGCCAAGAGTGCCTCGCTCCCTAGGCTAACAGAAGTTCGATCGTCAGAACACGAAGACGACTTCCACCCCCAGGCCGCGCTCCAGGAGTCAGAGCCCGCAATTAAACCCAGCGAGGCCCCACGCTCGAAGGACAGGGACACCTCTCCCGATCCTCGACGCCTGGTGTCGAAAAACTCCGGAGCCACTAAGGGACAGGGAAAACATTTTTCTACGCACGGGGAGGGGGGAAAACAGCAGAAGAAACTACCTGTACATTCTTCCACACCTGTGAAACACTCCACCCCCCCTAAACAGACAGACAAGCCCAGGTCTGCTGATAGGTCCACAACCAGCAAAGCTACTCAAGATAAATCCCATAGACTTGCTGAGAGAGGCATTCCCAGTTCCAAAAAATGGTCCAGTGAAGACATAGATAGGGTCATGTCAAGAATGTCTTCTTTGGCTGATTTTTATGATAAAAATCCAGAACATTTCCTCTCGTATGATCCACAAGGGCCCACACCCTCAGGCTCTACTGATCCTATCCCCCCGAGTAAGAAGGCCCGGTTTGAAACTCCAATGAGGTCCGAACCCTTCGAGGTACAACCTTATGCAAGACCATACTCACGGTATCAAGGAGAGGCTTCCTTTTGTGAAGACTAAGAATTTGGGTTGATAGAAGAGCAAACCGGGACGGGCTACTATGGGGATGAGGACCAGGAGGAAGAAGAGGATGACCCGGAAACATACAGAGTACATTCCCCGGTAGAGAACGAAGCCCGGGTTACCGACTCCCCGGTCGATAACCAACCCCTCCTAAATGAGGTTCTCGCTCGCGCAGCAGAACTTTTCCACATTGACACCCACGGTGTACAGGAGGAAAGGGACTTTGCAGAAGAGTTAGTGGGAGAAAGGAGGCCTGTTGCCCAGACCATCCCTATCCTTAAATCCATTCAGGGGAGAATAGATCCGTCACTGGTGAACCCAAACCTCACCAGAGCAGTCAATCCCAGGGTTGAAAAACTTTTCATGGCAGCACAGTCTGACCCTCTCTATATAAGAGGACATCTGAAGCCAGACTCCCTAGTTGTCACCAACACTCGTAAGAGGGCTGGGACACCCTTGTCTTCGTCAGAAGCTCCTCCCGACAAGGAGAGCAAAAACCTATACGGTTTTGGCAGGAAGGTAGCCTCAATGTCCGCCTATCAAGCAAGGATTACTAACTCCACCACCCTGTTGGCCAGCTACAACTGCCATCAGTGGGAAGAAGTCGCGGCTCTCATAGCCTCTGCTCCTGAACCGTTAAAAAGCCAATTAGCTCGGATTTCCGCAGAGGGTAGAGCCGTGTCTGGTTGCATTTTGAAAGCAACCTTCGACGCCGCGGACAACGCAGGCAGATTGATAGCAGAAGGTACTGTTATCAAGAGACATGCGTGTTTACGGCAGTCTGGTATTAAGGCAGAAACTCAGGCATCATTGTGTAACGCTCACCTGATTCCCACGTAGGTGCGGGTCTTGGCAGGAAGGTGTCCGTAACACGAAACGTGATGTGCAGGATTCGGTTGGCTTCTGGGGTCGAACCTCTCCGCACTGTGTGTTGAACTCGAAGGGTGAGGTTTCTGCAGGTGAAATAATATGGGGATTAAAGGTCTGGGTTTTTGAATGTCCCTATCTCTCTCCTCCCAGCTTGTCGGTTGAACCCCCCCTCCCAGATCAACTTGCTCACCTTAGATAGGTGAATGCTGGGCTCTCCATCTGCGTCTAGTGCAGGGTGCCGTTGCCAGTTCCTTCACTGGTGAAACGTTAGCCTCTTGACTTCAGAGGATGAGTACCGTCGTTGTCTGCACGACCGGTAAGTTTCTGGACACCTTTAGTCTGTAAGTATGGCAAGCGCTCTTACTGTCTCTTTCTTTGTCTTTGCAGGCGACGATGCAGAAAGAAGAAATCCGGAAATCGCCACGTGCCGGTGAGTGTAACACTGCTGTTGTCTATGGGGGTGAAGATGCAGCGTGAAGAATCCGGAATGCACGGCGTGCCGGTAAGTAAAATAATGCTGTTTGTCTTTGCAGGCGAAGGTGCAGCGTGAGACACGGCCGCTGCCGATGGATCAGGTAAGCAAACACTGCGTGTGAAAGTTCGTTCTGCTAACCTGTGGTTTCTGATCTTTTGCAGGTGCTGATGTTGCTCGGGTACCGGAATGGTGAGTATAATTCTTGCAGGTTCAGGATCCAAAGAAGAAAAGCTGGAGCAGACTCGGTGAGCGTTCTGCTGCAGATGCAGAATAACGCGAAGCACGTTTCATCAATCGGGTGTGGTTTAAATAGCCTTGGCGTGATGAGGCGTCTCCTTCCACGGCCCCGCCTAGGTATGAAAAGAGTTCCTGCTTCCAGAAGAGTTCCAGTGGAGTGGAGCTGCCCCACCCAGGTAAGAAAAGTAGTCCCAGTTCACCGAGGACTTTTAAGAGTCTGGCAAGTCAGCAGCATGGTCTGCCGCAGTTAAGTCCACCCAAGCATCTTCACACCTATGATGAGCCCGGCGCTTCCAGTGCCGGGACCAAGGCTTCTGATGAGCCTGGTGCCACCGGCGCCAGGACAAGGTCCAAAAGGTCCCTGTGGGGACCGGCTGGTGCCTAGGATCAGGGTTAGGGGCCTGCTTCCAAGGACGTTGGACTGATCCTGGCTCCTTGGAAGCAGTGATCATGACACATTGTTAGACAAACCGGTGGAAGCCGATCTGTTGTTTGGTAAGACGGTCAAAGACGCACTAAAAAATGCCAAGGACGAATACGAGACACTCCAATCCCTTGGCCAGTTAACCAATAAACCCCCTAACCAGAGAGGGAATAGTAATTTTCGTCACCCAGGCGGCCAAAATTCCCGGAGAGGATCTAACTATTCCCAGGGGCAGGGTACACAGTGGAACAACAACCAACAGGCTACCCAGGGTTACGGCAGAGGTAATAGGAGAGGTTGTGGTAAAAGCAGAGGCAGCTCCAGCAAGGGAGGCGGCACGCCTCCACCAAAGCAGTGACGCTCAGTTCAGGGTCCCTTCTCACGCAACCCCAGTAGGGGGACGCATTTCAAACTTCACCCAGGCTTGGGAAGGGAATCACATCAGACAGATGGGTGCTGTCAACAGTATCCACGGGATATTGTATAGAGCTACTGCAGCGTCCCCGGAACCATCCTCCACGACAAAAAGTACACTCCTCAGAACATCAGGAGATTCTCCTCGAGGAGATCGCCATTCTTCTACAAAAGGACGCGATAGAACTTGTCCCGGGAACCAGGTAAACAAGGGTATTTATTCAACTTACTTCCTTGTGCCAAAGAAAGACTTGACAAAGCGCCCAGTATTGGACTTACGGCCTGCCAACAAGTATGTCAAGCCCCAAAAATTTCGTATGACCATGCTACAAGAGGTAATCCCCCCTCCTAAAAAAGGGGATTACATGGCAACCTTGGATATGAAAGATGCTTATTTTCATATTTCCATGTTCCCAGCGCACAGAAAGTACTTGCGCTTCAAGGTGGACAGTCGCCACTACCAATTCAAGGTACTGCCCTTCGGGATAGCTTCAGCACCAAGGGTATTCACCAAGGTACTGGCGGTGGCGGCTGCACACCTACGCAGGGAGGCAATCCCAGTGTACCCTTATCTGGACGACTGGCTCATAACTGGGGAAACCCCAGGAATTTGCAGGACAAACATTCAAAGGACTATCGACCTCCTCCACGAGTTGGGCTTCTCAATCAACGAGAAGAAGTCAAGCCTGATGCCAAGCACCTCAAAACAATTCCTAGGAGCAATCCTGGATACCCAGGAGGGGTTGACCTTTCCTTCAGAAGAAAGAATTCGGAATATACTACTGCAAATTCCGCATTATCAGTCCGGTCAACAAATAACGGTACGCAAAGCAATGCGTTTACTGGGCATGATAGCGTCATGCATTTACCTGGTCCCCCACGCGCGCCTGCGCATGCGTCCCATGCAGGAATGGTTGGCGAAACAGTGGTCTCAGGCAAGTGGTCAGTGGGACGATCTAGTAGTCGTTTCGCCAACACTGGTACAAAGCCTTCACTGGTGGACAAGAGAAAATCTCGCACAGGGGAAACCCTTTTACGATCCCGAAGTACAGGCAATAGTCACTACAGATGCATGTCTGACGGGGTGGGGAGCTCACCATCTCCACCACACAGCTCAGGGTCTCTGGTCTCACTCAGTGGCCAAGAACCACATCAACCTGCTAGAGCTTCTGGCAGTATTCAGAGTGCTTCAGGCGTTCGAGCCCCACCTACTAAACCTGTCAGTGCAAATCCAGACGGACAGCACTACAGCCATGTTCTACCTGAACAAGCAAGGAGGGACTCGCTTGCCAAATCTGTCCAAGCTTGCCCAGAAAATCTGGATATGGGCACTCAGACGGAACATCTTCCTGTCATCACAACATGTTCCAGGGGAGCTCAATTCCCTAGCGGATGCTCTGAGCAGAGACTCCCTCCCAGAGGAACACAAATGGGTTCTTCACAGAGAGGTCGTAGACGATCTCTTCTCTCAGTGGGGTTTCCCCGCTATAGACTTATTCGCCACAAGCGAAAACAGACAATGCCCAGGATTTGCATCCAGGTTACCCCAACCAGACTCCCAGGGGAACGCCCTGTGGATGAACTGGTCAGGGATGTTTGCAACTCCTCTCATCAGGAAAGTGGTGAACAAGATGAACAGGGAGTCGATGACGCTCGTCCTAGTTGCTCCCATGTGGGCAAGACAACCGTGGTTCCCACACCTACGCAGGATGGTGGTGGCGAGCCCATCAAACTTCCAGCCTGGTACAACCTACTGTCCCAGCACCAAGGTCAAACAGTGCACCAGCAACCCAACTCAATGAACCTGGCAGCATGGCTCCTGAGGTCATAGTTTGGACACCTCAATTTACCACAGAGGTGTATGGACATCCTAAAGGAATCTAGGAAACCAAACACAAGGCACTGTTACTTTGACAAGTGGAAAAGGTTCGTTATCTGGTGCCAGAGTAGACAAATCAACCCAGTTGATTGCACTCCTTCCACTATTGTTACATACATGCTCCACCTGCTAGATGCAAGATTGGTTTTTAACTCACTAAAAGTACACCTGGCAGCCCTCTCGGCTTACACCACTTCCCATAGCAAGGTTTCGTGGTGGAAAGTACCAGTAGTTAAAGCCTTCATGGAAGGAGTAAAGAGACTTCACCCTCCTATTTCAAACCCACCACCAGGGTGGGACCTTAATGTGGTGCTAGCCAAGCTCATGGGTCCCCCTTTCGAACCCATGCATAAAAGCAGTCTCAAACACCTGACTTATAAAACGGCCTTCTTAGTAGCTATTACTTCTATAAGAAGGGTCAGTGAAATTCAGGCTCTGTCAGTGCAGGATCCCTTCTTTACTATCCATAAAGACAAACTGGTTTTACGCACACACCCTAGGTTCTCGCCTAAATTTATATCAAAATTCCATGTAAACTAGTCCATCGAGCTTCCGGCTTTCTTCCAGAACCCGCAAAGCTCGGCTGAGGTGAAACTACACACCCTAGATGTGCGTAGGGCGGTCCTCTACTATGTAAATAAAACCAGACCGCTAAGGAAAACAGATCAACTGTTTGTCTCCGTAGCTGCAGGCAGAGAGGGGGATCGCGTCTCTAAAGGTGCCATCTCGAAGTGGATTATTAACTGTATCCAGCTGTGTTACTCACTCTCTGAAAAGACTGCCTTTTACGTCAAGGGCACACTCTACTAGAGTCATTGGGGCCACTCTGGCTTTCATTGCAAATGTACCCCTTGACACCATTTGCAAAGCAGCTACTTGGAGCTCTATTCACACTTTTACTCAGCATTACTGCATTGACACCCATTCCAAGGCAGATACACAAGTGGGACATGCGGTTCTAAGACACTTATTTGCTCATGACCCTTCTCACATCCCACCTCCTTCTTCTGGTACTGCTCGCTAATCTATGCACAGCATGTGATCTAAGCAGATTCCACAAGCCTCAGAAGGGATACATTACTCACCGTAATCGTATTTCTGATGCTTGTATCTGCTTAGATTCACATGCGACCCACCCTTCCTCCCCTCCGAGAGAAGGTGCATGATTGCTTGTAGTCTTACCTTTCTGTCGATCTGCTTGGATTATCTGTACTCACGCTACTCCTCATGCTACCTCATGTCAGAAAAAATACAATCTGAGGATCCTAGACGTGTGAGGGATCTTGGGTACAGTGGACGTCACACTAGGGATAGATAGTATTACTGGCACGCCCTGTGTCGACGCCCATTTTCGAGTTTCGAAAAACAAACTGTAATACTCCGCAGCTTCCACTAGATGTCGGCCTATGCACAGCATGTGAATCTAAGCAGATACAAGCATCAGAAATACGATTACGGTGAGTAATGTTTCCCATATATATATATATATATATATATATACGGCCACGGTAGTGGCTGTGTAGTTATGGTTAAGTTGCTGTTTCCATAGGAAGAGCACTTTTTGGGCAGCTTATAACTCCGCTTCCCCTGGACGAATCCTCACCAAACTTTTTTTCCCATAGACTGAAAGGGGGAAAAACTTTGCGCACGGCTACAGGTGAAACCGCTGAACGGATTTTGACAATCTGCGGCAGGTACAGGGGCTTGGTCCAGAAATCTGGTCACCATCCGTGCAGGATGTTTCTTTATAATTATCAAAAAGTAGGTCTGAAATAATTAGTGAAATCTATGTTCGCTCTGTGGTCACACTTCCCTGTTCGGTCGACAAACAAGATACCGATTGGCTAAGGGGCTGGCGTCATGACGGTGGACACGCAACGTCTCTGCCCATTGGCTGCTGCGAGACGTGTTCTGCGTCAGATGGTTTGGATGCGCCCGACATCTTGGATCCGCGGAAAGCGGAGCAACAACCAGCGTACACATGCGTTTTTCATTAAACTATTTTGCTGTGTCACAGAGCATTGGGAAAGGTTCAGACAGTAAGACATGGGTGATCAATGCATTTGTTCTTCGGTCGTCATGATGTAATTTCTATGAACACTGTGTACGTGTACGTGGGGTGTAATAACTATAGCACTTCAGTCCATGTAGTGGGCAGGAAATTTGTAACGCTTCAGTCCATGTAGTGGACAGGAAATTTGTAACTGTTGAAACTGTTGAAAGCTCATGCGTATTGGTAGGCAACATTGAAATTGACAACATGCCGTGAATGCATTATTTTTTCCAGTGGCTATTATTATATTCATTAGTACGCTGCCATGGATGGCACATGCTACGGTAGTTGTGGCCAGGGCCTACAGTCTTGGATGCATGGCCATCGGCCGAAGCCTTACTTCCAAGACTGTAGGCCCTGGCCACAACCACCGCCGCATGTGCCACCCATGCATACACCCGTAGTGTTGCATTTTGATTGGCAAGTTGTGGGGAGCGCGTTCAGTGTTTGCCTTTGGCCATGCACCCAAGAACAAAGTGGTAAGTATTAGACGTGGAAGACACTGCACGTCCATCCCATGTAAGATCCACAGACATACAGCTAGGAGTGAAGCCTCTGGACAGACGCACTGAAGGATAACACACCTATAGAATAACCCCCACTACCACACATCACCGAGGTGGTTGTGGGGAGACCCTGCACTCTTGGGTGCATGGCTAAAGCCCATGCACACATGACTGAAGTCATAAGCAGTGGAGTTACAAGTCAATATCGGTGTGGTGGAATGTGCTAGTTGTGTTGATGCCCTAGTGTCTTAACTTCATGGCTGCAGACGATGGTCTGAAAAGTACATTTATAAGCAGCTAATTTACAAGGACCATGGTTTCCATATACAGCGATTGTTGTGGATAGGAACTATACTCCTTGTACCTTGGTTGTAAGGCGTAGGTGGTAGGTTACTCACCGAAGATGGAAGGGCAGCCTACAGGCACTGCAGCATATTAGTACCATAGATTAGACGTGTAGATTCCCATGTGTAGAAAATGCCTGCCAATATACTTACGCCTTACTTTGTTCAGAATCAACATACTTTTTTTTTTAATTGGCTATAATTGGCTATTGTACTTGGCGGAAGTATCACTTTTTCCATTTCTGCGATGAAAGAAAAAGGTGTGTTAGTGTTTGCATTTTTTTTAAATTTACTACATTGCATAATAGAGAGTTAACTTTTTTTTTTACCCTCATATTTAGTTTACAAACCATTGTACTGTGCATTGCGCTCAGTTTCTGTGTTTGCTTTCTAATCCTTGGGTCTGGGGAAAAAAATCCTTGTTGGATTAAAAAAAACTCTTTTCCTATGGTACTAACTACTTCATTTTTTCCTTTCAGTGTTTTCTTCATCTTTCTGATCAATGTTATGTTTGTTGCCTTCCTGCCCATTTTTAACAGTTGGATACCTGTAGGCGTATTTTAACTGCGTTTGTTCCTATAGATTTGTGATACTCATTCATTTGTGCCGCTCTATCCTGTTTACTTCATTTTTCCCATTAATGTTTTCTTTGTTGCCTTCCTGCCGATTTTTAAGTTAGATACCTATAGGCGTAATCTACCTGTGCATTTCTTTCCAATAATCTGTGATAATCATTTATTTGTGTAATTCTTCCATCCTGTTGGGTAGTTAGATACCTGTGAGCGTATTGTAACTGTTTGTAGTCTTTCACATACTTTGTTGACAATCTTGGAGTACACATTATTTAGTAAATTTTGGCTTAAAGAACATTCAATACGCATTTGTTAGGTTAGCTGGCAACCTCTGCTTTACAGTAATGGTGCTATCATTACATTAAAACAATCCAGAATTCTTTTTAATGTATGCACTGTAGTGACCTGCATTGGTTGTAGCTCCTGCATGGTAGATTATTCCTACTGTTGTAAAGGTTTTCTTTCCAAATGACACTTGACCGTGTGTGAATCCAGTCAGTTTGAAGTTGTTTTTGGTGCCATCTGCATTATAAAGTAGAAGCATAAGTATTAAGTAGGCTCTATGTGATTGTATCAGTAAGGTGGAGCGATTGTCTGAATTGCAAATACTACATAATCTGCCATGGTTTGCATTTTGTACAAGTTGCTGAAAAGGAATGCTCTCACGATTTGGTATGGAAACATACACAAATCGGTCATGTGGGATTTCTTCCTGTATCACTTTGCTACAGAGAGTGCATGTAGGTTTCGACATGTACGAAATTTGAAAGATTTCATTTACAGGTATGCTTTTGTTTTCCAATACTAATAGTATGTACATTAGAAATTCTTGTTGATCTTCTTGTGAGTTCATAGTGAATCTCACCATTCCAGCACAATCGTCCAATTATTGCCTTACTCCATGAATACTGTATGTGTTGTCAGGATTGCTTGTTGCATTTCTATGCAGCACTAACATTTGCAAACACAATTGGTCTGTACTGTGCAGGTAAAAATTGTTAACAATTGGTGGCAATTGAAATAGAATATTCACTGCTATAATTGCTTACCACTTTCATTTGTAAATTTGAATGGGCCAGCAAGTTCTGTATCTGAGTGCATTTTTCCTTTCTTCTGTCGCTTCTTTGCCGACGTGCCTGGTTTACATTCCCTAATAGGTTCTTCTATGTTGGGTGCAATTTATGAAACTTTAGCTTCTTTTCTTTCCTTTGTGGAATTTGCTGTTGCATTCTGTTGCATTTCTGTTTCATTTACTTTTCTTTTACCACGTTTCATTTTATCTGGAACAGGGTATTGTTTCAGACGAGGGGTGTACAGTGAGCGCACTCTATTGTATTCTAGAATCCAAGGAATATCAGCTTTGACTTTACTTGAATCAAAGTTTATTAGCAATAGACTGTTAAGTGTACTTAAGCGTGATAATGCTACGTAGCTCATGCCTTCCTTAAACACTGTTTCCTATATCTAACAATGTCTTTGAAGAGAAGGAATCGAGCAATTGAACGCCCTATCCTTTTCACTTCTGAAACTTTATCAAAGCGAATATTTACAAACGGAATGTTTTTTTTTTTTGTCTTTCGACATTTTTTTTTCTCGATATTTTGACTGCACACCATTGAAAGCCAACAACTGTGCCCAGTGCTCCATTGACTAGCCCTTGCTCTGCGTCAAGGTTACGTTTAAGCATTACTCTACAATTTAATGATAATTTCAATATTTTTTCCAACCCAGCCTTGTTGGAGATTGAATTTTCTAAACTATTTAGTCTTGTTGTGGCTTGCTCACACTTGGGTACTGTCATACCATGTACGTCTAGTTTGTTTGTGGCGCTAATTTCTATTATTGCTTGCATTTCTTTCTTTAACATTGTTTCATTGAATTTGAAACAGCTTGCAATAGTTGGCATTAAGGCCATACAATTGACATTTTTGTGCGCTATTTGCTCCATAACATCAGTTTCACATGCATTATCGCCATAAAGTGCATGTATATGCTGGTTTTTCAATACAGCCTGTGCTTCTTGCGATAATACACCAACTCTAATACTTTTTAAGATGTTGGCATAAGTGAGATCTGCAGATTGCTGCATATTCTCAGTTAATTCTCTGTATTGGAAATGTTGCCAAAGGTTAATATTACCTATGCTACCAAGTTTTCCGGCAGAGTTTGTGGCCTAAGGTTTTAAAAATCGGTTCACCTTTCACTGGTGTCAATTGTAGAAGATCTCCAAAAACGATAATGTGTTTCCTTGCAAAGAGTTCTTCGTTATTATTTTGAAGTACTTCTTGCAATCTGAGATGAATCAAAGCCAAAATTAGGTTGGAGACCATGCTCACGTCATCTATTAGTAGCATTTTCATTTGTTTCAATACTCTAGGTAATTCCATTGCAGCTTCTGCAGAAAGTTTGTAGTAGTCTAATTTATTTTGATGCTCTACTGGAAGCAGTAGTAATCGGTGTAAAGTCACACCATCTATGTTGAAGGCAGCTAAACCTGTGGGGGCTGTTACAACAGCTGACAGTTTGTTCGTCAATTGTTGAAGGAACCGGCTGATGATTTTGATTAAGAATGTTTTCCCTGATCCAGCTTCACCACTGACATACAGCAGTATAGGTTTGTAATTTTGGCAGGCACATTCTTTATTTTCGTGTTGTACACCATGTACAATTTGTTTTGTTACGTCTTCAAAAATGGTGCGCTGATTGTTAAGTTTTGCTTGTTGTACAGTTAAGTTTTCTGTATCTTCTTGATACTGATACATGGTGTTTTCTACTTCTGCCATAGCTACTTCAGCCTCATTTGCTATTAGTAGTTGTCCTAATGGCTCTTGACCTCCTGTTACAGAAGGTTGACTACTGTCGGAAGAGTCTTTACCTAGTTGGGCCTGAAGTTCTTCTTCCTGTTCCTGCTCATTGTGTAACATTGTTTTGTACTGTGTAAAGTTCACATCAGTGATAGTGCTTTCATTTGCTTTGAAAGCATCTTCATAGCACTCATAATTACCTAGTATGTCTTCCGCTTTTCTCCATGGTTTGAAAAGTTGTAACAGAGGCATGTAATATAGTTCTTTCTGTTGAGGAGTTTTTAATGACAATTTCACATGATTAATTAAGCTTTGTTTAAGTTTCACTAAGCTCCCTTCACAACCGGTCACTCTATATCTACGTTTGCTTTCATCGAGTTTTACATAATGTTTGTATGCAAAGTTTTGAGCTATGTGGTATAGACACATGCTTTCCAGAGTGGTACTCCTATTCGGATAGTATGTGTCCAGTAATTTGTTTTTTAGAATGTCTTGGCTGTTGGGATCATTTCTGGCAATTATTTATATGTCCTCACATGATTTTATCACTCTTTTTTTCTAGGTTTTGCAGGACCAAGACTGAGCCATACTATGTTGTCTGATTTTCCATACAAAGCAGTTCCGGTTAAACGATCTGCTGCTTCATAGGCCCCACATTCTCTATGAGAGAGCGTTTTTTTGCCTAGGCTGTACAATTTCTGTGATAATGTTTTGTCTGATGCTAGGTCATCCCAGAGGTCTTGAAGCTGTTTTTTCTGCTTTTGTTAAGTAGGCCGTAACATATCGTGCAACAGCAGTTGAATTGTCTGCAATGTACTGCAAATCTATGTTTGCATTCCATAATAGGGCAATGATTGCATTGTAATTATTGATATATTTTGATTCTTCCCTTCTTTTTATGTAATATGTGTTTTTAGGTGATTTACCTTTAACACTATGTCGAACTGAAGACATGAAGTTGTTTACTTCACCTGTTTCTGTAACTGGTCTAGGGAAACCAAAGCGGCATTTGGTGTAGTATTTATTTTTGTTTTTGTATTTGCGGCGACAATATTTGCCACATTTGTGTCTTCTAAATTGTAAAATCTGCTCATGCAGCTCACTATGTCTGTTGTGAAGGGATTTCACATGTGACATATTTTTGGATAAACTGCAAAACAGTGCTCACTGTCGTGCCCAAATTTAGGTGCACCTTTGATGCATAACAGCATGTGCATATGTGGTGCTCCTCTCGCTTGATATTCTTTTCTCCAAAAGAAGTGTTGCACTTCTCCAAGGGGAGGAACACTTTTATTGCAAATAAAGTGTAGCATTGCAATGAAACGATGATGGAAATATCTTGAGACATTAACTGGATCTAGAGAGCAAAGTTCTCCAGGTGCTAATATATCTGTTGTTTTTGTTGCTGTTTGCTATGCGTAGGAACTCATTTAAATCTTCCCATGCATATTCTGCACAACTTAGCGTTACAAACCAAGTTGGTGGTCCAAGGTTTCTGATCATGCAACGCACATCTCCGTGCCGTCTGAACCAGTATTCCTTTGTACCACGCATGTTTGCAAACAAATTTGTTATACTTGATTGTAAAACCTAATCTTTTTCTTGTACTTTTTGTATTAACTGCGTAGCTGACATATTTTGAAAGTGCGTTCCGGATTTAAGAATGTGTGCTACTCCATAACATAGTGTTGCTAATTCACTTTCATAGAGTAGGTGGAATATGTATTCCACATTTTGTCTAAATCTGGGATCTTGCGAATACATTCGTAATGAGCGGTATTCTGATGCCCCAATCTGAGTGCGTCTATCATTGTATCTTCCACTTATAGCAGTGGAAAAGCATGTGCTTCTATACATTTTTCCCAAATACTCATTGGTGACCCTTTGGTTTGTCGCATTTGGTAAGTTTCTAGTGCATCATCTATGCTTTCATTGGAATGCAATGGAAGAATTGTGTAATGGTCCAAAAGAGTGGAAACTGTAGCTGGATCCAGAAGTTCGAATTGTCCAGTTTCTGTTGGCTCTTGAATTATTTCAGTTGTTTGCCTTAAACTTTCATCAATATTTATTTCCTTGTAGTACTCATTGTCTGTTAGATATTGCAATGCTTGTCTAACTTTGTGTAAGTCCACTAATTGTTGCCAAATTCTTTTGTCCTTTGTTGGTACTCCATTTACCAAGACTATTAAATAATGTTCTATTGAACGTTCCACTCCTAGAGTGTGTATATTTTCCGTTAGATCTAATGGCAAGTAACCTACTTTGCCACAAATGGCTTTCACCAATTCAGAGGAAGGTCATTTAGCTGTTTTTGGGTGAAGGCGTATACTTGCTTGAAATGGGTGAACTTTTTGAATTATTATGCTCTCATACAAATTGAGTTGTTGCAGGATTTTTGGTAATGGAAACAATTCCAAATTATTTGTAATAGTACGTGAAGTAGTTTGGTTGCTGTCTAATTTTGCAGTACAGTAACCGCAACATATTAGGCGTTCAGTTATTTCATATTTGGTTTCAGCTAAAAGGTACAAAGCTAATTCAAACCATTTAGAGTCTTCATTGTTTTCTATTTTGTATGCTAAGTCCACATTATTTTGTGTTCCTTTTGTAAAACATTCTGCGGCAACACACACACACATGGTTTGGTACTTCAGCCGATGACCTTTTAAGTTTTACTAGTTCTTTTCTGTATGTGTATAATAGAAGGTTGCTTTGTGCAGAATTGACGCTACTATGTTCTAAAACTGTTGCATTTTCTACGTGGCTCTCACTTCCAAAATACTTTTTCTGAATACGGTCCATTTGTTCTTTTAAATATTTGGGTGTAACATGCAGAAGAGTGGTATTTAAATTGCCTAATTCTGAAGCTGGACTTTTTGCATAGTATATTTTATACACTAAATTTCTTACATTGGAATGATGTACTGATATTCTTTTGATATCCTGGAAGGTACTTTTGCAAATAGGCCCAGAAATGCATGCTAATGAATGTCCTTTTAGTCCTGTGTCTTTCCGCACTGCACAAATATCCATATTTTGCAGCACTTTCATTTTACTTTTGTCTTTACCTTTTACATATTGATTGAGGAACTGATGTAAAGATTTGAAAGCTTTGCTTGTAATGGCACACATTGATGTGCACAGCCATTTGTATACTGGACGGTGTGGTTCTGCTGAATTGAGAGGTAATTCTGAGTTTTCAGGAGATAGTTTTGTAAGTAGTGTTTCTTGTTCCATGATGGTAGTATTGATTTTCTCATACCCTCGCCCACTGCTATGGATGGCAATTGTGTGTTTGATTTTGTTTGTATGCTTCATTAAAATATGGCTCTGTGGTTGTTGTGACTCCATTCACCACCATAAACATGCAAGAAATTATTTTTGTTCACATTCCGTTTATTGCTGAATTACTTTTGTGGTTTTGTACTTAGTTTTGTTAGTGCTTTCATCCTATTTAACATTAATATGAACAACTTCCTTTTGAGAAGGATTGCACTGTCCATGCGTGCTTGTAGAATTAACTTTCTACGGTACGTTTTAAGGGGTGAGGATGATTTTGGTCCTCTTCTTAGTAGATTCTGAAGGACTCTGTGATGAAACATGTTTGCTAAAATACTTTTTTTTACTATGGGTTCTTCTTACACTATCAGGATTATTAGGAACATTGTTAGCTGTACTGGCAGCTGTTTTTATGACAACATTTCTGTGTTTTGTGACACTTTTTGATGGTGGAGGTACAGTTTCGGTAGTTGAGACTTCCTTTATTATGTTACCCAACTGCATTAGCTGGTTTGTACCAAGATTCTCTACAAACACTACAACAGGTGGATGCTTACATTGGTCACCTTTATTTTTCTTTGCTCTAATTCTGCGTTCATTTCTATGGAGTTGCTTTTTGGTAGGCATTCTTTGGCATCTGTTGAGAATAAAAATATACTTTGTTCTGTTATCCAATGTATGTGTGCATAAGTCTGACGGGGAAGCTCTTTGTCATGGTGTGTCAACGTACAGTGAACTCTAAAAATCATTTGGTAAGGCTACTTTACTGTTTGTACACTACTACAATGTGCTTCAGATGAGAGTACACAGTGGCCTACTTGTGACGAGAACCATTATTAATAACCGAAATGCCAAAAACTTACTACACCAACTTCTTTTCAGAATCTAACCTTCTAAGGATTACCTATGTTGTTTCAGTACCAAACACGCAGGGATTGGTCAGCCATTCTGCCTGTTATTCTTTGTTCAATAAATGGATATTTGTAGGTAGAATGGTTTACAAATCAATACTTGCTTTGGTGCCTGTTAGGCAGAAACCTGTGCAGTTCCCTTGGGGAACACTGCAAAAGATTTAAGACTACAGGTATAGCAGTAAACCCACTTGGTAGCAGTCTGCACCACCCAGATTTACCTGGTAGCTGTGGCTGAGCAGTCAGACTTCCCTCAAGAAGAGTTAGGCAGTATGCAAAGTATACACAATATGTACTTAGACACAATAGCACAAGCAAACACTGACCAGAGCTTGGTTTCAAAAGTATATAGTTATTTATTTTCAAGAACACATAAGTTGAAAACACTCTAGCAAAGTATAGTAAAAACACTTCAAACACAGTTATAATGAAAGCAGTTTCAACCCTTACTCCTATCTAGCCAACTCTAAGTTAACACCACATAATTAAAACAGAGGTGAGTGCTTAACGTTAGATGACACTCTAGTAGGTTCAAGGAAGGGATAAAAAAGAAACAGAAATGGGTTAAACACACCACTCTAAGGTCCAGAACACTTGCAATAGGCTCAAAGAAGCACAAAGTCACAGGTGAGCAAAAGTCACTAGGCAGGGCCCACTCTTAGAGTAGCCGGAGCGGAAATGTGCCCAAGATCACACTGTTATTAGGGATTCAAAGTCTTGCAAAGAGTTAGAAAGAGGTTAGAGTGGCTTAGAAAGTTTAGCCAGGGTGTTCCAGGCACTCCCAGGTTCGAAAGCCGGGGGCTAAATCTACCCCGTACAGTCGGTGGCAAGGGAAGCCAGGCGGAACACGGTACCTTAAGCGGAAAGGGTCCTCCAGCGGTGGCAGTTGTTCCAGGCAGTGGCAGCAAGGCTCGACGTTGGTCAGGGGAGAAGAAGTTCTCGCTGAAGAGCAGAAGAAGAGGGTCGTTGCACTGCCCGGGAAGAAACCAGCCGCGGAGTCCTCCGGTTAAAGGGTTGTACCGACTTTCGTGGTTGGGGTAAAAGTGGTGGGGTTCCGGTTGCCGGGGTGCTTGGCACTGGCAAGGCGGCCACGAGATACCTCGAGAAGCGAAAAGAAGGCGAAAACTGGTTGTCCCCACCAGTCAAGGGAAGGAGCCACCCCGTTAAGAGTTCTCCTCGGTCGTCGGGAAAAGTGGTGAGACGGTTCAGCAGGGCTCCACCGGGTGGTGTCGTCGAAGCAGGTCGGCTCAGCTCTTCCCTCGTCGGATTCTTGGTCCTGTGGCGACTTCTGAAGTTCCAGTCCCCAAAGCCCTGCTATTATGCAGCAAACCCCCATTCACCCAGCCTAGCTGTCACTCAAACATGCTAAGTGGTGAGCCGGTCGGCTCACCACTTGGGCCAATCAGGACGGAGTGCGACTTGAGTTACCAAGGTAACTCAGTCCAGGGTGCCTAAATCCCCCTCCACCCCTCCTAAGTACCCCAGACAGAGTGGCACCACTTTGGAGGGCTTCTGTGGAGAAGCCCGCCAAAAGTGGAACAAAGGGCTCCACTTTGGGTCAGAGTTACAGAGGCGAACGCCAACGCCATTTTAGGATCAAGTTTTGGCAAAAAGTCCCAACCGGAGTTATAATAATAAATATATAAACCGGCGGTATGTTTAAGGCTACCGTAAATAAATAATTAAATGTGTTAGCCTAAAACAATGGGAAATCCCATAGGGAAATATTCGCGGTCGAATATAAAAAGTAGTTTCCACTGCCACCAGCCAAAACTCGATCGGGGGGACGGAGACGTGCCCCCTCGACTAACAGACCCTGGGGCAATCAAATTGCCCCAGCCAGTACGTCCACAATATGATGGTTTGTACTGGTTCTGTTCAGGATTCAAGACTAGCAAAGTCTTTGGTGACTTTACATGCCCTGGGAGACAGTAGTCAGTCCCAGGGTATGGAGTCTATGTTGGGGAGTCCCTAGGACACCCCTGGGTCGCGGCACAGAGGGTGCTGTGTAACCCACATCACAAAAATACATGAGGCACTATGGAGTAAAAGACCCCATAGCCCATTCAACACAAGGTTTAACCAAGAAAACACACTTCAACATGTCCAAGAGTGAGGGTAAAAGAGTCTCACTCTTGGCAGGAGAAAAAAAGAAACCCCAGAAATCCAGCAAAGCTGCTGGGGGACTCACTAGGTAGGGAAATTCAGCCTAAACAGAGAATTCTCCCTAACAGTGCCCAAAGTAAACAAATAACCCACTCAGCCTCTTTAAGGAGTCGTTGCAATATAAAGGCTGTACTGTACTTACTTTTTTGTGCAAGATGACCAGGTTTCTTCGGATATGTTGTCTGCAGTGTAGATGCTGTTGATTCTCAGGAGAGTAGTCTTCACTGCAAATTAAAAAAACAAAATCAATTACTTTGTGTGTTTGCAGCAGTGATGATACTGCAGACATTACTTGTGCTTCTTTCGGCAGAGGATTGAACTTTCATATTTGAACCCAGTGCACGTGCACATTTCACTTCACTCTGTGCAGTCTTTGCATAGTACTTGCAATATGGTACTTGAAAGTACTTCAAAATAACCAAATATTTTAAGGGTATGGAAATGCCTTGTTCTTTACAAAGTGTACTATGCATAGGAGAGAGGTTTGTAAGTGATAGGGCAAAGTACTAGATGGGGAAACATTTTGTACTTAATGAAAAGCACGATGTCGAAAAATCGGGAGACGCTCAGAAGGAAATGTCAGCACTACAATCAGGAGTGCTTACTATTCTCATACGATCACATTGCAAGTAGCATTACTGTAGACCGTACAGAGTACAGAACTCTGACATTTTCACATACAAAATTGAGGTCTGCCCTAAATAGGCATGCTTGCAACATATGTACAAGTTATGCGGAAGACAGTAAGCAGTCGTGCAATCGGCAATCTTGCACTTTAAAGGGGGAGCGTTGTTATGTATTCCCTATGGACATTTAGCGGCATTATTTTGTCTGATTTAAATAAGGCTTCCACATATTCTCTGATTAAAATATACATTCCTGTACTCTATACTGATGCATGTGGACATGTATGTAGCTGTACGTAGAAATGTGCAATCCTTGCACAGTAGCTTGTGAAGTAGGTGCTTTGCAATGGTACGCGACTTCCATTCAGAATCATCGACAGTTATTTTGAAGTGCGCAATGTTGATGACGGAGTTAAAATTAGCGATGTTCTATGTGATTGGTGGATGATTGTGCGACCGCTTAGTTGTGTCCAATGAGGGACTCGCTTTGGTACCGCTGTAGAAAGGGTGGAAGGACTGGGTAAGAGTTACGTGCCGCACGTAGGCAACGCTTGTCTGCTGGTAGGGCGTGTCTCATACGGGTTTCTACAGCAAATCCTGCATGGAAAGGCGACTGTAGGCATCAGCCAATCAGATGTTCACATTACTCTTTTGTTTGTCAAGATGGTGAGCACACTGAAGATGGCAGAGGTGGAGAGGGTCAGGGTTTTGATGCTTGGAGACATTTTTGTGCAAGGCTTACAACACTATGCCGAGAGGAGGCATGTGGCACACCATTTCCATGTGCGAGGAGTGGAGGTGGTGTGGAGTGCTGACACTGATGCCAATGCTGCAGCAATTCTCCAAGTTTGTAGAGACATGCGTAGAATGACCACTCCTCATGTGGTAATTTTGCACTACGGTGCTTGCCATTTGGGATACCTGACTTCACGTACTTTGTTGGCAGATTTGGCACAGTTGGTTGAAGCACTCTTCCCAACAACAAAAGTAATGTTTTCTGCTTTACTCCTGAGAGTACAATGGGACAGCACTTCTGTTTTATGTCCAGATCAAAGAATCGGGAGGTGTATCCTCGATCGCGGCATGCGTGCATTCATGATACGATTTTGTACGTTTTTTTTGTAACCACGATAACATTGCTCCAAGCAATGCGCATTACTTTGAAGGAGATGGTGTTGCGCTATCTTCTTTGGGACATGCGATGTTCTTTTGGAACATAAGGCTTGCTTTAGAGAAGGTTCTGTAATGTTTGCAAGAGTAAAGCAAGGACAAAAAATACAAAAAAATACATCAAATACCAGATGTCTGTACGGTATCTGGCCAAAAAGTTTAAAAAACGTCTTTTCAGAGCATACCTTAAAGGGGGAAAAAGGGGAATAGTACTTAAATGTACCGTCTTCACGCTCTGATCTTGTACATGTCCACGTACATGGCGGTAGTTAGCAGCCAGCGCATATCACCACCGAGGATTCAAGGGTGGAGTCGCATGTAAATGAGAATGAGTGGAGCTAGGGATTGGTCCATAAAGTACAGTAGGTATGTTCTGACCGACGTACTTTAGTAAGACCGTCTTCTCACAGGAGACCAAACACCCATGGCTTTCCATGCTTGAAAACAGATTATCTGGATTTTGGGAGACTCATGGATACATTGGTTGAAGGTTGTTAGGGAGAATTCTCTGTATAGGCTAATTTCCCAAACTTAGTGAGTCCCCCAGCAGCTTTGCTGGATTTTTGGGGTTTGATTTTTTTAAATTTTTTTTTTTTACTTCCTCCGGCTAAGAGTGAGACTCTTTTTTTCCCACTCTTGGGCATGATTTGAGAATGTCCTTTGACTTTGTAATGTGTTTTATGGGCTATGGGGTCTTTTACTCCATAGGACTTCATGTGTTTTTGGGATGTGTGTTACACAGCACCCTCAGTGCAGTAACACAGTGGTGTCATAGTGGCCCCCAAACCATAGACCCCATACCCTGGGACTGACTATTGTCTGCCAGGGCATGTAAAGTCACCATTGACTTTACTAGTCTTAAATTGTGAACAGAACCAGTACAAACCATCATATTGTGGAAGTACTGGTAGCGGTAATTCGATTGCCCCAGGGTCTGTTTTTCAAGGGGGCACTGTCCAGTCCCCCCGTGTCGAGTTTCTGGCTGGTGGCATTGGTTACCACGCAAAATATTCCATCGAGCCCTTTGTTCCACTTTTGGCGGGCTTCTGCACAGAAGCCTCCAAAAGTGGTGCCACTCTGTCTGGGTCTAAAGGATGTGAGGGAGGGGGGGAAAAGGCACCCTGGACTGAGTTGCCTCGGCAACTCAAGTCGCACTCTTGTGTGATTGGCCCAGTGGGGAGCCGCCCGGCTCACCACTTAGCATGTTTGGGTGACAGCTAGGACTGATGAATGGGGGCTTTCTGCATAAAAGCAGGGCTTTGGGGACTGGAACTTCAGAAGTCGCCACAGGACCTAAAGAATCCGAAGAGGGAGAAGCTGAGCCGACCTGCAACGACGACACCACCGGTGGAGCCCTGCTGAACCGAACTCACCATTTCCCAACGACAGAGAAGATCTTCTTCCTGGAGAGTCTTCTTCCTTTGAGCTGGTGGGGTTAACCAGTTCGCCTTTTTCGCCTTCCTGGATCGTCTTGTGGTCGAATCGCCCGTGCCAAGCACCCCGGTGGCTGGATAGCCACGCTTCACCACTACCGCGAATAAAAGGGTAGTACCTTTTAACCAGGAAACTCTGCGGCTGGTTTCTTCCTTGGCAGTGCAACGACCTCCAGCTTTCCTCCACGTCGAGATCTTCTCTTCACCTGGACGAAGCACTGACTTGCAGGAACAACTGCCCCCGCTGGAGCTTTCTCGCCATTTCAGGTACTGTGTCCCGCCTGGTCCCCCTTGCAACAGACTGTTCAAGGTGTTCCGTAAATCCTTGACTTCCTATCCTGGGGTGACCTCCGACCCGTTAACATTACCTTTCTGAACTGATCCAACTCCTTTTTGAACTATCTGCAAAGACTTTTAAAGTGTACTTCAACTGTGTGATCTTGGGCACATTCCGCCTTGCTCTCTCCAAGAGTGGGCCTGGCCTATGAACTTTGTGCTCTACAGTAGACCCTGCCGTTTCTAACTATCTGTGAGTACTTAAAAGTGTTGGTATTGTGTGTTTGCCTATTTCTGCCTTTTCTCTCCCTTTTTAAATCATTATTGGAGTGCCATCTATGGTTACGCGCTCACCTCTGTTTTGCTAAATAAGTGGTGTACTAACCTAGACGTGTCAAATAATTAATTAGGGAGGTGTATATATTTCTAGTGACTGTGTTTGAACTTGCTTGACATGTTAGTGCCAGTATATTTTTATAAGTGTGTTTTTAAATAAATAATTATATACTTTTATACCAAAGCTCTGGTCAGTGTTTGCTTGTGCTACTGTATTTTTAGCCCTATTGTGTATACTCTATATACTGCCTAACTCTTCTTGAGAGAAGTCTGACTGCTCAGCCACAGCTAACAGGTAAATCTGGGTGGTGCAGACTGCTACCAATTGGGTTTACTGCTAACACCTGTAGTCTTAAACTTGGGAACTGCACAGGTTTCTGCCTAACAAAGGTGCATGCAGAAAGCTGCAGTTTATCTACAAATCTCAGATTTCCACATGCAGAAGTGCACTGGCATGGCGTGCGTGGCATGAGATGGCTGGACTTGGTACCTCTTTGTGTTTCTTTACTGACAGAGCGTCCTCCAGATATACTGATCATTTATTGTGGAGGAAACAGTTTAGGCCATGTATCTGGAATTTCTTTGAAATTTGCAATGAAGGAAGGACTCACGAAGCTCATGGACATGTTTCCAAATTGTCATACTTTTTTCGCGTATTGCCCAAAGAAACACATGGCTGCGTTCTTCTGCGCTTGGTCCACAAATGGAGAAAGCGAGACGCAATGTAAATAAAGCTGTGTGCATTTTTAAGAGATGTTGGCATGTCCTCTTTCCACAATGAAAACATTTTGTTTCGCAGCACTTTCATTTTCCGCAGAGATGGAGTCCAGCTCACATATGCTGGCAATCAGATTTTTCTTCGCAATGTACAACATGCATTGCGACCTCTTTTGCAATCACACTAACCTATCTGACAATCCGTTTTCCCCAATCCACTGTTTTTGATCCACACAACACACCATCGAAAGGCTCTTTTCACAGCCGCCACTTACTCCCAACGTACACTTTATTGCGCTTGCTCTGCTTGCACCCTCCCTTTTTTCCTCTACGACTGTCCGTGAACTTTTTCAGAACTCCGCAGGGGTCTACGGCCATCACTTCATAGTTCTATTGTTATACTGAGAAAGGCGGCTCTGAAAAGAGCCTTTTCTGTAATTTTTGTTGTTTTTATGTTTCTTTGCTTAACAGCACACGGCACACTAGGAGAAGAGGCGAAAGGGGGGTAAGGAAGGGACACCACCCATGGGGATAAAAAAGTGCAACTGAACAGAGAAAGATTTAGGGTGAGCTTTATTTAGGTAAGGAGCAGATCTTCTGGTGCTCGGTGACTGCAGCCTCAAAAGCACTTCGAAACCTCTTCCCCCCCCCCTGCAGAGTGCTGCGTCACAGTACGTGCACACTACTGTCAGCTTTGAAAGGTAAGGGTCAACAGCATTGCAAATGGCTTGTGAGGCAGCTGGAGGAAGGCACCCCCCCCCCACAGGAGTGTCTCTTGTGGTGGGAGGATCGGATACCGAGGATGCTGTGGAGGAACTCAAACGACTACGCTCTTCACATGGCACGACCCTGCGAATGTCCGCAGTGTGGAACGAAGTGAGGTGTCGCTTCATGGTTGTCGTACCAAAACTGTACGCTCCAAATCTCCCGCGACTCAACACCACCTCGCACTGGTTACACTTCACCAGGTTCGCACGTGCTTTTGGTACTTTCCCATTAACGGAAAATAACCGCCACACCAACGACTCCCGCCGAGTGCTCCTAGTGCGGAGTTTCTCCACTTCATTCTCTTCCTCCTTCTTCCTCGATCTCTACATCCTCACCCATATATCTCTCTGCAGGCCCTTGGTGGGGTGGTGGTGGCGGCGGGTTTGGGGCTGGTGCAGAGGCTAATGACCCAACAGCAGCCATGGAAGCCATACCGTTTAGTTTCCTTTTGGTCACTACAGAAGTAAAGGCAACACACCTTAATCTGCTATAGCTAGGACAATGAAGATGCACTCGGGGTGTGGCCTTCTGTAGGGGTGCAGGGGTGTGCCTCGTGACCGTCTTCATCCCTACAAAGCGGTACACAAATTTTACAAAAGTCCTGAGGTGGCCTATTGTTTGGGATGTGTTAAAGTACATTTTTACACTCTACAATACTTTGCCTTGTGTCTACAAGTTCATTTGTATTGTTGCGGAAGCACACCAACCGCGGAAATTAGTCCCCACGCTCTGCGTAGGTGCGGTCACATGATGTCCTCAACACATCAGCCCCAGTAATGAAATTCCGCTGGACAGCAAATGCAAAGAATCAAACGTGCGCATGCGCACAAGTGTCCTATGGACAGTGTTCGGGTTCTCAAACTACTTCAAAGTGCGACACAAGTGAGACGGACAGTTATGAACAGGCGCGATGTTCGCAATCCTTTACTGTGCATGTGCACGCATGCTATGTTCACTGTACGGACAGTTCCAGTGTCCTTAGGACAACTCCATTTTGTTTACTTACGAACTTGCCAGCCACCGTGCCTGTTCTACGGACGGCACCATTTTGGCTGCGCCCGATACGGACCACTATTCCTCATTTACACCCATTCCGGACATCTGGTGTGTTCTACGAACATGTATTATCTCGTTTCTAAGCGGTACGCCGAGGTAGTATATCCTTTGGACACCCCTTTCTGTTTATGTACATACAATTTCAACAGATGGTGCAGTCACACATCACATCCGTCTTACTTGACATTAGACAGCACCAACATTCCATTCCTTGCGGATAGGTCAAACAGGCGCTCTGTTGGTGAACGTTTTATGTCTTTTTAAAAAAAAATTCTACACACAAACTCTTTCTCTACAACTACTGTACAAAAACATTTTAAACACACACACACATCAATCGAAAGAAATAGCGGTTGAAGCGGGCAATGAAACAAATATGGGGGAATTAGGATTGCACACAAGCTGGTTATGAGGAGAAGATTTGTGAGGGGAAGAAGGGATGGATATTTCGTCAAAACGTCTATTTTCCTGTTCAAGGTTTGGGGATGGTTCACTAGGGAATGGAGAAGCAGGGCAGGAACAGGTGGGGCAATGATAACAAACTTTTCCTCTCACACAGTCCTCCACAAACTCCCGTAAACTTTGAAAATTGTCATTCAATATGTCCATTTTCAGCTCTATCCTTTTTATCCTGTCTTCTGTCTCGTTTGTTGCCCTTTCTTCTTTTCTTTCCTGGTCTGTTAAAAACAAAATACATAAGTTGAATGCCTCTAAAATACTGGTCACTATTTTGCATATGCAGAGCACTCTGTACCATTGCCGTCATGCCTTCAGACATTTCCCCATGCGAGAAATACTCCTCCAGCCACTCCAAAGTACTAGCCATTTCTGAGTCAAAACAAAAGGAAATTATTATTTCTGCACCACATACCACAAACAAAACATCACCCATATAAAAAAATGACCTGCACTCACTCTTTTGCTGTAATGTCCCTTCATCCTACTGTGTCCGCCCACTGTCGTTCCAGGCTGCTGAGTTTCTGTGAAGTGATTACGCTGGAGGCATCTTTTCTTTTTTATGGTACCATCCACTTTATTCTACATGGTTATTAAATGTGTCGTTTTCGTTTCCCAGTTTCAGGTTTCCATATTTTCTTATTACTACTTATAATATCTTTATGTCCTACTTCTACGTTGCACATTTTTTCTGTAAGACAATAGTACATTTTCAGCTATCCCCCGCCTCTTTGGGTAATGCTGATCCTGTCCAAGCTCGTCCGCAAACAGGCGATCAGTCTGTCCCTTTCCATTATCAATAGGGAGCGAGTTCTATATGTTCTATGTTAAATGTATGTCAAGTACGTAGATTATACTACATATCTCTCAAAATCACATGATTACAGTGTATGTTCTGCTCAACAACTTCATTGCTACAATTTCATGCTTAAGTTCCACCTTCCAAAAATCTATAGAATTCCCTACAAAAAAAACTTTGTTATGGGGACGTTATGGTTAAGTTGCCCTAACAAAAACCTGTACACTTCACTAAAAAGACCTTCCTCCTCCCCTTTATGCTTCAAATGAAAACCAAAAAACCCCTGAAATTCGCCATTTATGGTAAAGTAAGCCCCCAACCCTGCCACCACCCCTGTGCACTGCTCACACTAACACCCAGATCATGAAAGATGTCAGCATTCACATTTGAGATGACATCAATGGCATCACTTGCTACCAACATAATAGAAAGAACCCCTTGTAGGCAGGGACTTTTTAGGGATATTATTTTCACATGTGATGTCATCCCTTATATTTGTGATGTCATCTTTGATGTCCTGGGTGTTGGTCTTAGCAATGCACGTAGATGGTGCGAGTTATGGTTGCTTAGCTTACTATAATGGGGGAATGTGCAGTGGTGTTTGGTTGCACTGTGAAGTATAACATTCCTTTAGTGATTTTTTTTTTTTACTGAATGCACATATATATGTATGGCAGGGAAGAAAAAGAAAGGGGCTAAACAAGTGATGTCGTCATTGATGTCAGCATTCACATTTGAGATGACCTCTTTCATGGTCTGGGTGTTAGGGTTAGCAGTGCACAGGGGTGCTGGCAGAGTTGGGGGCTTACTTTACCATAACTTTTTTAATTTGAAGCATAAAGGGGAGGAGGAATTTTTTTTTTTTTTTTTTTTTTTTAAAGTGAAGTGTACAGGTTTTTGTTAGGGCAACTTCACCATAACGTCCCCTCAACAAAGTTTTTTTGTAGTGAATTTCACTGGTTTTTGGGAGGGCAATTTAACCATAACGTCCCCGTAACAAAGTCTTTTTTATGTGTATGTATGTATATATATATATATATATATATATATATATATATATATATATATATATATATATATATATATATATATATAATTTAGTTTTAGGCACATACTGCGTAAGCCACACCCTGTAGGCTGGGGTCTACGTCATCACAGTAAAGCATGGTAGGCATGTGAAATTACAGCAGCATACATATAGGGCATATTGTATCATAGCCACATACCAGGAAAGCCACACCCAGTAAGTTTGGTACGACGTGGGAGGTTGGAGCATATATGGAACATCGGCGCAGTGTGTCATAAATACGCTCCAGGTTCAAAATAAGGCCTGGTAACTGTAGCCTGTGTGATATAATTGCTGCTACGTGAGAATTTGGATTTTTTCAGTGCAGTGCAGTGAGAGGAACGGGCAAAGGAGTGGAATAGGCTCTGGCCAATGGGGCATATGGGAGCATAAGAAGATGGTTATGCACTGCTGCAGTGGAACGCTGGTCGTAGCCACTCTGAAGGCTGAAATCAGATGGCAAGGCTTACCTTTCCTTACGGTAATGCAGCCATATGAGGTAGAATGTAGCTGAATTTCAAAAGAGGGATTTGCGGGCCGCGATTGCTTGCAGCCTTCCATGGCCAGACAGGGTCGTGGGGGGGCCCGCCTTTAGAGGGTTTCGGCGTCACCTGCCATCAGTCCTCCAATTCAATGCAAGCAGAGGCGGGTACATGGCAGGGTTGACTTCTACTGTTGCGGTTATTGGCAGTAAGGCAGCCGATTTTAAATGTCTTGTGCAAATATTGATATCAAGCCCAGCAGGGCTTACCTAGATCACAAATCCCACCAGAGGGAAACTCTGAGGATGCATGCCCAGCTCCCCTGCCCCCAAACAGTTTAGATTGAGAACAATACGCTAGGAGCATTTCTAAGTCATTAGACAAGGAGACAGAGATGTGGGGCGGGTGTACACAAGGGAGGATATGATGCAGGAACTTGTAGTAATTGTAGAGTTTGTATATGTTGGCTATTCTGAGCGGCAAAATAAACTGAACCGCTATCATTTTGGAAGCTAGGTCTAGAATGACCAGGACTCGGGACCAGGGAATAATAGATGCAGGCCATAGCATTAATACACTTTCCCATTCTCGTTTCTATCTCAGGTGGTAAACTAGGTCATTTTACCAATTAAGACATAATCTTTCATTGTTTCTCGCAGCAGGCCTATGTATTTCGAAGGGAAAGTAAACAGCGAAGCGCTGGTAGTGTTGTGCCCCGTCTCTGAAGGAAGATCTCATGGAAGGTAGGGCAGAGGTTTGGGATTGCCAAAATACCTATCCTAGATTTATAGCGCCCGTGCCTCCAGGCCTTCAGTCATTCTATGTGAACTACCAGATTGCTCACTATCAAACTCCTAAATCCCTCAGCATTCGATTGATTAGTGTGTTCACGGGGCAGATGCTAAGGTGGGAGCATGACCAGGAGGTCCTGTGTTTTGTACTGTGAGGTGCACTGGGTGAGAGTAACACATTTAGGCCAACGATAGGGAGGCATGTGGGAGGCGACAGTGTGTCTGGGATTGGAAGAGGCTCCTTGCATGTCAGAGAGCTATCTTGACCTCGAGAGTATCCACTGAGCTCATGTGTAACTACCAGGTGCACATCACTTGGTTGCTGTGTGAGGAGAGAAGCCTTTTTCAATTAATGAACCAATTGTGTTGCAAGTGCCCAAAGTTGGCAAGGCCAAAGACCACGTGAAAGAAGATTGACACAAGGAACTGTAACTTATCACCTGGCATCCGCTAAGGAGTAGGCTATATGTATATAGAAGACATCAATGAGGGTGATGGGAAAAACCCTTATACTGTTTGCGTCACGAGGTATGATGCTGTTCTTTAAAATGTCTTGTTCGCTGTGAACTAACCAGTGCGCTCCATGGCAGTAGGGTTTGAATGCCCCTGCTGGCATGTATTTGTCCATATAGGGTTGCATTCTTTCTTGTCCGGAGGCCTGCCCTACAAAACATACTTGAGACCACATGAGTTCCTCTCAATGAGCTTCTTCAGGGCCTAGATCTTTATTTTTTGATAAGTCAAAGTTGCTTAATACAACTAATCATCAAAAATTGTACTTGTACAGTTTTAGTATTTCAGAAATGCGTAAAGATCAAATATCCATAAGTGTTAACAGAGAAAAACATTGGCAAAAATTGAGACTGGAACTATTCATCAGATATTATAGAGCCGATTAAACAAGTATACACTAATACCACCATCAAAATTAGGCTCTCCCCTGATGGAACACTATCCCTGCCGATTGATGTTAACAATGGCTTGAAGGCTGAGGGGGCGCTGTTGTGCACAACTAAGATGGCCGCCTGATCGGAGCGCTCAGATCCCACGAACATCCTTTATACAAATAAATCCTTTTTGGAGCTGCGGTGAGAAGAAACTACAACGCCCGTTTTCCGAACTCGCAGATCCTGCTCGAAACCACGGAGGCGTGGGGGAGTTCGCAGACCGCTTTGAACTAACGGCTTCTCCAGTGGACCGCAGCTCGCCCAGGGCTCCGGAAGAGTCCTACGCCAGACCGAGGTGCCGTCATCAGCACAAGGCCGCGAGGGTGAGGAGCGCTGAACGCCACGGCGCAGCCCTGAGACACGGGCCTGGGATCAAACCGTGTGGGCAGGCATCAGGACCTGGTGTGGACACACAGTGGTCTGTTGCTCCAGCCCGCCTCCCGGATAACGACTGGGTCGGCGCACCATCTTTTCACGCAAGGCCACGCCCGACTCATGCACCGGGCCTTTCGCCGAGCGAACCCTTGCCCGTCGTTGCGAGTGCAGGTGAGGGAGGTAGAGCCGTGCGGACCCAGAGACAACGGCTGTGTCACAGAGTGAAGTTTTATAAAATCCTTTCTACACTGGCTGCCACCCAGAGACAGTACTTATCCTCTGCGGACGGCTGCCCTGATCCGAGTCATCGACCCTTGCTTCGCGCGGGTGACCCATGGGCCGCAATGAGAAAAAAGGCACAGGCGTGAAAAAGACTGGCCTTATAGACGCCTATGCCAGCTCCCAACCCCAGGGGACGCCGGCCGCCATAAACATGGGGAATGGCAATCCTGCTGCGATTAAACAGGGCGACAGAAGACCGCCTAATGACCATGGTGCAGAATGGCTTCCTTGCAGTGAACGTAAAGCTGGACGATATTGTTTCAACTATCAGCTCCCTTAAGGCTAGAGTGGACAAGGAGAGCACTCGCATTACAGAAGCTGAGAACAGAATCGGCACACATGAAGATATCCTGACACAACACGGTCGAGACATAGCACAGCTGAAAGGGGAACTGCGTAAGACTCGAGCAAAATGCGATGACCTGGAATCTCGATCTAGAAGAAACCATATCCGTATTGTCGGCATTCCGGAATCCTTCTGTAAGGATCCGATGGAGCGACAAGTTGAGGCCCTTTGGAAAACTCTTCTGTACACGGAATCCTTCTCTAGCCACTTTCTTGTTGAGCAGGCCCATCGCACCATAGCGCCGACACCCAAACCTGGGGCGCCACCGCGCACGATTATTGCGTGCCTCCTGAACTATAGGGACAGGGACGCGATCCTAAAACTTTCAAGGGAAAAAGGCTCCCTACAGTATGAAGGAAACAGAGTCCACATGTATCTGGATTTTTCGACCAGCGTCCAAATGCAACGCAGATCCTACGAAAAGGCCAAAAAGCTCCTGACATTGCGACGTGCCCCGTACGCCCTCATCTTCCCGGCGAAACTACGGATTCAATATGGTGGCAGATCGCATTTCTTTGAGACCCTGGCAGAGGCCATAATGTACATTGAGGCGTCCATCCCCATCCCTCCCAGAGAACATCCACGAGATCGGAACGGGCCACTACGACCGGGAGACGAAGTCCCGGATTCAGCCGATTGACATGGATTTACGGAAACATACTTAGCTGAGAAGACGTCCCTCCTGAGAGCAACGGCTCCAATTGATATTGTTTGTTGTGGTGGGGTTGTGAGCCTCTGCTGATGGAGGCCCTGCAAATGCAACTAGCGACCCTCAGGAAAGTTCCACAGGTTATGGGGATTGGGTTACATCATCGAGTTGGGGTTGATGGTGCGGGCGGGGGTGGAGGTAGGGTACAAAGTTATGCCACGGTTGGCAGGAGTTTCAAAACGCAGAGACTGGTTGCATCGGGTACAAATGTTAAGGCTTGTGGCTTAAGCGATTCACTTCACACATTGATAGTCATTGCAATACCATGGTACTGGGTGACAGGGGGGTAACTGTTAAACTTCTTTCATGGAATATCCGGGGACTTAACAACCCGATTAAGGCCAGGAAAATCGCAGCATACAGAACTAGACATAACCCCCAGGTAGTGTTACTGCAAGAAACTCACGCACTGGGGCAGGTCTCTTCCAATTTTCTCCCTAGATGGGGTGCATTGTGATACTATACCGAGTACTCCTCCCAATCCAGAGGGGTTATGACCCTGATGCATCTGAATCTGGGCTTCCGTGTACAGCACACAAAAACTGACACTCAAGGGAGATATGTGGTAATCTGGGGCGAGTTGGCGGGGCGGAAGATGGTCATAGTTAATACGTATGGACCCAACATTGAAGACCCTGAATTCTATAATGCTATATATAATTTGATGGTTGAAGCTGATGATGCGGTAGTGATCTGGGAAGGTGATTTTAATATGATACTCAACACGACCCTCGACAGGTCTACAACTTCCCATAGAACCTTGACCAAAACTGCATTAGCGATACGACAAATAATGCAACAGATGGCCATGGTAGATATCTGGCGAGAACTACATCCCCAAGAACAGCGCTTCACCTTTTATTCATCGGTGCATGATTCTGAATCTCGAATTGATTATTGGCTTATCAGCTCCACGCTCACGAATATGGTCCAGCACTGCGATATGTACCCCTGTTCCCTCTCAGATCACTCCCCTGTGACAATTACTTTGTGTGTCGGCGAGGCTGCCCCGAGGGCTAGATGCTGGAAAATGCCCCCTGTGCTACTTAGAGACCCTAACGTTTGTGAAGCACTGCGCACTGAAATAGAGAAATTTTTCCAACTAAACGAAGGGTCGGTAAACCGGTGCGCTACACTGTGGGAAACACTTAAGGTATGGGTGCGGGGCGCAATTATGGCCAAAACTACGGGTCTATTGAAGGCAGTTAGGCAGGAGTTGGATACAATGGAGGCCAAACTTGAGCTCCTAGAGTTCGAATACACCTGTACACACAGTAAAGAGGCCCTACTAGATATTCACACTACACTGGCAGAATATAATAAGCTTGCTGCGAGTGAGGTACTGTTACGCTCACCTTGACCCCACAGGGGTGTCGATCGGACCCAGACAGCTGCGGTCTCCGTCAACGTGATGCGTAGTGCAGAGATGACTGGCTGGACTGGCCCGCCTAGTCTTGTCTGCTGGACCCGAAGAAGTAATTTCCTGCAAGTGGAGACAGGGATTAGCCACCTGTGGGTTTTAGTGATGGCCTCCCAACTGTTCTCGCTCTCCCCCACTAATCACCTCCGATATCCCCTTAGTAACCTCACCTTATGTTTGTTAAAGATGAGCTCTCCATCCTGCATGTTTTGCAGGGGCGCGTAGATACCAGTTACTTCACTGGTTTGAAGGCGTTGGGAGAGTTCCGGTAAACATTGACTCTGAAGTCCCAGGCGGGATTGGTAAGTATCAAGTTCAAAGAGTTCAATGTGCCCGATGTTCACTCTTGTCCCCTTCCTTCCTTAAGTTGCAACTGAGTTCGTGAGAAGGTCTCGTAGCTGCTGCTGCCGTTCAGGTAAGAGTCTGTGTTGCCCAACGCTGTCCGGTAACTATTGCATGCGTTAACGTGTTGTTTTTCTCCCTCTTTACAGATGCGGCATATGAAGATATGGAGAATAATACCGCCAGTGGTAAATCAGATAAGTCTATGGTGGTAAGAGGTATTTGTTGATTCCCTTGGCTCACCTTGTTGTTCTTGTGCCCCTAGGTGCCGGAGTACGGCGAAGAAATGATGGAGACAGTGCCGGATCGAAAGATGCTGTGAGAACTGGTGAGTATGGCGCCGTGCTGGAGCTGGCGAAGCAACGCATGCAGGACTGATGTACTTTCCAGGTCGGGAGATGAAATGGATCCGGAATCAGGTGAGGAATTTGAAATACGTTCGTTTTCTAACCTTGTCCTTTTCTTTCTCTTTATTCTAGGAGCTCCGGAATCGAGGCAGGCGTGGCAGAAGACTGGAAGCTGGCTGCAGGCACGCGGGCGTGGCAGAAGACTGGATGCTGGCTGCAGGCACGGTGAGAGTCACGCTGCTGGATGCAGAATAACACGAAGCAGGTGCTGCTGTTCGGGTGTGGTTTAAATAGCCTCCAAAGTAGTAAGTTCCCCAGGACCACACCCGAGTAAAAAATAGTCCCTGTAGTAAAATAGTCCCATCCAGGCCTCACGTTGGCTTGGATTTATTTGCAGCATGGTCTGCATGAGGTAAGTAATGTCTATGAGCCTGGCGCCTATAGCGCCAGGACTGATTTTTATTATGAGCCTGGTGCCTACGGCGCCAGGACTGAACCCAGACAGCCCCTAGCTGGGGCTGCTGGGGTTTTTGTAAATGTCTGGATGCCTGCTCCCAGGGCTGATGGGGTTGATCCGGATGCCCGGGGGTAGGCATCATGACAGGTACAATACATGGCTGCCCTGGCCCGGGCTCGTAGATACGGGGAGAGTAACAAGGCAGGGAGATTCCTAGCCCGGCTGCTTAAGGCCGAACACGGCCATCCCCCTATAGCGGCAATCCAGACACCTAGTGGTGACATAGTCAGTGGGGACCAAGAAATTAATGATATGTTTGCCGCATTCTATAAATCACTATATTCTAATAAAGACACCAAAAGTAATGAAGAAATAGTGGAATATCTAGATGTGATTGATCTCCCAACCCTGACCCTGGAGACACGAATTATACTAGACACCCCCATATCACTTGAGGAAATTACAGAGGCAATGAAGGCATTAACATCAGGTAAAGCCCCGGGCCCTGATGGCCCAGGGTCCGAATTATATAAAGAATTTCATGATATCTAGCCCCTGTCTTACTTGAAAGTATGGGAAGAGGCAATGGAGCGCGGCATACTTCCAGACACTATGCAAGAGGCAGTGATAATGGTCCTTCTTAAGCCCCGTAGACCCCCACAGTACATGGGGTCATATAGAACCCTCTCGCTCATTAATACCGATGCGAAGATTTTCGCTAAGGTCCTAGCTACTGTCATGATCTCTGCTTCCAAAAGGTCAGGGTTTTCCCAACTCCCTTGGAAGCAGATCCATAACCCAGGTTCCGAGTGCCAACCAGTCCCAATTGGGACCTTTTGGACCCAGTCCTGGTGCCAGTGGCACCAGGCTCATAAATATGCCCAGTCCCAGCGCTGGAAGCGCCGGGCTCATAATGCTTGGGTGGACTTACCTGCAGCAGACCATGCTGCTTACTTGCCTGCCAGTTGAGCCTCTGATCCTCTTCTGTTTGGAACTACTTTTCCTGTTGGGTGGGGCTGGAGCCACTCCCTAGATTTAGAACACTGGAACTCTTCTGGAAGGCAGGAACTCTTTTCTTACCAGGAACTCTTTTCTTACTTAGGCGTGGCTGTGGAAGGAGACACTTAAGCACTACAGGAGGCTATTTAAACCACACCCGGTGTATGAATCTTGCTTTGCGTTATTCTGCACCCTCTGCAGCAGGACGCTCATCGTGTCTTCTGCATCCAGTCCTGGGACTAAGGAAAAAGGCTTACCATCCTGAATCCAGTCTTCAGCAACACCTATAAAGACAAGAAAGAACAGGTTAGCATTCCGGCATCTGAAAGGCAAAGGCTTACCATCCTGAATCCAGTCTTCAGCAACACCTATAAAGACAAGAAAGAACAGGTTAGCATTCCGGCATCGGAAAGGCAAAGGCTTACCTACTCTTCGTGCGCTCCGGAGGTCTTCATACTGCATTCCGGCATCTGAAAGACAAAAGCTTACCAACTCTTTGCACGCTCCGGAGGCCTTCGGCGCTGCATCCGCATCTGAAAGACAAAACAAGGTGCGTTTAAAGACATTGGGGAACTTTAATACTCACGTGCCATTACTCCTTTCCACATCTAATCCAGCGGGTATTCCGGCACCCTGCAGCCGCTCCGAACTCGTACCTGCAAAATAAAAAGACAGTTAGAGCGCATCGTGAAGCAGGCAACAAGCGCTTACTCACGTGCTTCCAGGCGCTTCTATTCATCACACGGGCTCCATCTTCAACTCACTTCAGCCCGTCATCCGCCATCGCCGGAACCCTGCAAAACAAGAGACATCATTACTAAAGACTTTAAAAAGACATTTGAATGACTCGAAACTTACCGTTCGTGCAGTAAACGACGGACAGCAGTCCTCTGAAGTCAAGAGGCCTGCGCTACCTATCCAGTGAAGAAACTGGCTACAGCACCCTGCCCCGAGGCAGATGGAGAGCTCGGCATTCACTTACCTAAGGTGAGAGCGTTAACCTTTGGGGTCTACAGGAGAGGAGAAGAGGAAAGAGATAGGGACACCCCAATAACCCCAGTTCATTAACCCCATATTTTCTATCTGCAGACATCTTACTCTACACGTCAGGCATACAGTGCACAGAGGTCCAGCCCAAAGAGCCAACCGGGTGCTACACATCACCTTTGAAGATACGGTAGTCGCCCAGTCAAGACCGGCGCCTCTGCGAGAATCAGGTGAGCATTACAGCTACCAGGCTCCTGCCCTATATGCCTATATTGGTACATCCCAACCAGGCTGGCTTTATACCAACAAGGTCCACTGCTCTTAATCTGCACAGACTCTTTGGAGTAATGACTCAGATAGACCCAGCGGCGGATGCGGTGGCGGTGTGCCTTGATGCTGAGAAAGCTTTTGACTCTGTCTCCTGGGTCTATCTGTTTCGGGTCCTGGAGAGATTTGGGTTGGGAGAATATTTCGTTAGCTGTGTCAGGTCATTGTATACTTGCCCGGGAGCCAAGGTACTAACAAACCAAACCATGTAATCCCTGTTTCACCTGGGTAGGGGCACCAGGCAGGACTGCCCCTTCTCCCCAATCCTTTTCGCACTTACAATAGAACCCATGGCTGAATACGTCCGTCAAAACCATGCATGTAGCGGTCTTCGCATGACAGGGAGACCACAAATCATTTCCTTATATGCAGATGACACCCTACTATATATTAGGAACCCAGAGGTAAATCTCGCGCCAATTATGGCTGAGCTCAAGAGGACATCTGAATACTCGGGGTACAGGGTTAATGTTTCTAAGTCAGAACTGTTTCCGCCTACACCTAAAACTAGAGATGTCAGACACACAGGGATTCAAATGGTCACCAACACACATCCGTTACTTGGGGATCATGGTATCCAGGGACGGGAGTAAACTGCTCTCAGAAAATCATGGCGAACTCCTACAATCCCTGACTACTAAACTACAAGTCTGGAACAGGCTCCCTCTATCCCTACATGGGCGAATAGCGTTACTTAAGATGGTAGTGCTACCCAAACTCCTATACCTTTTTTTGCAACATACCGATTTGACCGGGCAGAACATTCTTCACGAAACTCAATATGCTCGCCACTACATTTGCATGGGGAGGGAAAACGCCCAGGTTGAAGTGGTCCAAAATGACAGAACCCTTTGCAAAAGGTGGGATTGCTGCACCAAACTTTGAACTTTACTATCTAACATCACAGGCACACTTCGCGAGACACTGATTTGATCCAGAGGACACGGCACCACACATCACCCTGGAAAGATTTGCGGCATCCCCCTCAGACTTGCAAGCTGTTATGTTTGACCCTAATCGTAAGGACACGTGCAGATATGATCCTGTGGGCGCCACCGCGCGTGCATGGGCCAGGATATATAAGAGATTGGCCATTACAACCCCATTTGATCCGGAGGTACCATTGTGGAACTTCCCGGGCATAAGCCCCACATTTGATAAGGCAGTCCAGGGTGCCTGGGACCCACAGAAGCAATTTAGAATGCGGGACATGTTCCCGGAAGGGAGATATTGTGCAGTAGATGACTTTGTCAGGGCAGTGAGTGGTGATCACCTAAAGCGATTTCAGTTTCACAGGATGAAATCTGCCTTCGCTGCCAAATGGCCTTCCTTCCCAGAAGAGCCACCCACACACAAATGTATTGCAGCCATGATGGAACCAGGGGGACACAGGAAAACGCTGTTGGCACTATACAGCCTTGTTCAGATCCACTCCAAGCCAGGCAATAATATCAAGGAGACCTGGGAACGAGATCTGGGGGTGGAGCTGTGTGAAGCCACATGGTTGAGATACTGCCAGTTGACTAAATGTGTATCCATGAACTCAGGGCTACGTCTTATTCAGTTTAAAGTTCTGAACCAGTTGCACTATACCCCAGCCAAGTTAGCTAAGTTTGTGCAGGGCCACACGGGGAAATGCCCTAAATGTGACGCCCCTAACGCAGACTCCTATCATATGCATTGGGCCTGCCCACCGATATCTAAATTCTGGGGGGAGGTGGCAGAGATTTTGGAAGACATCACGGCAATACCTTCTACACCCTCCCCGCTGAAATACCTATTTGGGGATATTGGTAAAGCTGCAACTACCACTAGACGATTGTTCAATTTAGCATGTGTGATTGCGAAGCGAAATATATTGAAATGTTGCAAGTCCATAGATCCTCCTAGGCGACAGGACTTCTTGAAAGACCTGTCGCTGGTTAATGAACTTGAAGAATAATTTATTATTACATTGCCATCAAGATGCCGCCCCAAAGATATATGGTCGCTGTTCAGGCTCTATCTATGCAATATGCTATCTGATGAGGACAATCCATCGTCACTGCTCTAGTACTGTCAAACAAAATGCAATTGTGTAGTGTATACTGTAAATGTTCACCTATGTTGTTAAATGATGATGCGATTCGCTGACCACTGGCCAGTTTTGTCTTGTTGTACTTTTCTCTGAACAAAAATCAAATAAAAAAAAAATGGCTTGAAGCAAGGATGCCCTTTGGTAGAAACTTTATTCAATCTATATAATGCTGGAGGAAAATCGCTTCCGTAAAGCCAACCCACCGAACCTAAACGCCATACCTGTGCCAAATGTATTGTATGCAGACAACATTGTGATCCTAGACTTCACCCCAGTAGGCTTACAAAGAAGCCTCTCCCAGATGGAGAATTACGTGAAGCAGAACGATCTAGAGATCAATACAACCAAAACCAAGATCATGTCTCTGACCAGTAACAGGCAAACCAAACAGAAAATTACATTATTCTTCATGGATAATAAAAAGCTCCAATCGCAAAACTCAATGAAGTACTTGGGAATTTGATTGAATCACTCTGAGATGGAGAAACACTGGATCTCACAGCTTCAAATTAAGACAGCCTCCCTGGACAGGCAAAGTTCCACAATTCACTTCAAATATGGTTCTTGATGAAACCAGTCATAACATTTTACTGGCAAAAGTGAGTGCTATCATCACGTATGGGAGTGAAACCCTGATTAACATGGATCAAACTACTGGAACCTTCTGGCGGAAAATCCTAAAACTGCCTAACTCATTCCGTGTGGTAAGAATCTGGCATGAGATAGTCACTCAATCTCTTAGCTCCATAGTCACCTGGAAAAAACTCGATTTATACAGAAAAATCGTAAACCACAACGACATTCCAGCTCTCGACATCCTCCGTACTAGAGAGAATTTGACTGCTGATACTGTGCTTAAGGCATGGAAACCGCCATAGAGCAGCTAATGAGGGAAAATGACATAACCTTGGAGTCTCTGGTCAATCGTCCACAATCCTCAAAAAAACTCCTGCTACAGAACGACTGGATAAAGACTATCGCCTCCAAAAACAAATACAAAATGAACATCAATTGCGATATAGACCTTAGACACATCAATCAGCTCCCTGCGTATCTAGCCATCTTCCCAGATCGAAATATCAGACATCTATTTCTCAGATTTCATCTGAATCTCTTACCTACACGAGAAGCTCTGACCAATTCAAGACAACTGCCGAAATCAATGGCATTCTGCCACTTTTGCGAACAAGACACTGTTGAAACCTTATTGCAAATTATTATGGAGTGTCCCAAACCTACGGAACAAATAAACCTATTTAGAGAAAGACTCACGAATCATGCCTCCTCCAGAACACTACACGAGCGTTGGGCCCAGATATTGGCAGGCACCAATAAAAACTTGATAATTACCATTATTCATTTTTGGAGCAATATAACTGGAAACCAATAATTTCAGCCACTCATTGAATGAAAGTACATTTCTGCTGCCTTAGTCCCTCAACTTTAACCTGAGGAAGTACCTGAAATGCGAATTCCTTGTGTTTTTTTTTCCTGTGTTTTTTCCTGTTTTTGTTTTTTCGTTTTTATAGTGATTGTAAACCATGTTGATAAAGCATAAATAAAGTTTTGTAATTAAACTATATAATTTGAAATAAAAAAAATATTAAATAAAAAATAAGTGTTACGTTTGGTGGACTATTTCCTCTGAATGTTAGTCTATTTTTTATCATGTATACAGCGGATGTAGCATTTTAATCATTATAGTTCCAGTCGCCAGGGAACTTGTGTTAGGGGTACACTGTAAATATTTTTTAGTAAACTTCGGTTACACAACCCCTCCTAATGTTATTCTTCTGGTTGAAATGTCTTAATTCTATACTGGATTTCGAAATGCTTGATTTCTTGATTGGTATTTCTGTTGCATAATGACTGATTTCATTAGTTGGTGTATTTTCTTTTATATAAACCTCAAGCTTCATATATTGTATGGTGTTACCCAAAAGAACTTGCCAGTTCCTTCCTCGAATCCTCTGTTTAGAGGAACGCACTGACAAGTTCCTTTGGGTAACACCATGTAATATAAGAAGCTTGACTTTTATATGGAGAAAATACAATGGGCCTCATTACGAGATTCGGGAAAAAAAGTAATCACCGGCATGGCGGTACTAACGCGTCTGAGGTGCCTCAATGCCGCAAATAGCAGCTGATTACGAGCGCATGTGCACGTGTGTACCTCCAAACCGGTAATGGCTGCACCGCCATGCCGCTAAAGATCCCCAAGCCCCCGATAGCGGCATCACAAAGCCCGCTGATACCGCCTCCGCCCATGAGCATCCCCTAAATAATGGACCCGGTAATACCATCATGGCAATACTGGGTCTGTAAATACCGGACCCGGATGTAATGTCATCGCGCTGGAACGGGAAATGCACCAGCGGCCATCTTTAAAACACAATCCATCGCAATCCACCAAACACAGTACTTGTACCGACTAGAGAGCACCCCAAATCACCTCAGAATGGCAAAAGCTACCACGAAAGGCCCCCCAATCCCCAGCTGCACAAGAAGAGATTTCCCGATGACGAGCTGAACATGTTGGCCGACACATTGGTTGGGCAAGCCAACAAAGTGTTTGCTGCAGACTTAAGGCGTCCAGCCCAACACCCATTAAAGAAATTTGGGAGAAAGTGGCCAGGAAGGTCACTGCGGTCGGCACCACAACCCGCAATGTCAAAGACGGTAAGAAGCGGTGGGACGATCTACGTCTCTGCGTCAGAAATATTATGTCGGCCAACCACAGGCAAGGTCTGGCAACAGGCGGCGGGGAACACTCTCCCACAAAACTCACAAGGTGGGAGGAAACATGCAGCACCACCATAAGCATGGGGGAATCGAGGGATTCAGAGACATGGAGTTGGGAGTACCGTCATTGGCAGATGGAGGTGAGTGTCCCCACAAACCACGGATAACCAAAGCATGATGTAGCCCAACTAATGTGATAGTGAAGTAAGGCAATGCATGCCCCATCATAAACACATTTACATATCCAGGTTCAGATGGTGGGCCAAACACTGTCACATTGATATGCATGCTGCATGCCAATTCCATAACCAATAGATGCCCAACACACAGCAAAACAGCATGTGTCGCACATCACGCAAACCGCAATACAACGGTAGGCCCCACAGCAGACACCAGCGCTAAAATGTGAGTACCCGGCGTATGCCAATATGGCCACCCCCACCCTATTGCAAGCACCCCGTCCACAACTACAAGAATGCAATGCAACAAATGGGAACAACTGCACTAACGCCAATGTATGCATCATGCACGTACCCCCATCACTGATGCCCTGCCTCTCTTGGTCCCCCACATGCACGGATGCTGATGCTGACGGCGACGAACAGGTTGCTGCCTCACAGGCCAAGACACCCTTCAAAGAATCCAGGCCCAGGGATGATGGCACCAGGGCATCAACATCTAGGGCAATATCGATGCCCAAACTGCCACATAGAGCAGCACCACCTACACAGGACATGCCACAGGACAGCCAAACACAGCTGATGAAACTGCTACGCAGGACTTATCCACTGTGGTGGAATCAGAGACGAACGGGACTCAGTCTGCTGCCACCAGCTCCATCGGGGAGGCAGCTGCCTCATCCCCCCATAGCGATGCCGAGGGAGAGTGCCACAGTGATGACCACTCAGACGGGGACGCCAACCTCTATGGGGATGGCACACATATGCCAAGCCCCCAGCCCACCCCCCCAGCACACCACACAGGGCACCCCAGATGACACCCCTCCGCATCAGTCCAGAGGACAAGGGAGTCCAAATCTTTGGTCCCCATCAGAGGACAGCCCTGCATTGCCCCCCCCCTGCAAGTGCCCCGTCCACCTCCACAGCCATCTGTGACATGGATTGCCGCATGACAAGAATGGAGGGCCACCAGGAGCAGATGACCGAGCTGGTCAAGCAGTAGGTCGCAGCGGAAGAATGGACCCGCCGCGATCTCAGTGAAACCTGTGCTGCACTCATTGTGGCCATGAACAACAACACAGCTAATACATGAGGGTTTAGCAGCAGTAACCCAGGTCCTGGGCAGGATTGCAGATAACATACAGCAGCAGCGTCCTGCACCAACAGACCCACAAGTAGGCACGTTGACCTCATCCGGCACACCTGCCAGCTCGACACAAACCAGCCCTGTGAGGTTGACCAGGTGCAGCACACGGCTCTCTGATATGCAGCCCCCGGAGCCTAAGAGAGGCTGCCACTAGCAGTGCCACCCTGCATGTGCTGACTGCAGTTTAATGACAAAACATTTATTGCACATTATGTGTGGGATGTTTTTGGGGGAGGGGGTATGAAGGGAGGTGGTAGGGGTTGTTTGGGGTGTTGGTGCATCTTGTGCATCGCGACCTGGCAGAGGTGCTACTTCTCCTCAATCGTCACCCTCACCCGGTGCATGCTGGTCAGTGTCAGGTGGCAGTGGTACGTTTCTCCGGATGCACATGTTGTGCAGCATGGCACAGACCATGGTGATCTTTCCCACCTTCTCAGGCCCGTAAAGGAGTGCGCCACCAGACCTGCCGAGGCAGCGGAACCTTGCCTTCAACAGGCCAAAGGTCTGCTCAATTACAACACAGGTATGGGTATGAGTCCGATTGTAGTCCTCTTTGTGCCTGTTCTGCGGGTTCCGAACAGGGGTGAGGAGCCACGGCTTCAAGGGATAGCCAGCATCACCTACACGGAAGCACAATGAGGTATGTGTGAGTAAATTTCTACCATGACACCTGTACTTGTCACTCTCATGCCTGCAGCTATTTGGTGTTGACATGCACATGTGCCTGGATGTCTGCACACATGTTTATTTGCCACAATGTGTACTGTTCTATGGTCTGCAGGTGTGGGTTGCATTATCCAGATGATGCAGGGTGTCCACTTGCATGCTGGTCCACATGTACTGTGGATGGCTACCACTGTATTTGCACTCGTATAGGTGATGTTGAGTACTTTGTATGTATTTTTACTAGCAGCATTGGCACAAGTTTTATCATGATTAATCATTCATCGGTTATTATTCCCATGGTGACATGCAGCGCTACTTTGGTGGAGGGACAGTGACAATCCATGTATTCCTTTGGTGGGATTTATTTGTGCACACTCATGGATGCATGTCCTGTGTTGTGCTTTGCTGCGGTCATGTACATTACGCATACTCGCTGCATGTTGCTGAATTGTGTTACAGAGGATACGGTCTGATGTGCAGTGGACGTGTTGAGGGATGTGGGCTGCTTGCAAGTCTGGCATATTGGCATTGGTGTGCAGCATTGATTATTTATATGACATTTATGTGTCATGTTCAGGTTGGGATGTTTTGGGGCACAGTGTTTTGCCAGTCACCACCCCAAATCGCCTAGGTGCAGTATGCATCCCCCCCCCCCCAGCCCCAATCTCACCCAAGTGGAGTATGCATCCCCACCACCCCCCATTACACTGCCATGGGCCTGTCGGGTGACTTACCGAGCAGCCAGGCACATCGTCCAGCATGTCGCTCCATGTAGTGGGGTAGCGAAGAGACCCTACCTTCAGTAGAGGGGGATGGATGTGCGGATTTCAATCAGGCTGACAATGTCATTGTGTATCATGTCCACAATGGTGGTGTTGGTGTCCCGGTCCAGGCGGTACAGGGTATGGATCTGCACAGGGGTTAGGTTGAAAGGACTGGCTCTGATGCAAGGGACTGGTGGCTGCCTACGTGGTACCACTGGCTGCACTGGTAGGACTTGCTGGGCCTGTCTCACCCTCCTCCTCCTGCGTCTCCTCTGTTGTGCCTGTTGTTGCTCATGGAGTAGCAATGCAGGCATGTCCTCCAGCCCCAAAATCGCAACAGCAAGTGGGATTATTTTGGTGTGAAAAGGGGTGTGGTGTGTGGGTGTGCTCCTTTTGTGCTGTACCAGAATCCATTGCCTCCACCTATGATGACTGTTTGCGCCTGTGGCAGTTGGGAACACAGAGATTGCTATTTACGAGTGATCCGCGATGCCGGTAATACAGGCCGGCATCGTGGTGACCCTATTTACCACCTTCAGGATGCCGGTAGGTACATGCCCGCGTAACTTGTGATGTCCTCCTGTTAGCGGCATCCCGGTATTGCCACCACGAAAGGCGCGTGTACGCGCGCATGCCGGTACGGAGGGGCACGGTCCAAGCGGTGGCGGTACTGCTGGGATGTAGACTCGTAATAGGCCGGACCAGTTCGGCATCATTTTTGACTTACAGCGATTCTCGTAATGGGGCCCAATGACTTATAGGGGATTGTACAACAAAAATAACATGAAACAAAAAAAGTTGAGAAGAATTTTGTAACCCAGTACATAAAAAAAATACACATTTCTGCCACTCGCTGGTATTAAGCGCGTTATAAAAGAACAATTATAATTTTTTTCAGAAACTATATTTTCATTATGGCCTTTGTTTGTAATATTAATGTACGCATAAACATTTTTTTTAGAAAATGTAATTTCATAATAACGCATTATTTAAATGTTTATAGCAATGTCGCCTCTGCAATTTATCCATGACCTATAACAACAACAAACATCCTTTTTTATTTAATGAATTACATTGCTTTCATTTTCAAAGAAATATTCTTTCCAACATAAGAGTGTACATTCACTAAAGAGTAATAGTTTTGTGGCAAGCGCTGGTATAGCCCAACAGAATTGTTGAAGCATATAAGGAAGGCTCCAGAGACTGAACACATACGTAGACCCAGAAGAAAGCCCTCAAGTGACCCGCACGTACCGGACGCACCATATCCAGACCGGCAGACGCATTTAAATAAATTGAGAATATTAGCATGGCCACACGTGGATGGAATTGTGGATATTGGTCCGCGTCGCATCTAGAGGGGACTTTGAATGCTAGCATGCACCGCCTTAGACAGAACTGTGAATATTAGCGTGTCTACATCTAGACAGAATTGAGAATATCAGCCTGCATCGCATCTAGATAGGACTATGAATGTTGGCATGCCCGCACCTAGGTGAAAGCTTAATGCCAACATACCCACACCTAGATAGATTTGTGAAATATTAGCCAGCGTTGCATCTAGATAGGACTTCGAACGTTAGCATGCCCGCACCTATGCGAAACCTGAAGACTAGCACAGGCCACACATAGAATTGTAGACATTGGCCTGCGTCGCATCTAGATGGGATTGATTGAAGGATAGCAAGCCCGTGCCTAGATGAAACTTGAATGTTGGCGTGTGCCACACTTGGAATTGTGAACACCAGCCTGCGTAGCATCCAGATAGAGGACAGATCTCTAGACGCTAGCTTGCGCCGTATCGGGATGGGACTGTGAATGTTGGCTTGCCCACACCCGGATAGAGTTCTGAACATTGGCCCGTGCCGCATCCAGATAGAGTTGTGGGGGTCAACTGGTGCCACACTGGGACAGAACTGCAAATGCTAGCATGCCAAGCGTCCGGTAACCCACTAACCAATATAAGCTCAAACTCTGCCTACTTATCTCACTCAAAAAACTCAAACAACCATCTCTCGCACAACAAGCCGCACGCACTTCACAACACGGCAACAACACATAAGCCGGACCAACAGCACACGCGGCTTGTCACCGATCCAATATCCACACCAAAGCTCAGCATCTGGTGTATACCGAGTTGAAGCTGCCAACAGAACACCACTCCTCTCACTATCCTACTCCCTCTTCACCTACTAACCCACCCCACCCCACCTTATCATTTACAGATCCGCCAGAGTGCCTGGGGACCAATTCCGTTGGTGACGGTGCACGGTACAAAGACCTTTAACATTTAACATATATCCCAGTTACTTTTACTGGATCAGAGATCTACTATTCCATTGTTTAGCTGTAACCTTATTACAGAAGGGAAGTCATGTGATTTGTTTGTTTTCCAGCAGCTTGAAATGACGTTTTTTACTCAGTTCTCTGGAGGGAAATATTTTTAGCACATTGCTTTCAACTTCATTTGTCAGGGAATCTAGATCCTGGAAACTGCAAACTTCAGGACGTTAGGCCCAGCTTGTTTTAACGTTGGGGGGCAGGCCAACAGCTTTCAGGATCGGTTACCTCCCAGGCAGAGGATGCCTTATGTAACGGGCATGGTATCAAAGTACGACAGACACAACTGACCACAGTTCAAGGGTGTTTATTGAACTTTTATCAAGAGTGTGATAAATGCCTATCTAAACCTAAATCGAAAGATCGGAGCAAGCTACGACCATCAAATAATAATGCAGTCCTATTGGAGTCTTGTCAAAATAAAAGGGCCTATACAAAAACACTATTGCCAATCATTACCACTAATATACAAATAGTGTGGGGAAATGTTCATGAAAAAGAAAGTGTTTGCAAAATGATAAATCAGGATGTTCAGGCCGTTGGCCTCCCTTTGCCACGTTTTCAGCACAGGACAAGGTGGTTCACTCGAGCATAGCACACTATTGGGCTTCTTCAGCATGAGGACATGGTTCCATTATCAACATCAGGGTTTTCTGCGCTGAAGTTAAGTTATCAAAGTCTCTTGATTCAGAGGGCCTGATGTACTTAAAATAACAAAGAGTTCCTTTACAAACATTCAAGTCGGCGATTCACTCTTCACCCTTAATCCCCCTGAATCGGGCTCACAACCCTTTTCTACCACAATCTTTAGTTTGGATCCCCTCTGCCGGGCTCAGATCCTCTTCTCCAATGCTTATAGAATATCTCTTCTCGGGTGACTCACGGTTCACCCCGGATCCCCCTCAACTGGGCTCAGATCCCTTTTTTACACAACCAATTACAGCTTGTATAAGCTATCGAAGATTTTCGAATGTTCACAGGGTTTGGCTTGACCCGTTACAGGACCACTTCGATTTCAGTTTGCAATTTTATACTCAGTTGGATGCCTATCAGAGACCTTCGAATGAGCACCCACGCGGCGCCGGACCTCTCTGTGAACCAGATGTTAGTGGGTTTGAAAGGTTTCAGAGATTTGTTTGTGAAGGGAGCATGCTGATCTAGCATGACTAGCAAACTGTTGTCGTAGGGGTTAGCGAGGGCCGTGGGGCTCTTGCAGTTGGGATGCTGTGTTCCAATGAGAGTATCCAAGGTAGGTTTGAGAGTTTCATGAGTGAGCTTCCAAGTACTTCTCACTAGGATTTGGATGGGCGGTGGTCGGGTGTTGTTGTTCGGGGATTTCGAGTGATGTAGTTTAAATTCAATCAGATGGTGATCGGACCATGGGACTGGGCTGATGAGAGATATGTTGATGGTCGAATTAGTCATAAGTATCCAGTCGAGGATGCGTCCTTCCATGTGGGTAGGAGCCAGAGACAAGTTATGAGAAGTTCATATCGTGCAGGGCCTAGACCACAGTGGTAGCTTAATGATCAGTGGGATCATTGAAACCCAGATTTAAGTCACCTAAAATTATGCATTTGGTGGCTGGTTTGAGGACGGGTGTTCTGAGGAGGGAGATTTCAGAGTCTGGTGAGCTGGAGGCATTCGGTTGCCGGTAGAGCAGGAGCATGGTAAAAGAAGTCTGAAGATTAGTCTTAAGTTTAAGTAATAGCATTTCATATCCCTCAGTAGGAGGCAGAGTAATGGAGGGGATATGGAGGTCAGATTTGTAGATGACAGTGACTCCGCCACCAATGGCGTTAGCACGGTCGGTTCTGTGGCTCGAGAAGTGGGGGGGGGTTAACTCAATGCTGAGACTAGGGCCCGAGGCACTATGTAGCCAACATTCTGTGATGGCTAGCATGTCAATTTGGTTGTCGATGATGAGGTCTTGAGCTTGTATAGTGTGGGCGCAGAGGGATCTGATGTTAATAAATGCATTTGAGCAGTTCTTCTTAGTGATTTTACATAAAGGTATTTCAGAAGGAAAATGTGGTGTTTTGGAGCTTTTTGTGTTTGTGTCATAGTGGGAGTTTGACCAGAAAAATATGAAGAGGTTTATTTACTTCTACAAGGGGGATAAGCAATTGACAAAATACCATTAGGGTCTTGGGCATTAGAAGGTCTTCATCATGGGACAGGGGGAGATACTGCGTGTCTTCAATTAAGTCATGATCCTCCCACATAAAGCCGCACCCAGGATCAGGATCAAGTAGTGGCTACTGTCCCCTGGCCACATGGGAGGAGGTCACTGCCGGGGAATCCTTGATGACTCCATTGGATTCATCACAGTTGTAAGGACTGCAAAGGAGATTTCTTTGAAGTTTGTGCTTTGTGTTGATTGTTCCAAAAATGCTGTAGAGAAACAATTAACTTTTATATCCTTGTTTGGGGCGTGCTGGGCTAGTTACCCTGTACAGCCGTCTGATGGGTGGTTCGGAATAGTTTACTATTGCCAAACTGGAGGTAAAGAGCACAATTTTAGCCAGGTATCATTCTGTCACTAGGGAACAGAAGAGAGGGGCTTCCATTGAGGAGTTTGTAACTGTTTTGAGGGGCTTAGCAATTAAGTGTCAATTTGGTCAGTGTCAAGAACGCCTTAGGGACCAGCTCATAGTTGAGTGTGCCAATGAGCAATCGCAAGAAGAATTGTGAAACGAGAGAGCGAGAGATTCAAATTTGGATTGGGCCATAAAAATTGCTAAGCAAGTGGAGCACATAGCTTTGTGTATTAAGGAACTGAACAAGGAGGAAGACAAGGGGTCAGGATTAAACGATGTTGTATTTTGAGGGAGGGGCATGACAAATGAAGGTCAAGGATCAGAGAAAGATGATTGGAGGATTAAGGATATAGGAAAAGGGAAGAACATTGGTATGAGGAAAGAGGTTGGGATCAACAAAGGGAGAAGCAGATTTATTGTCAGCCCAAGAAATGCTTTAGGTGTGGGAGCTTGCAACACTTTGCCAATGATACAGAATGAACTGCAGTGTATGTAGAATGCACATTGTGTGGCAATAGAGGCCGTTTGGCTAACTTTTGCAGACTAACCTCAAGTCGAGGTGGGAGTATAAATGAGAATGATTGTGATGAGGAAGATGTTGAATCCAGTATGCATGATGGTTGAGAATACAAGTGTCAGTGCAGTAATGGGTGCCAAGATAAAGAAACCCAGATCCTTGGTTGTGGTTGATGGAGTTGAAATTTTAATGCTGACAGCAGAGCATGTTATACCCTTATTGGGAGGGATGCGCGGGAATCTAATCTAGGACGTTGTGTACTTAAATAAGTTACCGTCAAGGCCAATGCTTAATCATATTGAAAAAGGTGAAGTTAACCCAAACAGCATCCTCGCATGTGAACCACAGCACTGTGCAATTCAGAGATAAGTGGTAAAACAGGTTTTAATAGCCTAAGCTGATAATTGACAGATCCTACAACTTCCGTTACATGAGCTTTACACCCCAAAGCTGCCTGCCATATACAACCTACATTTTTTACCTTAATACCTTAACAGAGAAGGAGGTTGGAACAACAAGGAATTGTGACATGAAAACCAATCAACAGGTTTTTTTGGACCGAAAACAATACCCTCAGTCTTTGAAGGATAAAGTTGAAGCTTACTTTCAATCATCCAGCTTTTTATTGCATTGGCACAGGCCAGAATTCAATCAATGGCTTCTGATGGAGATTGTAATCTGACATAAACTTGAGTATCATCCGTATAGGAATGATGACTCAAATCGAACCTAACGAAGATTTCCATTAGTTGTCTAATATAAATGTTAAACAAGATGGGGGAGAGTGCCCTGAGGTACTCTGCATAAAACGGGAAGATTGTCGGAATAATAAGTTCAAGACCCGGTCAACATCACCAAGTCTGGTCAGAAGCTGCTCAAAGCTAACTGTATCAAAGCCTGTTGACAAGTCAAGCATGATTAGCATGATCCTATCTTCATCAGCGGCCCTAAGGATGTCATCACAAACAGCCACCAGGGCTGTCTGTTTCATGTCCTGACCTGAATGCAGATTGGAAAGTGTCCAGAATGGAGTTCTCCTCCAGGTAGTTCTGAAGCTATGTAGTTACTGCTTTTTCTAGAATCTTTGATGGCCAAGACAGGCCAGCAAAGAACTTGGTCTAAAAAGGGTTTCTTTAATAGTGCAGACAACGATTTCTTAAGTTTGTTGGGCACCCTTCCCTGGAACAGTGAAGCATTCACAAAAGCTGTCAAATTCTTTTAAGTGTGGAGCATTTTGTCTTGCTGAGTAAGCTGGAATAAAATCAGTATCATAATTTGTATGTTTCAGTTTCTGAATCCTACCTTGAATGTCATCCATTAGGCATTAAATTAGGTGTTGGTGAAAAAGATCAGATTGGGGAAACCACATTTTGATTCAACTTGTGTGGATTAAGTGTTTGTTGGTCAAAATTCTGGTGGATAGAGTTAACTTTATTATAGAAAAAAAGGTTAACTCGGATGTAGCCTAAGTGATTCAGGGGTTGTTGAAGTCTTTATTGTGGTGTGGTAAAAAAGCAAGTTGAGTGCAGTAAAAAGGTGCAAACCTACCAGCTGTGGGTATAGCCCATTAAAAGGAGAGGGGGTTTCATTGATAGCCACACAGTTATATGCACTAGGCTGGAGAATGTCCTTAATTGTGTTTTAAGCTAATAACATATAGGCACTAAAGTTGCGTCACAGGTAAGCATACACATTTTAACGTTAGACCGAGGTGCTGTGAAGAGGCCTCAAGGCATGCTTTTTTAGAAACGTGTTCACATTTCATTAACTTGCTTAGTGGCGGCAGAGGCTGGCAGCACTGTGCAAATTACACATTTCCAGGATTGTACAGTAGGAAACAAACATCCTTTGTTACTTTTGCGGTTAGGAAGCAGAGTTTATGGGTCCCTTGGAAAAAACAGTGAATGCCCTACCATTTTATAATTCGACATATTAATGTATCAAGCTGGTCTGACTGTTTCAAAATGCCCATGGCGGTTTCAAATTGCTCCTTAGTACATCTTAGCCTAGGAAGAGTGCCTAAAATGCAACATTAAAATGGTAACTTGTTTGTGGTTCAAGGCTCTGGCAGTGTCATGATCAAATGCGTTCCCATGAAAACCAGATGGAGATGACTGACGGCAGATGAATAAAGATTTGCTGGTCATATCAAATGTTTCAATGAATTGGCATTATGATATGGGCATTGTGGGTTGGACTGTGACGCCACAAGGGTGGCAAAGGGTTGTGTGGTAAGGTTTGCGGTACCCAATCATGTAAAGGTAATGGATGTCCCTCTATAGGGGAAATTAAGTGTTACTCACCAGAGTGACTAATGTACTTCTAGTCAATACTCCCTTTTCCTCTATCCTGTATTGGCATCGCTCGCTAGGGACAGAAACGGAACCCTTTTTAACCAGAAAAATTACACTTTCCGTTCCCTTTTAATTTAAATGCGCGCAGAGACCCGGCCCTTGGAGCATGCGCTCCTGAAACCCAGCACACCTACACCACACCTCGGTTACCTTTTGACGTGTCTGCTGTATTGAACTGTTCAACCTCACTGCTCTTATTTTAAAGGTAAGGATGGTGGGATGTATGGAGGAAAGTGAACTGTGGACTAGGAGAATGTTAGTCACTCCGGTGAGTAACACTTAATTACTCCTACATACCGGCCCACTTTCCTCCATCCTGTATGGGCAACTACAACTGATGAAAATGCCCTGGGAGGAGAGCTCGATACTCTATGCAAACAGATTACGGAGGACAGCCTGGCCAAATTCTGCGTCAGCCCTAGCACCGGTATCCAGACAGTAATGCTTGCAGGAGGTCGATGAAGTGACCCATGCCGCCGCTCTAATTACTTGCCACAGGACGTGACTTTGGAAGGCAACAGTGTGAGTGTGAGTGTGAGCGGGCATGCCCCTTGGTGACTCTTTGCGCTGAGCCTTGTATGCCTCTTGTACGGCAGCAGTCATCCATCTGGATATTGAAACCTTGGACGCCTATTGTCCAGGCCTTGATACTTCAAATGTGACAAATAGTGTGTTGGTCTTGCGACAGGCCTTGTACGTGTTGAGATAGAATTTTAAAGTTCTTCAGATGTCAAACAGTGGAGAGCATTTTCTGCGTCTTCCTTGGGGGTTGGAAAGAAAGTGGGGAGCACAAACTCTTCATTAATGTGTACAACGGAGACAACCTTTGGTAGGAATGTGGGGTGCGTGCAGGGCACAACCTTGTCCCAATGAAACATAGTTTAGGGCTCAGAAACCACCATAGACTGAATCTCACTAACTGCGAGTTGATGTAAGACCCAATAAAAAGCAGAGCCGTAAAGTAGTAAGGAATTTACTAAAATCTTCTTTGTCTTGGGACCTAAAATCAATTGCTATCAGGAAAGAGAAAAATAGATAAATTGGGTTAAGGGTCATCGGGCTTACCTGTACCAAGCCTATAGTGAAGCACTGTTTAAGGCACTGGAGGACGGGTGAAAGTGGTAATTCCCCAAAATTACCATTAACATATCTCAAATAAATAGACACTGATGGACACACCCCAGTAGGGAATGAGACCAGGAGAGATTGCAAGTGAGTAAAAGGTATTTTTTATGTAAAGATAAAATGGGGCATGCAGAGGCCTCTGCTACTCCAAGAGCGCTCTGCCAACGATACAGGAAAGTCGCATTATAAATCCAAAACGCGTCATCTATGACGTGTGCTATAAGGGTTATACATATTAATTTCATTGGGTTAGTTGAACAAGACATTATACATTGTTTAGTAGTGCTGGTTCTGGATTGGGTGCGGTTGAACTTGTTGCTTCTTGAGGCGTGTGGGGCAGCTGGGCTCCTCAGGGAAGGACGAAGGGTCCCGCTGTGTCCACACAGTTATAATTCTAACTAAGCTAAGCTTCATAGTAATCCTGGGCATACAAGATTTAATATGACACACAAGACTTCATCATAACATGTTGTTGTCTATAAATTGAAGCACTAGGTATACCTCCTTGACCTGGACCAGAGTGGGGGAGAGGTGCAGTGGTCCAGGTGCCCTACCTTGGCGGGTAGTTTTGGAACACATTTATCATATGCCTCAAGGATCAAACGGGGGTGTCGGAATTTGTTAGTACATGGAGAATGTATGTTTGCTCCGGATTAGTTAAATGGGGGCAATCGAGGGTGGCCCATGGGCAGGGGTCTCACCCCAGCTACATCAAAGGAATGATGGGTTTAAGGTTTGTGCAGACAGTAACTCTTAAAGATGGGTATTGTTGGAGCTGGGGCAGGTTTGTGGAGACGGATGGTTTCCATGAGCCAGGCTCCGGCCTGGTCACCCACAGGGCAGTGATCTGGGAGGAAGAAGAGAGATAGTGTCAGCTTGCAGCAATTAAGCCCAAGCTTCTGTGAGAACAGGACAGCCACAGCTCAGGCAGTAGGGAGGAGGTGGGGGTTGTCGGGCTGGCTATGCGCGGCGCTGGACAGGGGAGAGATGCAGGCTTGCCTCTGGGAGTTTTCTGTGCGGCCTAGTCAAAAGATGGAGTTGTGGTTAATACAAAATGGAGTCCCTGGGTTTGTGCGAGATGCATTGGATAGGTGTCATTCAATGGCTTCCTCGCACCTGTCGCCGAGGCTCAGACAAGGGTACATCTCCAACCATTGTATGAACATAACATGCACCTCACCCGGAATGTAGGGGGGCCCAAACAACCCTTCCCCCCCTTACACGGGTCATCTAGTCAATTTTGGATCCTAATTAATGCACTAAAATGTACACAAATTTTGGCCCTAACCACTGTTGATACAGGTGCACAATGTGAGGGACATTTTAGTTCACTTTATGCGGCTAACCAGTACCCTCAGCAGGCAGTGGAGGGTCTGAAAGACCACCTGTGGGGTATCAACTTATCAACTTGACCATTCAAGAAATCCAAGCTCAAATTGGGAAAGCCAGCTCCTCAAGAGCTCCCGGCCTGAATCAGTTGTCGAATCCTTCACTGAAAGGAACCCCGGACCTATGGGCAAATGCTGTCTATCTGCTGTTTTTAGATATCCTCTCCATTAAGTCTATACCCTCCTTCTGGCATTTCTCCCTTGTTGTGCCAATTTATAAGAAAGGGGATAGAGCTTCCCTGTCTAATTATAGACCGATCACCTTGCTAGATGCAGACAGCAACATTTTTGCGGGCATACTTCTAAATCATATAGAGGACTGGTCGGGGAGATGCAATACTCTATCCTGCCAACAAATCTGCTTTAGAAAAGGGATGGACATGGAGGTGGGCGCCCTATTATTAAAAATCTTGCAAGTAAAGGCGTGGAAAGCTAAGAGCACACCCATTTTTGTTGCAGCAATGGACCACTCCCAGGCGTTTGATCTTGTTGATAGATCAACGTTATGATGGAAATTATCCAACTCGGGCATCCTTGCTGGCCTTCTCTCCATTCTGATCCAACTACACAGGGGTTGGATGATGCATGTTCTACTTAATCAAGAAGGAGCATTATCCGTCCCCATAAACATTTCTAATTGTTTGCGTCAGGGCTGAATATTTGCACCTATGCTGTTCAATCTTTATATGGCCGATGCAGGAAGAAAATTGGAGAAGGCTGCATTTGCATTCCCTAAGATAGAGGGTGAGACTTTTTTTGGGTAGCTTATGCTGACGGCTTTTTGATTATACTCCGAGAGGATTGGAGTGCCTGGTAACTGCATTCAGAGAATATATCACAAATGCTCTAAAAATAAATGCCAAAAACCCAGTCATTTTGAGATTGGGTAGTCGCACATCCACAATGAGCGTCTCATGGTTTCTGATAATGGGTTTAGCGGTTCGAACTACTATGTTGTATCTGGGGAAGGAAGGAAAGATCCGGGACCACTTGCAGGTTCACCAGGTGGTTCTTTTGAATGGCAAAGAAGCGCAAGTAAAACACCTGGCCCAGCTGCAGGAGAGGAACCGCCTCACTCTCCACCAGGGAACGAATCTCCGCCAAGAGTGAAGGAGTCCCAATCTGTGGCAGGTTGCGGGGGGTGACGGGGGAAGTTATAAGCCCAAAGCCAGAGTAAACCACCGAAATCGCCCATTAGTCTGTGAACCGTGAGCACCATGCTTGACTGTGCAGGGCCAGCCTACCCCCGACTGGGGTGCTGTGGACCTCAGAAGAGTCGTCCTTGCTTTTCTGGGTCGGAGGCAAATGACTTAAAGGGGTGGACTGAAAAAGCCTTTGTAACGTTTAGAGCTTTTCACCTATATTGGCTGGGTGTCCTGTCCAGTTTCCTGGACCAGCGGTCCTGGAAACCCTGGAAACTGACGAAGGATCAGCCTCTGTCTGATCAAGAGCTTGAAGGTTTTGGCCGATGGCTTGGTGAGAATGGCCAGGGACTTGGCCATATGTGAGCTGCTCTTCTTTATATCGAGTTTCTCGTCCGTCGAGGAGTGGAACAGTCACCACCCTCTAAGGGTAGGTCTAGGATCCTGTCCTGAACATTAGGATTGCATCTGGTTGCCTTGAGGCATGCTGTCCTTCTCATGTCGGTTGCCACACAGTTAGCCCTGCTTGCATTATCAATGTGTGCCACCATAGGCTCCATGATGTCCTGCACCACAAGTTTCACTTTTGCAAGTCCTGTCTTGAAAGAGGCTTGTTTGTCAGCCGGAATATCTGGAAGGAAGTAGATCTCTCCCCACAGCCATTAGTTAGCTGCTGCCATTATGTTGTTGTCATTGGCTTGCCTAAGGTGAAGGTTGGTGTTCGAGGAGACCTCTTGTTAAGGATTTCAATCAGGCAATACACCCTGGTCTCAGCCTAGTATGCAGTGCACAACTGAAATGCTTATTTTGTTATATATATATATATATATATAATATACTTGATCAAAGCGGCCTGTTGACCGCGAAACGCGTCGTTTTCGTGAAAATGTCCTTGCCATGCTGACTTCAAACAATAAAGGATTGTCAGTTTGGATTTAATTTGGTGTAAGAGCCTTTTTGCAAAGAGTCATCCAGGCTATCTTTGCTGTTCCTTTGCATTCCGCCGACCTGCTTTTCCCGGCTCCATTGTGGATCTGGGGACCTGGTTTTTATAATATATATATATATATATATATATATATATATATATATATATATATATATATATATATATATTCAATATTTGAGAGATATACCACTCATATCACACCCCCTTTTCAAATACCCTGGGTCATGATGGACCAGGAACCAGGCTGGTTGGTAAAGGTATTATTTATTTAGAAATTCAAGAAAGTCCCACACTTTTAATATGTGGAGCAGCATTCACCAATGTGGTGACAACAAATAGGAAGGTAGGCAACTCACTAAGTGTGTTGCCTACCTTCCTATTCAACCCTTTAGCAACACAGATAGAAAACAGCAGAGAATAGAAACACTTTAGGATTTTTGGAAAGATAGAACTCAAGTTAGGATTTCCTCTTGCAATGTTCCCTCAACCCACAAATAATCAAATCTGAATGGATATATAGAATCAGCAGTTAATAAGAAATAGGAAACAAAATTCAAATTCACCCTTCCCTCCTCAAATGAGAATGAAAAACTGATTTGAAACCCTTGCAATGTTAAACTGACACTCGGAAATGGCTGAACAAAACAATGAATGTGTGCAAAAATCCTCAAATAAGTGCAATTCTTTACTGGAGCAACACTGGAAAGATACCAGCAATCATAAGCAATAGATTGCGCAAAAGCATATCATTCAAAATTGAATAGAAGGTTTAAAATTTATAATCGAAATAACACGTATAAAACTTTTCAAAAATGTCAATTCCCGCCTGAATTTAACCAGACGGTTTTTCATATAAATGGGGTTATTTAGTTGGGTTGTAGCTATAGTTCATAGGTAGACTATGAAAGTGAAATGAGGTCTCTAGCTGGTAACTTGAGGGAGTTATGTAAGATCTAGTGAGGTGCGTTTTCGAGAAAATGAAGGCGTGAAAAGGCAAAGAAATGAGTGTTGACAAGGGACAGTTTTACTCAACACGAGAGCATTCAGGCTAGACTACCAGATTGAGACACATTAAGTTCCAGGGTTGAACTGTGGAATCAACCCTAGTTCCCGGTGGCGGCCCTGGCGGAACTAGTCCGATCACTCGCAATAGGATTGATATGTTAGGATTTACACAAGACAGAATTACAAAAGAGCTGGCGCTAGCACTATAAATCAATGACAGAGTGGCAAGAATGATTTTGACGATATTACAAGTTATCAGTATAAGTATAGGATGACTTAGAGATCGAATAGAGACAAAGAAAGATATGTATACTATGGATTTCTATGAGGTACAGATGATACTTACGGTCCACTTTATTTTAGTATATTAGACCGTCAAGGGTTCTGGTCACTACACAAAGCGCCTGGCAAGACAGCTGGGCAGTTCAGTCACCGGAGGGCACTGGACTGGCACCTCTGGTCACTGGATACTAAGAACCAGCTGGATGGCAGGTTTGCAGCAGGCATGCATTTAGTGAGCAGCAAGCCAGGTTAATTCAGGATGCTTCCCAAAACACCACAGCTTCCCTTGGTTATTGGGAATTTTAGAATTTGAGGGCTAGCTGAAGCAGGATCAGCAAGGTTTTGGCCTTGTGGTTGGGATCTGGAGTCTAGATGGATAAATGCAAGATGAAGACAGGAACCGGACAGGACGCCGTGCAGGAAATCGGGAGTTGGTCAGGAATCAGTGTGTTGTGGGTTGTCAGGGGTTCTTATTTATGTCAGGTGACATCACAGTATTTGACAGGGGCAGGCTTTAATACACACGCCTCTAACAATAGAATTAGGCAAGGGTACAAGTCTCTGCCTAGCTCTTCGCTGGTTGGGTCTCAGAAAAATTATTACATGTTTATGGGGTGATTTGTACAGTGTCCAGAAACCTCCCAGAGTTACAAAATAGTCTTTAGAACAAATGGGAGTCACTGTTTGTCATTTTGTTCTTTCCAGCTGTCACCAACTGGCATCTCCTTTCAAGCAGGATGGGGGGGGGGGGGTTTCCTCAGCCTGATAGAAGTTAAATGGTCTCTCACACCTCCGGCTTCCTTCCCTGGAAACAGCATTGTCCCAGCCTGGAGCACAGACTAATGTCTGATGAGCTTGTGAATTTTCTTTGTCCTGGAAGTTTATGGTGTGCCTCCCTTCCTAGGGGAGGTTACAGGGCAGGCATTTGAATAACTGTTTTTTCTTGGTAGCTTGCAAACTCAGCATATGGGCCTCATTACGAGTTTGGAGGTAGCCTTGCCGTTTTTAGCGGCATGGCTACCCCCAGACTCATGTCTGGATCCCGCAAAAGGGCACTTACCGGCCCATTCCGACCTTGGAGGGCTCGGTAATTCCCATTTGCCGGACCCGGTACGTCCCCATTCCCATTGAGCCCCCATAGGGCTCAATGGGAATGGGGAGAATGCTAACAACGGGCCCGTTAATGACAGGCCCGTTGTTAGCATCCTAGACTGCTAGCGGTTCCCGCGCTGGACATCTGGTCTGGCCAGACCTCGTAATGTGGCGGACCGGGATGAATAGTGCCGGTCCCTTACTGGCACCGTTCATTCCGTGGCTGCCAGCCTCGTAATGAGGCCCTATGTGTTTTAATCTTTATTTTCTCATTCTGAGTCTTGAATTAAAACCTGTGGAATACAAATAGCCTATGTGTGTATTTATCACCAGCCACAAACCTCTTCAACATTGCTGGCAGGCTTTCCTTTAACAGTTTACTTTTTAAATGGGCATTTTCCTCCAGTTTTGCAAAAGCCCATTTTAAACATGTTGAAAACTGCTAGCATTTCTTTCATTAAATTCGGTTTGGCAGCCCCATCTGCCTTTGCAATGCTGCCTTGCAGCCAAAGTAATTTTCATGGAAGCATGAGTTTTATCTGAACACTGATACATGAAACTGACCAGGCTCAGATAGTTGAGGTTCTTTTGAAGACAGCTGGTGTTTGATGCATTGTGGAGAAATGCACTTTCCCATGCAAGTAAAATAAAGATCCTTGTTGATTTCTTTCCAAGCTAAGATGACTGGGCCTGTCATTCAGGAACTAGACCTAGTTTTGCTAGAACTCAAACACGTTTTGGCACAAGTTGTGAACCCACCTCAGGATTGTGCAGAATATATAGACTTAGTGGTCCAGTTAGACCACCGACTTCAGAATAGAAAGGCTGATCGAGCTAAATTCGAGAATCGGGTATTGGTTAAACCCAATCTTACCCTCAAAAGAACAGATGTATCGGGGGAGTCAAGGGACCCTTAACTCAAAAGGAAAGAGAAAGAAGACGGCAGATGCAATTGTCTGTACTGTGGGGCCTCGGGACTTTTTCTACAGGATTGCCCTATAAAAACATCTAAAAAAGTAGTCGGAGTTGCTGATAAAAATCAAACGGAGCCTGATTCGGGAAACAACCACGCCCGACAAGCGTAGAGGTCCGCTTACCGAGCTTGATGAAGGATACTCCGACCTCACACTTCATCATACCAATGGTCCTTATAGATCCAAGGCAGCCATCACGTATGCACGCAGTGAGGGCATACATTGATAGCGGGCCATAGGAAACTATGTGGACCACGAGTTGGCTTCTAGGATGAATCTATCTCTCTGCAAAAAGACCACTTTGGATGTCATCACCACAGTCGATGGAACTGAAATTGCCTCTGGGCCTGTAACTCATTCTACCGCAGAGATGACACTATTGGGTCAGGATGGGTTCGAGAGACTATTGTGTTTGATTTAATCAAAGCCCCGCAGTTCCAAATAATACTGGGGATACCTTGGTTGGAAACACATAATCCTTGTATTGATTGGCGAGAGAAGAGAATAACCTTTGCGTTTTGTGCACATACTTGTTACCCAAAAAAACCCTTGAACCAAGGCCTGGCCACAGTCGCTACTCCAGTCGTGCAGTTAACTCAGGAATATCAAGAATTCCAGGATGTTTTCCAAAAGGAACAGGCAAACACCCTACCACCTCACAGATCATACTATTGTCAAATCGATCTCATACCCGGTGCACAACCTCCATGTAGTAGGATCTACGCCCTTACGGAACCCGAAAACCTTCACCTACGACAGTACTTGGACCAATACCTTGCTAATGGCTTCATTCGTCCATCCAAGTCCCCTGCATCTTCAGCTTTATTCTTCGTGCCTAAAAAGGAAGGTGACCTCAGAACGTGCATAGACTACCGCGCATTAAATCGGATCACGGTTAAGAACCGATACCCATTGCCTCTGATCCCCGAATTACTAGACCAAGTAAAGGACGCTTGCATCTACACTAAATTAGATCTCCGAGGGGCATATCATCTGGTACGTGTAAAGAAAGGCGACAAATGGAAGACTGCTTTTCGCACTAAGTACGGGTTATTCGAATACCAGGTGATGCCCTTCGGGTTGAGCAATGCACCAGCAGCCTTCCAGTATTTTATGAACGATGTCCTTCGTGAACTCATTGACGTCTGTGTTGTTGTATACATAGACGATATTCTAGTGTACTCCTCTTCAGAATCAGACCAGGTGAAGCACGTTTCTGCAGTCCTTGAGAAACTACGCCAGCACAAGTTATATGCAAAATTGGAAAAATGCGTTTTTCATGCTACGGAAGTTGAATTCCTTGGATTTATCCTGACTCCAAAAGGAGTCCGAATGGACTCTCGAAAGGTGGACGCAATCCTCAAGTGGCCATCACCCAGTTCAGTTAAAGGGGTACAAAGCATGCTCGGATTTGCTAATTTCTACCGCAGATTCATTCTGGATTTCTCACATGATGTACACCCTATCACAGCACTTTTGGGAAAAAACAAACGCTTCTTGTGGACCGAAGAAGCTGAAAAGGCCTTCCAAGAGCTAAAAGCGAAATTCACGTCTGCACCTGTCTTAAAGCATCCACGCCCCGAACTTCCATACACAGTTGAAACTGATGCATCCAGTTTAGCCATGGGAGCTGTCTTGTCCCAGAAGGATCCTGAAACCGGTCAACTTCACCCAGTAGCATTTTGGTCCACAAAGTTCTCGGCACCCGAGTTAAACTATGTGGTTACCGATAAAGAATTATTAGCCATCAAATCCGCCTTCAAGGCTTGGCGGCATTATCTTCTCAGTGCCAGGCATACCATTACGGTAATCACCGAACACCGGAACTTGCAGTATTTAAAAACAGCCAAGGCCCAATCGTCATGTCATTTTCGATGGGCATTGTTCTTTGCCGAGTTCGATTTCGTGATCACTTATCGACCAGGTTGTAAAAATGGCAAGGCAGATGCCTTATCCCAAATAGGGATGGGAGAAGCATATGCAAACCCGGAACCGGTGCCTATAATTTCAGAACAAAGAATGCTTGGCATTACCACTCTATAGACACTAGAGGATATTCAAGTAAAGATCCAACAACTCTTCGATCCAACAGCCATGCAGGACTGGGTGAAGAAAGGCCCGGACTACTCGGTCATCAATGACCTACCTTATTATCAAGGGCGACTATTTCTACCACACAAGGAACTACAAGAACTAGTCATCTCCAATTATCACCCTGATGGAAGGACACCCAGGTATCGCAAAAACTGAAGCTAAAATTAAGAGACCATTCTGGTGGCCCACCTGGCGAAAAGACGTAAAGTCATTTGTAATGTCTTGTGGCATTTGCGCCCAAAACAAGTCAGAAGAAAAAACCAGCTGGCCTCTTACAACCTCTGGATATTCCACCTACACCATGGCACACCTTATCATTACTTTATTACAGATCTACCTCCATGTAATGGATTTAACACCATTCTAGTTATTGTGGATCTTTTTTCCAAGCTAGCCCACTTTATTCCTCTAAAGTGATTACCTTCTGCTTCAATTCTGACCAAGGAGTTCCTCGAACATTGTTCGAACACATGGATTTCCTTCCGTATTGGTCTCTGACCGAGGTAGTCCATTCATTTCACATTTTTGGAAGAAATGTTGTCAACTGGCGCAAATCGACGTGAGGTTATCAACCACTCGCCATCCCCAGACCAATGGTCAGACGGAGAGGACCAACCAGACCCTTGAACAGTACCTACGTTGCATGCTACACCAGACCGAAAGTAATTGGAAAGATATTTTATGGATTTCCGAGTATGCATACAATAACTCTGTACATTCAGGAACCGGACAAAGCCCCTTTCATACCATATATGGACAGCACTCTCGAACCTCAGAACTAGATTCGCCTCAGAATTTAGAAATGCCTGCAGTTAGTCATTTGCATTCTACTATTACACAAGCCTTTAAAGAGGCAACAGAACATTTGAAACAAGCAAAAGAGAAATATAAGAAAAATGCTGATCAACATAGAAGTGAAACTCCACAATACCAGATTGGGGATCAAGTTTGGCTGGCTACAAAACACATACCTCTGAAGGGAACTCGTACTTTTAACCCTAAATATTTAGGACCTTACACTATTAAGGCCATTATCAACCCGGTAGCCGTCAAATTGGAATTACCCTCTAACATGCGCATTCATCCTGTCTTTCATGTTTCACTTTTAAAACCAGTTCAACCAGGAACAAGATTAACCAAACCACCCGACCCCATCTTGATAGATGGAGAACCTGAATTTGAGGTAAAAAATATCCTGGACTCCAAGATGGTTAAATCAAACTTTTTTATTTAATCGATTGGAAGGGATACGGACCACAAGAAAGGTCATGGGAACCTAGTGACCACGTCCATGCACCTCGGTTGGTGAAAAGATTCCATCAGAACTTCTCAGACAAACCAGGGGCCAGGGGAAGAACAACTTTAGGAGGGGCCTTGGGGTGGGGAGTGCTGTCATGATGCCCACCCCCAGGCATCTGGACCAACACCATCAGCCCCAAGAGCAGGCATCTAGACATTTAGTAAAACCTCAGCAGCCCCAGCTAGGGGCTATCTGGGTTCAGTCCTGACGCCTTAGGCGCCAGGCTCATAGTAGGAATCAGTCCTGGCGCCTAAGGCGCCAGGCTCATAGTCATTACTTACCTCAGGCAGACCATGCTTCAAATTACTCCAATCCAACACGAAGCCTGAAAGTGACTATTTTTCTACAGGGACTATTTTTTACTCGGGTGTGGTTCTAGGGACTTCTTACCTGGGACTACTTTTGAGGCTATTTAAACCACGCCGAACCAGCAACACACGCTTCGCGTTATTCTGCATCCAGCAACGTAACACTCACCGTGCCTGCAGCCTGCATCCAGTCTTCTGCCACGCCCGCCTCGAATCCGGAGCTCCTAAAACAAAGAGGAAAGAAAGGGACAAGGTTAGAAAACAAACTTATTTCTATTCCACACCTGATTCTGGATCCATCTTGTCTCCGGACCTGTAAAGAACATCATTTCTGCACGCGCCGCACCTCCAGCTTTAGCGCCGCGCCATACTCACCAGTCTTCACACCATCCTTCGGGTCGGCGCTGCCTCCATCATTTCTTCGCCGAACTTCGGCACCTAGGAGACAAAAGGAAACCACAAGGTGAGCCAAGGGAACCAACAAATATAATTCTTACCACCATAGACTTACCTGATTTACCACCAGAGGCATCCTTTTGTGACTCTCCATATTTTCACATGCCGCATCTGTAAAGAGAGACAAAACAACACGTTTTCCTCGTGCAACATTTACCGGGCAGCGCCGGGTAATACAGACGCTTACCTGAGCGCCACCAGCTGCCACAAGAGCATCTTTTCACGAGCCAGCTGCAAGACAAGGAAGGGGGGAACAAGAGTGAACATCGGACATATTGAACTCTATGAACTTAATACTTACTGGTCCTCACCAGGAACCTCAGAGTCAATACTCTCCGGAACTCTCCCGAGCCTTCCAACCAGTGAAGTAACTGGAATCGACACGCCTCTGCAAATCCACACAGGATGGAGAGCTCATCTTTCAAGAATATAAGGCGAGATTGCTGTGAGGGCATTTCGTCGGTGATTAGTTGGGGAGGACTGTGGTTGGGCCATCACTTGAATCCACAAGTGGCTAAATCCATCTCTCCACTTGCAGGATAATATTTCTACGGGTTAAGCAGACAAGATTAGGAGGGCAGATCCAGTCAGCCATCGCTGCACTACGCATCACGTGGGTGGAGACCGCAGCTGTCCGGGTCCGACCGACGCCCCTGTGGGAGCCAGGTGAGCGTAACAGTCACTAGACCCAGTGATGCAGGGACACTTCCCTTGTGAGCAGGCACTTGAGTCCACTACATTTGCACTAGAGAAAGGATCAACAATAATAGGGTGCCCAGTAATTTTGTGCATGGAACATGCATTGTTTGCAGTACTAGAAAGATCAAAATCAACATTGACAACGCTGAGCATCAGGCTATGAAGTAATACTGACAAACCCTGCAAAAGAAATTGTAAGGTGCAGGACAGTAAATCCAGCAGATTTCATTGCAGAGCCCATTGAGGAAGGAGATTATACAAATGATTGTGTGGCATGCATGGACAGGAATGAAGGGAACCCCCTGGTAAAAGAAGTATTTGAAGGAGGGGACAGGATCTTTATCGACTAATATATTCAGGAGAAAAAGGGCACCCTGGACCAGCAGTAGTGGGACACAAACATGGAATACACGAGCAGGGGGAGTTGATTGAGTATTCACAGACACAATTGCTTGCACACTACCTTGCACAAGCTGCAAAATGAGTGGGCTTAATTGAGGCACTAAACATGTCGGAGGGGCAAGCAGTTAACATATTTGCCGACTCTGCATACCTAACATCCACTGTACATTCAGGACTAGCAAGGTGGAAAAGGAGAGGATTCAAGAGAAGTGATGGCACACCTATACAGCATGCAGCACTTTTGTATACATTATTGAAAGTACTGCCGCTCTGGCATTGATTAGAGCAACTAAAGAACAAAATGCACTGCCAGAGAGTTTAAACGCAAAACCAATAATTCATAAGAGTTACAGGGAGAAGCACCAAATGATTAAAAAAAAATTGTGGAAGAAAATAGGGTGCTCTCTCTCCAACAGATTTACTTTGGCGGCATGACAGCATGCTAAGTGTTGATTCCAGAAAAGATGTTGAACGAGGCACTGGAGCAGCTTTACTACCCCGCACACGTATCAAGAGCATGTAGCTGCGAGTATAATTGAGCACTGGTTCATGCTAAATTTTTACAAAAATGTGTGAGTTTGTGAATAATTGTATAATTTGTCAAAGGTTTCTGCCAGGTCATACCTTGAAAGTGGCACAGGAGCATTACTGCTACTGAAAGGGCCCTCTCCGGCACTTGCATATAGACTATGTCGATATTGAAGACCAATTGAACTCTTCTAGATACATGCTTACTGTGGTTTGCCCGTTTTCACGTTGGCTTGAGGCTGGTCCTTGTGCCAATAATGACGCCCGCTCAGCGACAGAATTTCTGGTGTGGGAGGTGTTCCCCAGGTGGGCATCCTAGATGAAATTCGCTTCCACAATGGTCAGCATTTCCCAAATGATTGAATTAAAGAAATAACTGCCCTTTTGGGAATTCAGCACAAATTGTGCATCCTACACCGGTCGCAAGCAAATGGTGTGGCTGAGAGAATTAATGGCTTATTAGAACAGCGTTCGGCTAAGCTAACAAACGCTTGCTAATTTTTGGTTGCATTGCTTAGCTCTTGCTCTTTCCTTTGTGCAATTCTCCTGGAGGAGATCATCATCTCACTCCATATGCGAGTGTTACTAGTCGGAGAATGCATGCGCCTATATCTTCGGCACGTACAATTTCTCACGCTAATTCTTCATCTAACTTATTGGGGGAGGAGGTTCATGTGTATCTCACAGAACTTAGAAAGTCGCTCACCTACATATCTCAACAGACCAATCCAAGAACGCAGAAAGAGCAAAAGGGTGGCTAGCAGGCAAGAGGCTGTCCTCAAGCAGCACTTCTTTATTCGGGCAACCAGTGTTTATAAAGAACCATGTCAGAGGGTGGAAAGAGGAGTGCTTTACAGGTCCTTACACAGTTATCTACGTAACATCAACTGCTGTTAAAATCGAAGGCTGCCGAGGATGGGTTTACATCACCATCATGCGCAGGGACAAGAGCACCGGCTCCCATAGAGAAGAGGAGCAGAGCGCAATGTGATGGGAAGTATTAGTCGGCTTTCATTAACTTTTTTCTCAGCAATAAGACTTTATACAAGACCAACAAGGGAAGAAGGCAAGTGTTTTTCCAGAAAATATAATTATGAATAGACGGCAACAAATTTGTTTTCTGTAATGTAATATTAATATGCATTAGTATAGGATTAATATTATGTTTTCTTTTTAAAGAAAAAAGTGTTATACATTCAAATAGTATAAATAGAAGTAAAATGTAATAGATGAGGAAGAGTTCCAGCATGATGCAGAAAAAGGGCAAATCATATAATTTGGAAAAGTCTGGTATGATGAAATGTTGCATTTGGGAAGAGAGGAAGCAGAATGCCCAATGCACTTATCCCTCTGTAAAATTAGCGGTCTATTCCAAGGAGCAAGTGTTTCTGTCCAGTGGGTGGATGAAGGGGAAGAGGTCTACACAGATAATTCTATGCAACTAAACAGGATGGCCCAAAAAAGTGAAACCAAAAAGATGATAGTTGACTATTTAACAAAAGGCCCTAAAAGTGGAGAATAATTAGTGAACACAACCGGTTACAGTGCGTCAATAAGGAGAGACATGTCATTTCCTGGATTCCCACAAGAACATTTTTGAGCATAAAAGGGGCAGTGTGGTGGCCAATTGGAGGGGGAAATAATGCAGTGTTGTGCTGAATGTTTGGTGGGATTTGAACAAAATGTGGTATCTACAGTTGCAAGGCAGTTTGAGGGAAATATGCGCATGCGTTAACTTGGATCAGTGAAACTCATCGCCAGTTGACAAAGTTCTTCACACGATTCCCTTTGTGTTTCAAGTCGAGTGGGTCCATCTATTTGGGGACTAACACAGGCTGTCCCAAGGTGATGAGTTGTGCAGTGCTGATGCAGGGCAACAGAAGTGATTATGGACCTGTGGTGGGCATGTGGATCGGAGGCCTACACCCAGCTTCCGCCTGATTATAGTGGGGTTTGTGCAATCATAGTTATACTGCACAGCCCTGCCCTGGTGTTGCCTTGAAACAGCAGTGCCATGATTTAGCGCTAAATGAGAAAATGGCGCAGCAAAGCAAGGAGCAAACATTACTAAACAGAAAGAGAAGCAACAATGATTGGTCCGGAAAGAGTGCTGAAAGTTTTTCACGTCATTACTACTTCTGGGTATGTAAGCTGCAGTGAATGCAAAATGGCTCCAGCTGACGAGGTAGGAGTTACTGCAACTGGCCAATTCAACAGCAAAGGGCTTAAATGCAGTAAAGGAAGAGTTGAGAGCACTACGTTTAGTGTCTCTCCAAAATAGATACATAGTCGACCTTATTACTGCCGTAGTAGGAGGAGGGTGTGCCAAGTTTCGGAGCAGATGCTGCACAGTAGTGCCTGATGGAGAAACTTCAAAAGGAACATTGAAATCAGCTATCAGTGAAATACAGATGTGCTCTAGCACCTTGAAGCCTCTGTTGTGCTAGATAGAATAACCAATAAACTACTTCAGACCAAATAACCGGACAGACTCAAAGGAGATGGTAAAATACTGCTTTAATCTCAAGAAGTAAAGCAGGGCGAATAAACACTCAATTCGACTCATGCAAGATCACACTGTCCTTTCGTTTATTTTTAGCTTATATAATGCTAGATGCATCATCTATGACATAATCCTACGGGGCAAACTTCAAAACCTATCTGTGTGGAATTGGATTAGGGGATCATATCTACTTATAGAATATATGCGTCTTAGTCCCTCATTGCTGGTCCCTTATCTGTGAGACAATAAGAGACACACCCTGAGCTATATCTATACACGTGGTATACGGCCCTCGTCTTAGCAGAAAATGTGGCAGCGGCATAATACTGTGTAACATTATATGAGCAGGCTATTCTAATTGGTTGGCAACCCAAATCCAATCTTGGACATTCAGCTTGCTAGCAGCACATACATAGAAACGAATCCCAGGTGGTTGGAAATACGTCAGCTTTCCTCTTCTTTTCCCCGATTATTCTACCCTCTCAACAGTAGGCTTCATGCCAGTGTATTTTGTTGGAAGGTTGACCATGCCAGTCTGCACTGTCACAGAAAATTTAAGGCAAGGGAGTGTAGGCACATCACTATCTTAGCTTCAGACTTAATGAATAGCCCTGGTTTGCGAGCTCTTTGTCACGTCTTACAATACCATGAAATTGTCCATATAAACAGTGCATTTAACACCATTTGATTCAATTATGCTCTTGGCCTTTAGACTTGCTCACTGTATCCCATATAAGCTTCATTCCCTTTTAATTGTCCGATATTTGGCATAAGTGAATGTTCTTGTTTCCCCTAATCTTTGGGAAGTGTGTCCTTGCACATGGTCTGCTCGTTAGACTTCCTTTGTGCTTTTCCGTCATCTCTCGAAATGGCATCCTTGGTTTTAAGCCAATGTACGCCCTTATTTCGATAGGAAACCTGCTTCTTCATCTTTCCACGTTAAGATCCTGGGCTCGTATTTTGAGTTAGTTGGGTTGATTGACATTTTGTTCTAATGGTTGTCCTAAGCATTGAATATATACCTCCTTTAAGCAAGCTTCTATCTATTCTTTCTACTTTGCGTTTCAGCGTATTTAGTTATTGACCAGTCAGTCACTTAATTCTTCTTTGTAGTCATAAGTACTGCATATTGGAGTACATGTTTCTCTTAGTGCTTCAGTAACATCGTCATTAAGTATTTTCATATTGTTTCTGCATAGATTCATACATCTTCTTTAGGACATTCTTTTGCTGTAATTGGACTTTATTTTAACGTACATCCATGTCGTGCACCATTTTATTCATTGCTGCAATTCAGCAACTCAGCAAGGGACGTCCTTCTTGGTAGCTTTCCTCCATTGTTTCAACATGAGGGTATCTCCTGAATGGCTGCCTGAGAACATATCGTCTTTCATACAATCGATGTGGTATGAACATATCGCATACACTTGTGCATGGGTTCCCTATTATGGCTCCTCGCCTGTCATTGAAATAGGACAGGAGTGAGGGAGCGGTGATTAGGGAGAATGCGTCCACTTGCTCCTCCACATTTCCCCCTCTAGTCACATTCTTGACCACTCTTCGTCTCCTCTTCTGAAATTCCTGCTTCATCTTCTTCGATCATCTCGTCATATTTTCTTTTCTTTGGAACCCATATTTTTGTCACCCCCTCAGGTGGCCAGCATTCTTTATATGTTCATCCACACTCCAGGCCATCAGATGACATTCTCCTGCTGGTGCACCGAATATCCATCGTCCTACATATTTTTTCAGATCCTGGAGATAACAGAACTTTGTTCCTGGAGGTACAATAGAACTCTTCTTTATATTCTCTCGAGTAATTTCTTCTGTCTGTGTCTGTTCTCCAGTATGCCCGTTAATGTCAATATTATCTTCATTCCAATAGTTTTCTTGGTTTTTTCCTGGCATTATCCCTGGCATTATCCCACGGTGATCCTTATGAGACCAGAATCCCAGCATTACTAATAGCAATATTGCTCCATGTAGCTCCAATCCATCCAAACAAAGATGAAAATCAATTGTCTACGGCTGTTTAGTCAGCTTCATCCTCATCTTTGTGTGTAGGGCTGTCCGCATCATTATTGCCTCTGTCAGGGTCCCATTTCCTCATCATGAAAAGGTATAAATGTACAGCAAAATGGTCCAACCTTGGAGCATCTTGTAATCTGGAGCCACTTTGCGTTTACTGCAGCTTGAAGTCCTAGTGTGAATATAGATGTCATTATATTGGTAGTCTTGCTGAATAGTTTATGCTCATCAGGAATGCCTTCGTAAGCCCTTATTGATTTTGATGAGCACAAGTTTTCTTGCTTCAGTCGGCTAAGATGAAATGATCTCCTCTTTGTTATATTCATTCATTTTTGGGAACTCTTCAATATGAAGGTCGCTTTGGGGAGTCACTAGTGCTGGAACATGCACATTTAAAATGGGGCATACTCCTCCCTAATCCTTAGGCAACTGCATATAGACTCTAGATCCGCAAGCCCAATATCGAACCATCAAAACTGCAGTTTCTCCATTCATTCCTGGTACTTCAATTGTTTCTCCACATCCTTTGTTCCTTCCAACATAGACCTTGAAACCGGTTGTTGCATTCTTTATTTGTAGTATATGTACTGGGCCTGCTTCGTTGTCAACCCAAGTCAGTAGCTTTGCTGCTTAGCCCATGATTCCAAGCATTCGTCATTCCCCTTTTGTACTCTGTAGACAGTCTTTCTTCAGTAAGTGTGCAGGGCTTAATATTAGTCCATCTTCCCATCCATTTCCGGTTGCTACACGCCCATACATCAACAGCTGTGCTCTTCCCCAGCATCCTGGCTCTCCTGATTTTTCAGCCATGTCATCCTCTTCATATCAACAGCTTGTATCTTCTCTCCAAATTGGGATAGATACATACATTTTTTTGGTTTGTCCACCATAATCCACTCTCCATCCTTTTTGTCTTTATGTATTTATCTTTGTATGGAAAGGTCTGTCTTGATCGCCATCTTAAAGTTGCCCACTTCCCTTCAAATTAACCTCTCGTAGTACAGGTTGCTAGATGACAGATATGTTGCATTGTGTGGGCACATTTCTCTTGCAATAAATGTTCTTGCCGCATTCACGGCATACGGTATTAAGGAACAAACATAACTTTCTTCTGACATTCTCTCTCCCACCCCTTTCATGTGCTGATACCGTAAATTATTTGCCAAATGAGCTGATTTATCTATATATGAGTTGATGCTTTCATTATCTTCCTCAGCATCTCTCTACTCAGGAAAAGGTTTGTTTCATATCGGAACGTAATGGGGCTTTTGGGCTCTTAATAGGGAAAATATGATTAATGGGACTAGTGGGGGTGGTCTTATGGTCTGGCTCCTCGCTGCTTATAACATGTGTAAATGCTAACGTTATAAGGAGAATGGTCAATACCAAAATGCCAAAGAAAACTCCAGTAAGTATTTAACTTTTGTTGCATCTTTTTCGTGGAGCTTCAGTTGTTACTTATTGGAACATTTCCATTGTTACCACTTTATTTTTAATATATCAATTTTTATCATTTTAACTGTAAGTAATACATTTATAACAAAAACTGTAAAATGATTGCCAAAACAATTCTTAAAATGATGAAGCCATTCTTTGGATCTCGGAAAAACATCACAATGTCTGTAGTTCTTCAAAGTGAAGCTGGATAAGACTGAAGTATCTAGGAAAAAAACAGCAAGTAAGTATTTGTGACCGATCAGCAACATAAAAGCTAAAATATTCTTTTGCTTTGATTATTTCATAGTCTTCTCTATCTCATTCTAGGGAAGATGTTTCAAGATTACTGCAGATGAATTAATTAATCCATAAATCAATTCTAATCTAAAAGCGTTTTGCTTTCTTTATCCAGGTTCTTGACCATTGATCGCAGGGTCATTTTTTATTGCTCTTCTCTTGCTTCTCTGTGAGGACTTGCTTCGCTGGTGGTTACTTGCTTCACTGTGGATGGGTGCAGGAGAGGTCAATGTTGCTTCACTTTTATAGTGTTTGATATTGTGTAGGTGAATCCACGCCCTTGTTCCTTTCAGCTTCCTGGCAGTAGAGCTTATGTCCTCCACCTCATGTGGGCCTTCAAATCAACGGGTACTCCAGGCATTGGGATGTGTGCACAGACCAACTTACATCCATCTGGAAAAGCGGCAAGCTACAATTATCATGTAAGGATAGCCATTACATGTTTGCAACATAGCCTCATGATCTATGTGCAGATGTTGAAAGGGACCATTAGGTCTGGGGATTACTCCCATCACCGTTTGCAGGGTGTGCCCTGCCATGAATTTCTGGCGCACAATACAGTTTACGATGAACTGTGGCACATGCTCACTGAAGTTCGGTATGAACCAGCCTTCTGCTATTGTAGCAGCTATACTCTCACAAGTCACATGCGCAGGGTAGTGGAGCTGCTCCAATCAATAATGCTGGAGGCATAACTGGCTTTCCTGTATTGGCCTGTCTACAAATTGCCTCAGTGGGGGGATAAAGAACACCCCCCTCTTTTTCCTTCTTGCAATGCTTGTCCTTGCATCTCAATGGTACAATGGACATCATATTAAACCCTTCTTTAACCAACATGCATTGCCCTGTCGCTTTCTTTAAATCTTTTAACTCCTCTTCATACATGGTTGAATAATATGCGGCAGGTTTGTGGCTTTGTTCCCGCGAGCGATTCTGTTTTTTGAATGAGCTGCGCATTTCACAATGGCTATGGTTGCTGGAAAGCTGAAGGCTTTAATGAGTTTGTCTAATAGCCCTGCTTGTTGCACTGGAGTGCCATCTGTGCTGAGGAAGCTCCCCCTCTTCCAATGTTCTAGGCCTGAGTGTATTGTTGACATCACATACATGTCGGAGAGTACAGCGTCACTTCCTCAAAGCTTTTTAGTGCATCAATAAGCATGTCTAATTCTGCAGCCTGTCGTCTGCTCATTACTACTTCAAAGGTGCCCTCTCGTATCACCCTTACTACTGCCAATCCTGAATGCCTCACCCTAGTCTGATCATTATAGCATTCACTGTATATAACACAACCATCCACATAGTCTTCTCCCACTGGTTCAGCTATGAACGTTGCTGGATTCGCTATACTGCATCTTACAATGTTGATTGCTGTGTTTGAGATAATTACCCCATACCCCATATGATCTTTGAGTGGTCAACTTACTTTTGTGTTTCTCTGAAATTGAAAATACATGGTCTACAAATAAAGTTACAGAACACCCTATGGTTATAGTAGAACCTTTTTCTAGGGCAAATGCAGCTGCTGACAAAGATTGTTCACAAGAATAGTGTCCTTTCATAACCGGGTCTAGAATCCCACTGTAATAAGCCAATGGTTTATTACCATATCCTAATGTCTTCTGTGTAGGGACTGCTGTCATGACTTCTCCATTTGAATGGGAAAATAAGCAAAATAAAATTCTTTACTGTAATTTGGAATCCCGAATACAGGAGCTGATCTTAATCTCGTTTAATTCATTAAATCCTTTGTCATGTTCTGTCCATACTAATTCAGTTTTAGCCACCTGTGCTTCTTTGAGCACTTATAAAAGTGGTTGAATATATGTACTGTAATCAAAAAGCCCTGCAGTAATCGCATAGACCTAAAAATTGCTGCATTTGTCTGTTTGGCTACACAATCCTCATAATGGCTTCTACTCTTTCAGATATCACTCTTTTTCGTTTATCTGAGATTAACTGTCCTATGTATACACTATGGTTTGACAATACTGTAACTTTTCTTTGTCTACTTTTTACCCTTTCTCTGCGAGTATCGTCATGTTTGACAGTCTTCTCTACATTTTTCCTCTGTCACTGCACACTAAAATTTCATCCACGTTTTGAATTCTGGCGCTTTCAAACTCAAGATTTCCCAGGTCCATCTGAAGAACCCTGTTATAGTACACCTGAAGTAATCTAGTATGTTTCAGGCGAATTGTTCTGTATGAAAAGGCAGTTAAACCCTCAGAGTCTTCGTGTAAGGAAATTGAGAAAAAAGCTTTTTTTCAAATCGACAACAGTAAAATACCTGGCTGCTGATGGAATATTTCAAATTATTGTCCCAGGGTTTGGAACTAAAGGAAACTATATGGTTTAGAGGGTGAAGGGCCTGGCTAAATCTCCACGACCCCCAACCCCTTTCATTTTTTTTTTACATGGTACACAGCCGTGTCGCATGGTGAATCTGATGGACCCAGAAGGCCTTGTTTCATTAATGCGGATATAGATTCGACTATCCCCTCATCTGCTTCTCGGGCCATCGGGTATTTTTACACGTGGCAAAATAGCTCCTTGTTTAGGCTTAATGGGGGGGGGGGTCATGGAGATTTATCCAGGCCCTTCGGCTTCTTAACCATATAGTCAAAGCAGACTTTGACGCAGGGTTTAGTTCCAAACCCAGCGACAATAATTTGAAATATCCCACGTCATATGGTGTTAGGCAGAAACCTGTGCAGTTCGCTTAGGGACCACTGCAAAAGATTTAGGACTACAGGTGGTTGGCAGTAAACCCAATTGGTAGCAGTCTGTACCACCCAGATTTACCTGGTAGCTGTGGCTGAGCAGTCAGACTTCTCTCAAGATGAGTTAGGCAGTATATAGAGTATACACAATAGGTACAGAGACACAGTAGCACAAGCAAACACTGACCAGAGCCTTGGTGTAAAAGTATATAATTATTTAAAGACACACTTGTAAATTACACTAGCACAAAAAGAGGTAAGTAATTTCAACACACAGTCACTATTATATATATATACAACCCTAATTACTTATTAGACAAGTCTTAGTGAGAAACACCACTTATTTTCAGACAGAGGTGAGCGCTTAACATAAGATGGCACTCTAATAAGTTATTTAAAAAGGGAGGGAAAAAGGCAGAGTTATGAAAGCACACAAATTTCAATACTTTTCAAAGAACCACAGGGAGGCAGGTTAGGCAAAGTCAACTGGAGAGCAAGGAAGTTCAAATGCCAGGCCCACTCTTAGTGAGACCAAGCGAAATGTGTCCAGGATCACACAGTGGGGTTATGCCCAAAGAGTCTTGGTAAATAGTTCACAAAAGATTGAGATCAAGTCAGGAAACGTTAGTTAACAGGTCCCAGGCTAACCCAGGTTAGAAAGTCGAGGATTTACTATCACCCCGAAGGATCTGTCGCAAGGGAAGCCAGGCGGGACACAGTACCTGAAAATAGGAAGAACGCTCCAGCGGGGGCAGTTGTTCCTGGCAGCGGGTGCAAGTCAGTGTTTCGTCCAGAGGAAGAGGAGGTCTCGACGGTCCTATGTTATTTCGCCGTGGTATTTTTCATTGCAGGTTTTTTCAACGCAGTTTTTTTTCGGAAAACTCATTTTATTTTTTTTGTTTTTTTTTGGGGGGGGTTACCCACCCAAAGCCCCCCTTTTATTTTTATTTTTTATTCCCTTGCACCCACAACCATCTAGTTATTTTTTTTAACCCCCCCAAAAAAAATTAGTTTTTTTCGAAATAAAAACGGCGATGAAAAAACACGCGATGAAAAATACTGCAGTGAAATGCGTGTATACCACCTTGACGTGGAGGAAAGCTGGAGGTCGTTGCGCTGCCAGGGAAGAAACCAGCCGCGGAGTTTCCCGGTTACAAGGTACCACCCTTTTCTTTGCGGTAGTGGTAAACAGTGGTATTCCGGTTGCCGGGGTGCTTGGCAGGGGCAAGACGGCCACGAGATGGTCCAGGAAAGCGAAAAGACGGACAAACTGGTTATCCCCCACCAGTCAAAGGAAGAAGACTCTCCGGGCTGGAGATCTCCTCTGTCGTCGGGAAAAGTGGTGAGACGGTTCAGCAGGGCTCCACCGGTGGTGTCGTCGTTGCAGGTCGGCTCGGCTTCTCCCTCCTTGGATTCTTTAGGTCCTGTGGCGAATTCTGAAGTTCCAGTCCCCAAAGCCCTGCTTTTATGCAGAAAACCCCCATTCATTCAGCCTAGCTGTCACTCAAACATGCTAAATGGTGAGCCGGGCGGCTCACCACTTGGGCCAATCACACAAGAGTGCGACTTGAGTTGCCGAGGCAACTCAGTCCAGGGTGCCTAAACCCCCTCCCACACCCCCTGTGGTACCCAGACAGAGTGGCACCACTTTTGGAGGCTTCTGTGGAGAAGCCCGGCAAAAAGTGGAACAAAGGGCTCGACTTGGGTTGGAGTCACAGAAGCGAACACAGACGCCATTTTGGAACCAAGTTTCGGCAAAAAATACCAACCGGTGAATTTATATTCATTTAATAAACTGGCGGTATGTTCGAGGCTATTTTAAAAAGTGGTAGCCTCGAACAATGGGAAAATCCCATAGGGATATATTCGCTGTCGAATATAAAAAGTAGTATCCACTGCCACCAGCCAAAACTCGGTCGGGGGGACTGGATAGTGCCCCCTCGAACAACAGACCCCGGGGCAATCGAATTGCCCCGACCAGTACGTCCACAATATGATGGTTTGTACTGGTTCTGTTCACAATTTGAGACTAGTAAAGCCAATGGTGACTTTACATGCCCTGGGAGACAGTAGTCAGTCCCAGGGTATGGAGTCTGTTTGGGGGTCGCTACAATACCCCTGGGTTACGGCACGGAGGGTGCTGTGTAACCCACATACCAAAAACACATGAAGCCCTATGGGGTAAAGGACCCCATAGCCCATAAAACGCATACAAAGTCAAAGGAACACCTCAAATCATGTCTAAGAGTGGGAGAAAAAGAGTCTCACTCTTAGCAGGAGAAAAAAAATAAACCCCAAAAATCCGGCAAAGCTGCTGGGGGACTAACTATGTTTGGGAAATTGGCCTTTACAGAGAATTCTCCCTAACATATGGATTTGTAGTCCATAAAATACTTGCCACTTTTTCCTACCTGAAAAAATGATGGCTTTGTTTTTACCACTGCCATTCTCTGTGGTGCCACTATACTCTCAACTTCAATCCAATAAGTGAGACTTATAAAGAATACTAGTTTGTAATCTGAATAGTCATCACTAAATTGTTCCTCAGCTGTCAAGTCTATCCGTCTATATCCTTCATTGAGGGCTATCCCTGTTCTCCATCCTCTTCCCTCATACTCTGTCCCATGAAGCATAACCATTTCTTCTCTTACCACTGCTGCTTCTATATCCTTATTTTACCTACCAGTTTGGATAACCATGATAATAAAACGTTCACTCCAAACAAGAATACTTCCTTGACTTCCCTTAATACTTTCTTTCCTGCAAAGGCTAATATAAATTCTCTAACATTTATGTAATGTATCCCTGGAGTTGAACACACTATACCTTCCTCAGTAAATGATATTGTCATGTTAATATTGTCATTAAATCACGTCCTAGTATGTTCACCAGTGTATGTTTAGAGTATAGTAATGGCATGGTTATATTGTGTTCCCCTATAGAAATGGGTAATTAGTCTGTAAATGAAACTAAACTCATCGCCCCAGAAAATACCCGAGCATTCATAGGCAATGCCTGACATTGGATATTTTTCGTGGACACAGGAACCAGTCAATTCAGTGTCCACAATAAGTGAAAATGTCTTGCCTCCTATTGTCACCTTGACCCTTGGTTCCTCTTGGGGGTCTGGTGTTACAGCTAGTACTGAACACATCAGGTCATCTTGTGGGCTATCGTATTGTGGGTATAAATTCATCCCCCCTGCCTGTGAAAGGATTCCCTCCTACCAGTCACACTCCCTAGTTTGGGTTTAACTACTTGTGTAGCTCCCGCGTCCATCTGCCATTGTGATTGGCTATCTGTTGCATTGGAATAAATTGTATCTGTTGAGTGGGTGCCTGTTGCATTTGCATAGGTGATTGCTGTTGTTTCCCCTGTAATGACTGTATCTGCACTGGTACTTGTTGGAATTGCTGCGGTTGTTACAATTGTCTGTATTGGCACTTGCTGAAACTGCTGTGGTTGTGATTGGTGTGCATGATTCTGCGTGTGATCTTGGGCATAATGACCTTGTCAATCTTTATTATATTGTGGAGCTTATCCTGTTCCCCCCTCTTGGAGATTGTTAATTCTGTTGTTGCATGCCTCCCCTGCTCCTGCATGTTCTGGCCACATGTCCCATTTTCCCACAACTCCCAACATGTCAAAGGCTGTGCACCATTAAATCCTCCCCTTCCTTGAGGGTTTTGAAATCCTCCCCGTCCTCCTCCTCGAGGTGCATTCCCTTTTCCTCTGGGCATATAATTATACCCATTCTGATCTTGGGCATTAGCTATGTTAGTTTGTTGTGGGAGCATTACTATTTGCGCCATGCTTCATTACTTATCAACACTGCTCCCTCTGTAGTGAACTTTGATCATTGTTTCTGCTCCAACTTCGGCTCTTCTTGCTTTCTACCCTGTTTTCTTCTGGTCTTTCTTTTTTAACATTCTGCAATAATGCATGATTGCCAATTGTATCTCTGGCCATGGGTTTGCTACCATTCCTACCTGTTTAACTGCCTCTGTACTGGTTCTGGCTTTCACTGACATAATATGTGGTAAAATAACGCTGCAGTTTTATACCACGGTTCATGTGTCTCTGCACTCCCATCCATCCTGAATATCCTGAATAAAAGCAATGGGGTCTTCATCCTCATCTTCCTAGTCATTATCGCCCCAGTATCCGATGTTTCTGGATATTGTACTTGAAGCGCTCGCCATAGGTATGCTCTACAGTTATTAAATGGTGCCCCATCGTGCACTGTGTTTTGCGCAGTCACTTTTGGATACCCTGCTCTTTTCCAAATGTCATCAGATCTTTCCCCTAGGATGGCTGATGATCGACCTTTTTATATCGCCTATAGCTGAAGTCATTCCTGAGGTCTTTTTCTCTAATTCCTTAATCCATTTTCCTGTACCAGAAGTCAAACTCGGCAGTGTGCATTTTAAAATAGCCTTATTCATCTGGGGCCATGGTACATACTGTGGTCGAACCCCCCCCTCCTTTCTCTTAATAGTGGGAACTGTGAAAACCCTGATCCTTTGTCATACCTACCCACACTCCTTGTCTTATGATATGGCATTTATATTGCGCCTATACACAAGTGTTTCAAGGCGCGTTGAGGCAAAGGAGGGGAAACAGAAGGAAAACAGACAACAATCCTAGTAGGCCAGGTGACATTGAGATCGCGCAAGTGCAGGGGAGTGAGAAGGGGAAACGTGCAGGGGGAAAGGATACATAGGATAACAGTGAAATAAATAAGGCAATAATAAATAAAAGTGCGGCTAGCTGGTGGCAAGTGCAAGGGTAAGTGTAGACATCGGGTCAAGTGCTAGTGGGGCTGTAAGGATACAGAAACAGTCCCTGAGTGCAAGAGTTGCCAGGTGGGCAGTGCAGGTGTGCAACTGGCGGGGGGACCTGGGCCCGAGATCAGAGGGTAGCCAGGTAACCAGTGCAGTTTCAGATTCAGCCAGGAGATAAGCTGGGGAGAAGAGGAGAGAAAGCAGAAGCAAAGAGGAAGGTTTTGAGATGATTCCGGAACCGAAGATGGTTTTCCTCAAGTTAGAGCGGCAGGGAGGCTGTTCCAGAGGGAGGCCATTGTATTAGGCCACCACTCTGTAAGGCTTACCTAGTCTCCTGCCATTATCGGTGTGAGCAGTAGGCACACTCCTCCCTGTGGGTGCGGCAGAGCATGTCCTCTTCCGCATCCTCAAGATATGACCCACTTTAAAGATATAGTTCTAAGAACGCTATGAATGTTTATTCTGACATCATCTGAACTTCCTCGTGTTCCCCTAAAGGATGCTCCTTGTTCGCCCTCTTGAGTTCTATACCCTTCCTTATCTCTCATGTGTCTGTATAGTTTCCCATTGATTGTTCCTGTGCTCTCTATCTTCTTCTCTCCATGTTGGCATAGCTAATGGTCCTCGCCATCCTCCACGGGATGGTTGCCACCCTCTCTCCTCTTCAATTCGCTCTTGCATTTCAGTGGCTAACATGCACTACTGCATAGATATACAAACTCCTCTTTAAATCCCCTACTTCTATTAATTTCTTCTTCCATTCCCATTTCCCTTTTTCCTCCTCTCGCCTTCTAGAAGCCCAAAGATTTAAACCTCCATGCTTTCAATCTTTGGGCTTCTATCTTCTTGTTTCTCTTCTAGCCTCCCCTTTTCCCTTTTTGCATCATATTTTCTTCGTTCCTCCCTTTGTTTACATTCCTTGTCTTTCTTTTTAGCCTCTCTTCTTTCTTCTTTCGCTTTCTGGTCTTGCTCTTCTCTTTCCTCTTTCTCGAACTCCACCAATACCTTTGTCATATAGAGTAAGACATATCTGTTCTGTACTATTGTCGTACCCTTAGCTATATTTGTTATTCTTCTTTGTTTCTCTGCTTCTTCTGTTTATTATCATTGCCTGTCTGTATATGCGTTCTTTTATTCCCTTCCTCTATCTTTTCACTAGTATAGACAGGGGGTTTGTATGGTGGATTAACATACCCTGCTGCTGCTGCTTTCAGTACCCTTTAGAGGGTAAACTCCCTTCTCTTTATTTTCTCTGTCTTGTTTCTCAGGAAGGGAAAGAGGAGCTCAAGGCGTTACATTTTCCCTTTATGCAGACTTAGCATCCACTCCCTGTAGACTGGGTCTTCTTTCTCATTCAAGTACATTTTCAAAAACGTTAGTACTGCCAATATTCTCTCTAGCTTCTTTCCCTTATGCGTGGCATGTAAATGTGTCACTAGGTTATGTACTACTGTATTTGACAATTAGCCTCCTGGAAGCCAGGGCATAAAGGTCTTATTGGTCGAGCCCTTACGCTGTTCGGAATGGTACTGCATAATCTTGGCTGTATATCTTGGCAGGGTCCTACATAGGTGTGTGAGATGGGTTTCCTCCATTATGACAAACCAATTTACTCAAATTTTTCTCTTACTTCAAATTAAATATATCTTTTCAATATTTTGGAGTAGGCACCATCAATCGCTACTCGTATTCCAAAAGATCAGGATATTTTCCCTACGTTTGTTTACTATTTTTGAAAACAAAATGTATTTGACACTATTATTCTAGCTCCTTCGTTTACACTTTCCGTAATTTTTTTTTTTTTTTGTATTCTCTTTTTTTAGTATTTTTAAACTGTCTTTTCTACTTCTGTTTTCGTTTGATCTAATTCTAGCTCTTCGGTTGTCGATCATTTGTGAAAGTGTAAGAAAAACAATATTTATTTATTTGTGCTATTTTTTCTTTATTTTGTATTACTTATTTTAAACATGTTTTCTTCTATACAATCATATTACACGTATATGTGCACTTCCACCTTTTTATATATATATATATATATATATATATGTTCCCCTTTACGTACGCCTTTCCCCACTACCTTAGTGGGTGTATTCTCTTTTTTTAAATGTTCCCCCTCAGTCAGTTTGACACGCACTCTTCTGCCTGGCTCTGCCAGTAGGAATCCTTAATGTTCCAATACGGAACTGTAGTGTGTGCATTTCCGTCTCTATTGAGCCTGCGAATTCGAGGTAACCTCATCTCTCTTCCTTATATAATCCCCAAAAATCCAATTACTCTGTCTTTTATTTACAACATGACATAATTACAATCCCTCCACCCATATGCTTTTACCAACTACATTGGTCTTCTTATGACTGGTACTGGGCTTCAGTGCCCCAGCATTGACTCTCCCGTAATCAACCAGTGCACCTTTCGTCCGCGGGGCACCTGTGCCGACCGAAGAGGAATTTCTTCAAAGGGGGACCTTTCGACCATATGTTGAACACGTGATACATTTTAGCACAACGTTCACCATAGGTAACTCTGTGCTCGCCTGCCTTATGACTGGAGCCGTTGAGCGTCTGGGAATCTAGGTCTGGGCACCTTGAAGCATCTGTTGTGCTAGATGGAATTACCAATAAAGTACTTCAGACCAAATGACCAGACAGACTCAAAGGAGATGGTAAAATACTGCTTTAATCTCAAGTAAATCTGGACGAATAAACACTCATTTGACTCGTCCAAGATCACAATGTACTTTAGTTACTGTCCTTTAGTTTATTTGGAGCTTATATAATGCTAGATGCATCATCTATGACGTCTTTCTGCGTGGTAAACTTCAAAACCTATTGAGGTAAACCCATGACCTGGGGTCCTTTAAGACAGGGTAGCAATACTTGGAGATGGATGGGGATGCTGAACATACTCCTACATCAATAATCGAATCAACTCAGGAGGTTGGCAAAACTTAGTACTGTTTTATTTGCAATTATCTGAAACAGGGAGTACAATGGACATCATCTGACGTCGCACAAGCAATCTCAACGTGTTAAATGTAACAACAGTTGTATAGTAAAAACATGTCACAATTGACGTCACACTACCTGGCAAACTAAGAAAACCAATTTGGGATGTGATAGGCTTACAGGGAACATCTATATATATGTAGACGGGGGTTGTGATTGGGTCTCTTAAGATCAGGTGGACAACTAAGCCCCCCTCTACTGCAAGTCATTTTCGGTGTCATAAAATACACACTGATTCATTGGTTACACAAACTATAGGGCTCTCCAATACGTGGCCCTCTACAATTGGTTGGCACACTTGTACCCTTCTGGAATATTCCGCTTGCTAGCAGCACGCAAGCTGGTTACCCAAGATGCTGGCAGGGTTGGCCTGGTCATGCCTTCCCACCTAATTAGCCCAACATCTATCATCACTCCTGCGGTCTGTAATTCAATTAAGGCTTTGAACTTGGCCTTGTAGAAGCTCACTGTGCCTGAAAATGAAAGGGAGGGTGGCATGGTCTGATCTTCTGGCTCGACCCAAAGTCTATTTCTATCTGACCATGTGACTGGAGACCACGATGTCAAGCTTTTTGTTGCATAAAATACTATTAAAAGATGAACTCTTTGCACATTCAGTGTTTTTCCATTTCAGCTCAAACAGAAGTTTGGTTCTTTCTCACGTTCATGTAGCTTCTTGACAGACAACCAGGCTCATGGTGGACCTGACTCTTGGTGCTGGGCCAGCCAGCCTTTCTTGGAGTCTCCTTTGCCATCAGTTATTTTACAACTGCTAAAGTGCATTGTGGAACATCCAGATTCTATACATTCCTATGTATATACATTGGCGCATTTCACCGCAATCTATTCACTATGTAGCCTGCCTCAGGATCACTTAGTCTGGTTGCGTTACTGCATATGTACAGTTGTAAAATTACTTTGTGTTTTCTTCAGTGTTTCTTTACACGAACATCTTCATTTCGATCCCGAAATGTTGCTCGCCTTCGACACCTCTTCAGATCTTATAGAATGTCTGTTCTTTCGTCTTTTGCATCTTTTCTGGGTGCATCAGTCCCACTTCGTATGACATCACCAGTGCTCTTTCTCATTCATTTCATGTTTCTTCCAGGACTCTGTCCAGAGGATCATTACTTATTTGTGAATGCATATAGGGTTTACTCAAGGGATACCTTGTCTCAAGAATTCTTTGCGGTATAGGCATCCTCGCTGGTACTGAACGTGTCGCAATTTCCAGTTTCTAGCATATAGGCAACATGGGGTGGAGTTTCTGGTAGGGGTATTTAGCTCCTCCTCTGGACCCCCCACCCCTTTGTGCGATTCAGCGACCACACTCTCATCAGTCTTTACATCTAGACATCCTCGTCTGAAGAAATGTTTCTTCAGAGTCCATATCTTTGACTCCCTTCAAGCATCCTGCTGATTTCACATGCTCATCAACACTCCAGGTCATAAGGCTACATTGTCTATTCGGACTGCAGTAGATCCACCGTCCCACATACTACTTGTAATTTTTCGGTCACAGGAACTTTGTACCTTCAGGTGCATGCATATTGGTCTTTACGTAGTCTCTGATTTCTTCATCTGTCCGCTCTTTAGGTTTGAATCCCGATTTGACATCAATCACATTCTTCATTCCTTTCACTTTCTTTGCAGTCTTCTTGCATTATGTGATTATTATCCTGATCACACAGAACCCAAACATGACCATCACCAACAGGGCTCCAAGAATGTTTGCCATCCATTGTGGAACCCATGAGAAGATTGACGCAAACCAGCTGTCTTCAGTAATGTCTTCCACTTTGTCTTCCATCTTGACGTGCACGTTTGTCAGCATCGTTATGGCCTCTGTCAAGATGCCATTTACGTTGTCATGAGAAGGTATGAATGTGCAACATGATTCTCTGATTTTGCCACAAACGCCTCCATCCATAGCTGTAATCCTATCCAAGACATATCTGTTCTGAAGAGCCATCAGGCTTATGGCTCTTAGCTCCTCCTTGATAGCATTGAATCCCTTGATGGTGGTGTTGATCGTCTGTAGAAGCTCTTATTTGGTTATCGGTAACCACTTGGCATTTGCCATTGTCTGGATCCCAGGCATAAAAATATCAGTAAAAACTGAAGCAGTATTGCTGAACAATCTGTGTTCATATGGAATAGCATGAAAGGCCTCCATCGATTTCACTGAACATTGTTTTCTCACTTCATTTGATTAAGGAGTTCAGCAGATCTCTTCTTCCTCAGGTGGGCATCTGCTTTTGGAAACTCGCCAATGTTCAGGTCACTCTTTGGAATTACTAACGCTGGAACATGAACAATCACTATAGAACATAGTCCTCCCCAATCTCTGGGTAGTTTCATGTAAGCTCTGGCTCCACAGGCCCAGTAGTGATCCATTATCACCACTGTTCCATCTTTCATTCCTGGCACATCAAAGATTTGACCGCACTGTTGATTCTCTCCAACTTTCCTCGTGGCACTGTTTCTGAAGCATAACTCTGCACTTGCCAAAGGCTCCATCTTCAATGGGCCTCCTTTATCTTCAAACCACGTCAGCAGCTTTGCAAGCCTCTGCCGTAGAGGTTTACATACATTTTCCACTTGTTCAATAACTAGCTTGTGATGACTAGTTACTGCCACAGCTCTGCATAAGCCTATGCCTTCTTCCCAGCCATCTGGAGAGAGTGCTTTTTCCCAGATTCGCATATGGCCTCTTTCCTTACAGCTTCAAACTTCTTCATCCGTTTTTCCTTGGCAGTTGAGCTTCCTGTTTATCGCCCATCTGATTCAAGCTCCCTTCATGCCAGGCTGTTCATATCTTATCACATGATCTCTGGTGTGCGCTCTTTCTCTTGTGTTCAAATCTTGTACATAATCATCTTCTTCTGGACCTGACCATTCTGTCACCCATACCAAGCATGCTGTTCAACCCTGGAACTGACCTCTTGTATGACAGAGTGCAAGGTGAGTCAGGCAATGAGCTATTTGGACATCTATCTCAGTAGCTATGAATATTTTAGACTTACCCATAGTATAAGGCAGGAGAGCACATACATACCAATCCTCCTTAGATCTTTTCCCCACTTCTTTCATGTGCTGATACCACACGTTATTCCCCAAATGTGCTGTACTGTCTAAATAATAATTTAGTTCATAATCATCCTCCCTTGCACATCTCTTGGGTCTCTCTTTGCTTTTCTAAGAGAGCTTGTATCTGATACTCATTAAGAATATCCAAAACAGTCAGTCTTCTAACAGGACTCGTGGGAACATTTGTCAGAGAAATTGGTTCCTTCACATGGGCTACTGGTGGAGGGACAATCGCATAAGGCCTTAGCCTTCTTACAGTGGTCCAGTTTTGCAAAAGTGACTGGAGATGGAAGGATTAACGGAACTCCTTCCCTTCTGGAACCATTAAAGTAAACCGTGTGGATCAATAGAAACAGAAAAATGATAATAGGCGCTGAACAGGCATATATTATGCACCAATACATGAGGCTCCAACATCAGTGTCTCTCCACACGTTGTTGACTGTGCTCACTTTCTGGAACTGCAATGTGTTCAATAGACCACATTTTTGCCTGTAATTACTTTTGAGGAAGAAAAACATCTTTTTAATCAGGCAAATCTGTCATATGTTCAGGAAGCTGTTTGATTTGTTCTATAATTGCTGCCAATAAACCTCTAATAGCTGGGCCATTTTTAGGATCTTGGATAAAATTCTGTACTGCTGTCCCCAACTAGAGCAGGGTAAGCTCAGAGTATAAAAATGGAGACAGCAAGAAGTAGTCTGTGTAAGTCAACATCTGACAGAACCATGGGCACCTCCAAAGAGAAATTCAGTTAGAAACGGGTCGGGGAACTGCTCCCTTTTACAGTCCAACAGGAAGTCTAAATCGTGCATTTTTCATTTACTTCCGCACTCCAAGGCCCAATGTCAAGAAACACCTGTGGCTCAAGAACAGGAACTCCCTCACTTCCTGCTAAATCTATAAGGAGTGTCTCAGGGGAGCCACAGTCCAAATGTACACTTTCGTCTATCTACTGGATAGTCTTTGCATACTTCTTCCTCGTCATCGATCGAGTCTGCACATGCTGAACAACTTCTTCTTGACTTGCTTCCGAATTGGTTGGGGCATGTCAGCCTTTCCAGCGTAGACTTTCACATCTCCTAAGCGACTCCAAGCTCGCCTCCCTTGGACCTTGACTGCTGAGGGAGTAATGTCTTCTACAATGAAAGGGCCACTAAATCTGGGTTCGTGCCACTTCCTTGTGAAGTTTCTTACGAGAATGTCTCCAGCAAATAATTTAGGAACACGTAGCTTCTCCAGTCTGGTTGCTGTAGTATCTTCATCTGTGTCCTGAGACTGACACCCCTTCCGCTTGAGTTGATCTGAAATGACAGAGATACTAGCGGTCATACAAGTTAAGTACTCACATAGCTCATTTCCTAAAAATTCTGCAGTTATCTGGGCATCACTCCTAGTTCTCGATGGAGGAGTCAGAGGCGTTCTCATACGCATCCCTGTGACTAGTGTGTGGGGTATGAGGTGGTGGTCAGAACCGGGCAGATTTCTCAATGCATATAATGCAAGGGGCAGGCAATGCAGCCACCCCTTCAGTGTCGATTTCAGCGTTGCTCTTCTCCCTTTGAGCAGACCGTTGAGTCTATTGCATATCCCCTTCGCTTGTGGGTGATAAGCAGAAGAAAACTTGTGTTTAATGCTAAGCAATAAGCTTACCTATTCGAATACTTCACAAAGTTATGTCCATTATCTGATCCCAGCACCTCACATACTCGCAATACTTCTTGGACTAAAAACTTCACAGCCCTAGTGGCATCTGGATGTGTGCATGGACCGGCTTCAATCCATCTCGAGAAAGGGCACACTACCACTATCATATACCCGTATCCATTACACGTCTGCAGCAAGTCAACATAATCAATATGTAAATGCTGAAAAGGACCATTTGGTTGAGGAATTACTCATCTGACAGTTCGCAGTGTGTACCCAGCAGCAAACTTTTGACATACGATGCAATTTACTACATAAAGAGCAACGTGTTCCAACAGGTTCGGTACCAACCAGTCCTCATCAATGGTTGCTGCAAGGCTCTCCCTAGTAACAAGCGCAGCGCAGGGTAGTGTAGATGTTCTAAGGCCACCCTTAATAAGGCTACAGGCATCACCGGTTTACCAGTGCTGTCTTGTCACCCCCTCAACAAGGGGCCACCCCATAAAGAACACCTCCTCCGTGTCCAGTTCTTTCTCTTCCTGTGGAGCTCCACCTTGACGTTCCATCAATTGCGTTCTTGACAAATGGTTAAACCCTTCATTCACAACCATTATTACAACCATTTTTTCTTTCACAGCAGGGGTATAAAAATTATGTGCTCTGCACTTAACTATTGCAATGGCTACTGGGAGTTAATGTTCTTTATTGAGCCTGTCCAATAATGCAGCATGTTACACTGGAGTGCTGTCCGCTCTGAGGTAGCACCTCATTTTCCAACGTGCTAGCCATGCGTGCATGGTTGACGTCACGTAAGCGGAGTCACTGTACACTATTGCTTCCTGCCCTGCATGACTATCGAGCGCGACAATAAGCGCCACCAATTCTACAGCTGTGCTGAATAATGAGACGGAGTCTCACACTTGCTACCACTTCAAATTCCCTCTTAGCTCTGTGCCTTACCACATCTGAACCTGAATGCCTTTCTCCATCAGTTTGATCAATTTTCCAAGACCCATCAATAATAAAAACCTCCACCACTGCAAGAACATTCTCCTATACCCTCGGGATCTTGTCATATAACTCCTCGTAGTTTGAGCAATCGTGCACTTGCTCATCCGCTGCCAGGAATTCACTACAAATGTAGCAGGATTCACCATTTTACACATGGCTATCTTGATTGCTGGATTTGATATAACTACCTCATATGCAGAAGCCCTTTGAGACATCAGTGTTACCCTTAGGTTTCTCCAAAACGGCAAATAAAGCATGCTCAACAAATAGTTATGGAACACCCCATTACTATGCTTATAGATATTTCAATAGCGAACGCGGCTGCTGCCAACTATTGTTTGCAAGGGAAGTGACCGGTCAACTGAGTCTAAAATCCCACTATAGTATGCTAACGGTTTGTACCCCAATCTGGTTCTATGTGGAAAAACTGCTGTCATAACTCTTCCTCAGTCCATTCAATGTTTTCCTTATTCACCTGTGCTTTCTTGAGAGCCTGCAAAAGAGGTCTCGTCTATGAACTATAATCAAATACCCATGTTCTGACATAATGACACAATCCCAAAAATTGCTGCATTTGCTTTATCGAGTGTGGTTTTGACATTTTCATGTTTGCCTCAGCTCTTTTTTTTTTTCAATTTAGTTTTTATTGACAATAGCCAGAAATGAGGTCGGGCCGGACTTCCGACCCGATCAGCAAAAGCATCAGAATAAATCACATTGTCAGTAACATTTTGAAATACTTTTATCTTAACACTTTTTCCCATTTTCCCCCCTCCCACCCTACCCCCCCCCAAACAATTAACAAGCCAAGTTTAGAGGTGTTACAAACTCATAAAATTCCGGGAAGAACACTTGCAAGCCATTCGGTTATTAGGATTAGCACTCGAGACAGTGGGTTCCATGTGAGAGATAGGTGAGCGGAGGCTAGGCCAGGTCTAAGAGGGGTGTGTGGAGGCCTGCCAACTCTGCACAGTTGCACTGATCTGCATGTCCAACTATAGAGCAGTGATACAACACTTCTCCCTCATTCTTCAGCTGGGCACGTGGGCACAGAGTGGGTCTAATGCGTACGACATAACCAATCAACCACCAAACATATACACAGCATGGTAATGAGAGACGGGCGACATTGGCCTCAGTAGTTAACTCTGCAGGGTATGGTGGGGTGAGTGGTACTAAGAGTCAACAGATCTGGACCACTCTATTATGGGCCAGTACGATGCCCCGCCTATAAGCGCATGGAGACACAGTCATCGTGCAAAAGAACTGCAGCCCATTCTTGTACAAAACCCGTCATGGTATCATTTGCTGTTGCTGTAAGCTTTTCGTACGAGAATATCACCCTGAGCTTGCGGAGCCATTCTTCCTTGGAGGGGGCCAGGCCGCTCTTCCATTTTTGAGCAAGCGCCAACCTTCCTGCTCGCAGCATGGCACCAATGACCTTGGGGTATACATTTGTTTCCGTCTCCGGCAAGGGGGTACCCATCAAGACCTCTAACGGGTGCAAGGATGGACCGAACCCCTCAATATCTTTGATCCAGCTGAGTAGTTCCGACCAGTAGACCTGTATAGCCGGACAACCCCATCACATGTGAAACCAGGTTCCCCTCTGGTGGCAGCCCCTAGGGCAGAAAGGGGACACGTCTCGGAACATTTTAGACAGCAGGGACGGGGGGCGATGCCAAGAGTGAAGAATTTTGAAGCTGTGTTCCATGGCAGCCGTGTACAGAGAACCCGTGAAAATACCTTTAAAAACGGCCCTCCAGGTACGGTCATCCAATGGCATTCCCAGTCCTTCCTCCCATATGCGTTTGAAGGGCTGTCTGCCCTCTAGGTCGGATGTTATCAAAACACTATAAAACTTGGACAACGCACCCTTTCGTGATGTACTTTTGGCCACGATGGATTCAAATGGGGTGAGGGGGCGACTCAGCTGTTCGGACCACCGGGGTTGGGACAATATCCCCTCCAATCGTAAGTATTCAAAAATCGTGGGGGGCCTATCTACCAGGGCCTCGAGCAAGTTACCATACTCTATGAAGCCCTCTTCTCGTGACAGCTGGGAGACTCTTTCCAAGCCCATGTCAGACCAGGCTTGCGTGTCGCGGAAACCCCTTGTGTCCAAGTCGATGGGGGGCCCTCAGAGTGAGGATAGCGGGGAAGGCCAGGTGGACAGGTGTTTGTTGGCTTTGCTAGGTTTCCATAGCGCCCACAGGGCTGCCAAGGTAGGATGCATTTTAAGCTGGGGTGGGAGAACCTTAGGAGAGGCCCAAAAGTAATCTCTAACCTTTTTCTGGTGGGCATGGATGTCCTCTACATACGTCCAGTATGTGCCCATGTCGTCTCGCATATGCTCCAACATCACCCTGAGCTGGGCTGCCTTATAATAGAGTCGGAAGTCGGGGAGGCCAAAACCACCATGTGTCTTCGGGAGGGTTAGGGTGGAGGTTTTGATTCTAGGTCTCTTACCACTCCAAATAAAATGGAGGACACGGGATTGCAGTACCTCGAAGAAAGTCTCGGGCATCACAACTGGAAGCGCTGCGAAGAGGTAGAGAAGGCGAGGTAAGACATTCATCTTGACTGTGACCATGCGACCCAGCCAGGAAAGCGTGAGGGGAGCCCATCTTTTGAGGTCGCTGCTGATCTGGGCAAGGATCCCCGGGAAGTTGCACTGGTATAGCTGTGACAGGTCTCTGGGGATGGTAGTGCCCAGGTACCTAGTGGATTCTTTCAATTCTGACCCCTAGAATATCGGAATTGCTCCCGACGTCTCGATCGCTCTGGCCGATAGGCATGATGCTTGATTTGGAAGCGTTTATCCTCAACCCAGAGAAAGAGCCAAAGCTGTGTATGAGGTCGAACAGTCGGGGCAGGGATGTTTGAATATTGGTTAGGTAACCCAGGATGTCGTCTGCAAATAGGGAGAGTTTGAAGTCACACTCTCTGCATCGTATACCCGTGATTTCCGGGTCGTTCCTGACCGCTATAGCTAAGGGTTCCATTGCCAAGGCATACAATAGGGGTGACAGGGGACATCCTTGCCGGGTGCCCCTAGTGAGGGAAAGGGGCTCTGAAGTGCCTCCGTTAACCAACACTCTCGCTGAGGGACCGTTATAGAGTGCTGCTACCCACCCAGGCCCATCTTTCGGAGAACCCTGCCCATTTAAGGCCACTCGACACGGTCAAAAGCCTTTTCTGAGTCGAGTGAGAGGAGGTACCCTTCCACTCCCTGCCTGGATGTCTCGTGCATAAGATCGAGGGTTTTTCTTATGTTATCGGACCCCTGGTGCCCCGGGATAAAGCCCACCTGATCCCCGTGCACTAGGGTAGGGAGGAACTTTGCCAGCCTATTCGCTAGGAGCTTGGCCAGTATTTTAACGTCTGTATTAAGGAGAGATATGGGGCGGTAGGATTGGCAATGCGCGGGATCCTTGCCCTCTTTAGGCAGAACTACAATCATAGCTGACATCATTGTGGATAGGAGAGTGCCTTGGTCTAGCGCGGCATTGAACATCTTGGCCATGAATGGGGCAAGTGCAGTCCTTTAGGTCTTATAAAACTTGACTGTGAAGCCATCGTCTCCCGGGGTGGTGCCACTCTTTAAAGAGGATATAGTATCAACTATTTCCTCTGGGGAGATGGGGTGTTCTAGTGCCTCGGCTTTCTCAGGGAGAAGGCCCGGGATGGGGAGAGAGTCCAGGAATTTGTCGATGTCTTTCCCATTCCCCGAATATTCTGAACAATACAATTTTTCATAATATAACCTAAATTGCTCTGCGATCTTGGTGTCCCTCGCGGTAAGGTTCCCTTCCGGGGTGCGAATCGAATTGACCCTCCTGCTATTCCTAAGTTCCCGAAGTCTCCAGGCCAATATCTTGTCCGCCTTTTCCCCCTTTTCCATATATTTTTGTTGCAAAAAAGAAAGCTTCCTTTCCGTTTGTCCCACTTGAAGGTCAGCTAGCTTAGCCCGCAACCCCTGCAGTTCCTCCCACTGCCCAGGGAACATCTGCGTTTTCAGCTTTCCCCCTGGTTGGATGGCCACTATCTTGTCTTTCAGCTGTTTCTCTTCGCGCTCCTTTGCCCTCTTTCTCCTGGACCCAATACCAATAAGTGTGCCTCTGATAGTTGCCTTAAATGCCTCCCATGGTACCGACCTCTCCATTATCATTCAGGGTAAAGTAGTCTTCTATGGCTACCAGGAGGGATTGGCGTATCTCCCTGTCTTGCAAGAGGAGGTAATTACACCTCCATCGGGATTCAGCTGCCGGGGTGGGGGGGAGGCCGATCTTTATCATTACCATATCGTGGTCTGTCCAGGGGACGGTCTCTACTCTTGAGCTTGTGACCTCTCCCTGCAATGAGGAGTCCACCAAAATGTAGTCTATGCGCGAAAAAACATTGTGTGGCTTAGAGTGGAAAGTATAATCGGGGTTCCGGCCCTGCACAGGGACATGTGTATCGCACAACCCCAATACCCCATTCACTTGCTGAAAGGCCAGCGCCAACTTCCTATGGAGACGGGTGTTGGGGCAAGGATTTGCTGACTTCCTGTCCCGCTCGGGGCAAAGCACCATATTAAAGCCCCCCCCACCAGTAGGGTGCCCTCGGAGAATGCCATTATTGTCCCTCTCATACCCTCCCAGAAGATGTCCTGCGGTTCATTCGGGGCGTATATGCAAACCAGTGTGAACAAGCGGCCCCGCACCTCCCCTTTCACCATGAGATACCGACCATCTGGGTCTGCCTTTGAGGCTTTAAACCTAAAGTGGGCCCCAGGGGACACCAACAGTGCAACTCCCCGCTTCTTTGTTTGTGAAGAGGCCGTGAACAAATGGTCTATGCTTGTGGCCTTGAGCTTAGGCTCTTTACCTCGAACCCAATGGGTCTCTTGTACAAAGAGGAAATGTAGGCGTAACTTCGCAAACTCCCTTATGATCAGCGACCTTTTTGTGGGCGAGTTGAGCCCACGGACATTTAATGACCCTACTTTTAAGGATTGGAGTGGATCAACCATTAACAAAGTTGTCAAGGCTCATAGCTCCACTCCCTGAATCGCAAGCGTTGTAGTTCCCACATTGCCTTTGCCGCCCACAGTTGGCTCGAGAAAGCCCCCGGGGCGCACGAGTAACCCAAAAACTTGGCGCGCTATAACAGTAACCCCAACACCCTAACCCCCCCTCGTCCCATCCCCCTTCCCCCTCCCCCCTGATCGCCTGGTTGATTCGTGACATTGTCAGAACAGTCCAAACCAGGCCACCGATGTCTTCCACCTCCGGGCTCATTAACTTCTCTTGAATCATAACTGGAGCCCCCCCTATCCCTGGGTTCAATGCAATTCACAAACTACTACATCCCCCTCTGTTCACCTAGTCAAGTGTCCCTTGCTTCGTGAGGCACCAGAGGCTCGTTGCAACCATTCGGGGGGGCCGGCGATGCTGGAGCCACTCTCCTGAACTTTCTTTGGCCTCGGACTCTGCGCCTTTCCTTCGGGGCTTTATTCCCTTTCGGACCTGTCGGGGATCGCACACAGTTCTGGTCCCACGTTTCCATGCTTGGATTGTCTAATAGTTCACCCGACACTCTCTGGATGTCGTCCTCAGTGATCAGAGCGTACTTGTAACCCTCAAATTCAAAGGAGAGTGAAAAAGGATACCCCACCTATACCTGACTCCCCTGGAGTGGAGCAACTTCGTCAGTGGAGAGCAGAGGCGGCGTCTTGCGAGGGTGAAGGCCGACAAGTCTTGGTATATCGAGATCCGGGCTCCTTCCCACTCCATCGGCCCCTTCTTGCGAGCCAATTCGAGGATCCTGTCTTTTTCTGAGAAGTAGTGAAAGCGGACTAACACCGATCTGGGGCCTCTGGAGGACGCCCCTGCTCTATGGGCCCTGTCAATGGTGGGTTTGTTGGTGTTAGCCCCCTCAAATAGCACTCCTATTACCGCGTTAACAGCCCTGATGATGTCTGCTTGCGTTTCACCGTCATGTTCCGGGAAACCTAGAAAACGTAAGTTACAGCGGCGTTCCCTATTCTCCAAATCGTCCATTTTTAGTGAGCACTTCTCTTCTCTTCTCTCGAGCTCCGACAGGCGCATATCAAATTGGGTCTCGAAGACGTCGCTCGAGGCTGTGTTATTTTCCAATGCCTGGACCCTATTGTCTATATTGTCCACTTTTTTATCTAAGGTGTCCAGTCGTAAGGTGATGTCTGCCCTGAAGCCTTTAATTTCTTCCAATAGGGCCGCCATGCCCCTGGTGACTGAGTTTGCATCCGCCGATTCCTGTTGCATTTGGGCCGCCATTACGGGGGGCGTCTGGGGTCCGGGAGGCGTGCGACGATACCTCACTCCCTTTACGCGGCCTGCTAGGGGTGATCTCTTTCTGCTGGCTTCCGTATGCCCCTTCAGTTTGTCTGGGGCCTGTACTGTTCGGTGAGTGTCCCGTTGCCCAAGTGTATACCGGGGGCTCACCTGCCTCCAACCTCGATAGTCCATTCGGCAATTGCCCAACCCAGGCCCGGTACTCCTTACCTCGTAGGTTCGGGTGCGACGCTCGGCGTCGCTCGGCTTGAGGGAGTCCATGTGTTACGCGTTCAGGCCTGTGAAAGGCCCACCTCCTGTGCCCCGTTGGGGCTTACCGGGGTCCGCTTACTCCAATGGGTGAATCCCCGCTCCTTTTGGCGCGGGCCTTGTCCCGGCCTCCCGTTTCACTGTGCTTTCATCTTCATCTCCACCGGCCTGGCCTGCCGCGTCTGCCCCCAGGAGCGAATCGCGAGTCGCCCCCACCAGAAAGAACCAGGCAGGGGGAGGGAGCCGCCGGCCGGGGGCGCCTGGGCTCTCTACGGGCCTCACTCAGGCCCGGACTCGCCGTAGATTTCTGCGGAGCCGCGGCACCGTGGGGAGGAGGGGCTTCTGTCCCGCAGGGGTTTGAGTGCTCCGAACTCTGGATCGGTTCCACCTCTGGGGCTCAAATTCGGGCTAGGGGTGCCCGACACCTTCCAACAGGCGGGGGTGGTGTCAGCTCCTCACTCCTGGGGCGTCGGGGGGGGGGGTGGGGGCTCAGGTCCCGCGATCTGTGCCCTGTCGAGGAGACGAACGGAGATGCGTCAGTCCATCTCTGCGCCCCCTGGTGGATCGCCTCAGCTCTTTTAGGTGTAACTTTCTTTCCTTCATGTGAAATTAACTGACCTATGTACAACACCTTTTCCCGATAATACTGACATTTCTCCTTATCCACTTTATATCCTTTGTCTGCTAAAATAATCATTAGCTGAATCAAGTCTCGTCCGCACCCTTCCTCTGTTGTGCTACAGACTAAAATATCTACGTATTGCAGCACAGTGCTTGGAAAATCAATATTGCTTGGGTCCTTCTGCTGGACCCTATTAAAGATCGATGGAGACTCACAGTACTTCTGGGGCAAACTTGTACTTTTCTGCTTGGTCTGACGAAATGTAAATGATGTAAGATCTTGAGAATATTTGTGCACTGGGATTGAGAAAAATGCATTTTTCAAGTCAATCACTGTATAATATCGTGCTTCTGGGGGAATACTACATAAAATCGTCGCTGGATTCCCAACTAAAGGAAACTCTGCCTCGACAATCTGGTTAATCGGCCTCATGTCCTGGATTAAATGCCATGACCCACCCTTCGATTTCTCAATTGGATACACTGAGGTATAACATGGTGATTCTGATGTCACCAAGATGCTTTGTTCCTTCATGACTGATATAGTTTTAAAAATCGCTTTTGTCGGGGGCGTGGCTTGGAGCGCCGCTGATGAGGCTGCTCCCTTGAGGCCAGCCGTGTTCATAAAAAGATGCTGGTTCCCATGATTTCTCTGGTACCCGGAACATATCTGGGGCCGTCGGAACCCCGGGGGCGCCTGTGGACCGAAGATGGGGGCATAAAGTTTTGCAGGAACCCTGCTGTGCTGCCTGCTTTCCGCAGCTCCGAGCGACCTCCAAGAACCAAGATGGCGGACGCCATCTCTCCCCGAGCCCGGGGACGACGCTAAAGGTGCTGGGTGCACCCCCGATGCTGGATGACCCCCCCCCATAGCCGGCCCCGAGGAGGAGGGGCCTGCACACCTCCTACGCGGCTCCGGCTTCCAGCGTGGTGGGGCCCGCCTGTCCAGACCAGCATCCTGCGGCTCCCTCCTGGAGTGAAAATTGGGCTCTGGCTCCCTTGCCGGCAAAAGAAGCGACTCTTGGCGCAATCCGGCCTGGGGGGGGGAGCGGCGTCCAGACGGGCCTCGTTGAGGGCCGAGGTGCTTCCTGCCTGCACCCCATACCTGGCTACGGGGGCCCGGGCGGTGCTGCCGGCTCCTTCCGGCTCGGCCCGCCCTTCCCCCGCCTTCCGTGCTTGGCCCCAAGAACATCACCCGCCGCTCCATCTGCGGGTCCGGCTCCTGGGGCATCCCGGCCCACCTCCTTCCCCCTCTCCTGACTGGCAGGGGAGAAGGTCCACAGCTCTCCCTCTCTTCCCGGCTCCTGCAGGGGCCGGCTCAACATAAAGAGGGGACAGCAGGGTCCCACTTGCGGTCTACGGCTGGGCTGGATTCGCCCCAACAAACATCCATACTGCAGTGAGCTCCCGCGGCCACCCTCCCCCGGACGCGACCAGGAGCTCACCGCTACAGGCACGGGCGACTGGGGCGCCGTGGCTGGCTCCTGTGGATTAACACCTAACCTGAACCTTTTCCTGGGGCGCCCCGGCCCAACTCCCATACCCCCCCCCACTCGGCCCCTCTGCTGTCCCCGGAAGAGACCCTCGCTCTCACAATCCAGACCCAACGCTCCCCTTCACAGAGCAGCGCCTCCAAGGCGGAACACCACTCGCCACCCTAACACGGCGGCTACCCCTCATCTGGCAATATGTCCAAACATTCAAAAGCATCCAAAAACGTGGACATTGCCACCATGTGGACTGCTCCAGACAGGGGGAAGAAGCCCAAACTCGCTGCACCTACCCTGCAGGATCAGCAGAAGGAGGGCGACCCCCCCCCCAGCTACCAGAGGCAACTTGCTAGCTTTCATGGCGGACATTAAGGCCGAATTCAGAGCCTGCATGACGGAGCTCTCCGCCAACCTGGAACAAACTAACCGAGTCACTGAGGTGGAGCAGAGACTGGGGGAGGTCGAGGACCATGGGCAGGACCAGGCAATCACGCTTGGCGAAATTCAACAGTCAGAGCCCTTCAAGACAGGTGCGAAATCCTGGAGTTTAAACAGGAGGACTTGGAAAACGGGACCCGCCGCAACAACCTCCGGATCCGAGGCGTTCCCACCTCAGTCACAGACAAACAACTTGCTGAATACATGGGAAACTTTTTACAGGTCCTTCTCCCGGACCTGGACAAGTCCCTATTATTGCTGGAACGCACCCACAGACTGCACCCACGCCGGGGGGTAGAATCGGACCCCCCTCCAGATGTCATCACCAGGGCCCACTTTTACTCCACGAAAGAGGACATATCCGCCATCAGCCGCTCAAAAGATGAGCTCACTTTTCTGGGCTCGCGCCTCCAGATCTACCAAGATCTCTCGCTCCTAACCCTTCAGAGGAGGAGGGCGCTGCGACCCCTAGCCCTTTTCCTTCAAGAACGACAGGTCTGGTACAGATGGCTTTTCCCGACGGCCCTGCAATTCTCATACAACGGGTCCCTGCGGAAATCGCCCACCTTGAGGATGTCAGCAGGATTATGCACCCTTCCTCCCCCGCGCAGGCCGCCCCGTCGACCTCAGAGGTATCCGGGAACTGAGATTCCACCCCTGCTCCACAGCCCAGACGGTCCACATGGTCGAGAGCTTCCTGAAACGGGAAGCGATAAAGGGGAAATCAGGCCAGACAACTGGAACCAGTGCCACACTATCAATCCAGAGGTCCTGCCCCCCCCTCTGATTTCTCGCCCCTTCCGACGTCGCCAAAGATTATTACAGCTCAACACGGCGGGCTTTACCCACGGCCCATGCCCGTTCCAAGGTACGTTCCACCCTGATGTCCTTGGAAACCCAAGTTTCTTTAATGTCTCAACTGGCCCCGTTGGCCAGGGGTTCGGCCGCACTCACAATGTCGACCACGCGGCCAGTTAAAAAATTAGCCTCCCGTTGGGGGCTTCTGTTAAAACCCCAGGAGCAAGACAATTCAGTCGTAACCCGCACCCACGATGGCATCTGACCAGCTTCCCTCTAGCCCCCTCCCACTGGAGCGCGAGTCAGCTGGGTCCCCAGCCCGAGAATTGCAGACATTACAGTGCCTCTCGCTAAACGTTAACGGGCTGAATTCCCCCGCCAAATGCAAAACGATCTTACAGAAACTGCAAGATGAGAACGGGGGGTGGCAATGCTACAAGAAACACCTCCTCCCAGCAGACTTTGGGCGCCTCTGTTTCCTCCTATACCCCCTGCAATTCCTTGCCTCGGGGGGGATCCAAAAAGGGGGGCACCGCGATTCTCTTCAGAAAAGACTTAAAGCCCCAAATCTTGGACTCCATAACCTGCTCAGAGGGCCGCTTTGTGGCAGTTAAATGCCTCTTACTGGGAGACCTGTACACCTTTTGTCTGTCTACGTGCCCAACTCGGGTCAAGCAAGCTTTTATGATACCCTGGGAGCCGCCCCCTTGGGTTTCACGGAAGGTCAGACGATAATGGGGGGGGGGGGGAGGACTTTAACGGAGTACCAGACCCCACCAAGGATAAATCCCACCCACCCTCCCCAGGGGATTTCATGCTCGCCCTTAGCCTCCTGTGCCTGTTCAGAACCTTGGAGGTGGTAGACGCGTGGCGGCTGCTGCACCCCACCGAAAGGGACTTCTCCCACGTCCACCGAACTTTCACAAGGATAGACGTCATCCTTACTTCGCCCCAGACTCTCTCCTCTGCCAATGATGTCTCCATCGGTCCAATAATCCTATCAGGTCACGCACCAATAGTCATGGAGCTTCGGACCCAGGACCCCAGAGCCGACCCTACTCGCAGATGGTCACTCTACGACCCGATCTTCAACGATATGCTGGTAAGGGACAGGATCGCAACTGCGATTAAAGACTTCTTCGAGGACAACCCCGCTTCGGATACCTCGCTCGCAAATAATTGGGATGCAATGAAAGCAGTAATCAGGGGCGCCCTAATAGCGCAAGGGGTGGCATTCCACCGCAACCGACGACAAACCCGGCAAGCCCTTGAGGAGGAACTGCAAATGGCGGAGGAGGCCCAGAAAAGAAGGGGTGGTCCCCCAAGACTCATCGTGCCGTCCGCACAGCCAGAAAGAAATTAGTGGCCCACTACACTGAACACACCGCACATTTGATGGCCAAGACTAGGCAATTCTACTATGCCAAGAACAACAAAGCCAATAAACTTCTAGTAGCCAAACTAGCCAAAACGAGACGAGCCAACACCATCACGGGGCTCCGAGACCCGCAAGGGAGGACGCACTATTCCGAAGCAGAAAAACTACGGCTGGCAGTGGACCACCTAACTCAAGTAATGTCTGCTCCCAAACGGGACCAATCCCAACAGGAGGAATACCTACAGGGGGCATCCCTGCCACGCTTGTCTGCTGCATTGAGAGAGACCCTAGAAGCCCCAATCACGGACGAGGAGGTTGACAAAGCCATTAAAGCCCTCAGGACTCGAGCCCCGGGCCCAGACGGCTTTTCCCCGAGATTCTACAAACTATTTAAATCCCAGCTGATCCCCTCCCCCCATGGTAGCGCTCTTCACCTCATTCATTGATACAGGCTCGGTGACATCATCAATGCAGGAATATACAACTATCCTTCACCCCAAGCCAGGGAAGGACCCGAGAGACCTGGCCTCGTACAGGCCAATCGCCCTGTTGAACATAGACGCCAACCTCTATTCCAAAATTTTAGCCAACCGGCTGTCGCACATCCTCCCGTCCCTAATCCATCCAGACCAAACAGGCTTTATCCTGAATGGAGCGGCAGGGGACAACATCAGAAGAACCCTGAACTTGGTGGACATTGCCCACCGCACCGCCCTAGACGCCACCAAAGCTTTCGATAAAGCATACTGGTTATTCATGAAGCTCACTCTGGGAGCCTTTGGCTTCGGTCCAATCTTCCAATCTATGGTAATGGCCAACTACTCTTCCCCCAAGACCCTCCTGAGGATCAACGGATCCATATCATCCCCTATCACCATGACCTGCGGGACAAGGCAGGGCTGCCCGCTATCGCCTCTCCTCTTCGCACTAACGATGGCGGCGTTTGCCTAAAGAGTTAGACGGAGCAACCTCATCAAGGGTCTGCAAGTAGGTTCATCTCAGCACAAGATGGCGTTACACGCCGACGATGTTCTCCTGATGCTCTCGGATCCCAACTCCTCAGCTAAACACGCCTTGGCGGAAATAGCCAGCCTCCGAAGGGTCACCGGCTTGGGCATTGGCCTCCACCAAGAGGAGCAAGAGACACTAGCCAGGCTATGCCCGATCAGATAGGAGAAACAAGCTATCCCCTACCTGGGAGTCCACATCCCAGCGAACCTGAAGGACACACATCAGGTGAATTTCCCCAGTTTATTTAGTGAATTGGAGGGAGACTTGAAGTGCTGGGCTACCCAAGAGATTTCTTTAATGGGGCGGATCACTGCCGCAGCGATTTCTCTACGCCTGCTCCTCGCTTGCAGTGGCTATCCCAAGGCGGGCTCTCCAGGAGCTGCAGAAGAAAATGCTGAAATTCATCTGGAGAGGCAAGAAAGCTAGGATCCCCCACAAAACCCTGCTTGGAAACTCCAGATTGGGGGGCCTAGGGGTCCCCGATCTTCAGGCCTATAGAGCAGCGGCACAGCTAGCACACACCCAGGCATGGCAAGTCGTTAGACCGTTCTAGATCGGTGGAATTAGAGCAAGCCCAACCGCCGCTCCCCCCGCGATTCCTCCCACATATCCAGCCCCCCCTTGAGAGAACGTTGGAAGTCGCTCCTGCGAACCACTAAGCATAAGCTGAGCTCATGGGACTGGGCATTGAAACAAAAAGGAATCCCAAGGGGGCAAAGCCCGCTCTCCCCTATCTTCCACAACCCAAACTTCTCACCGGGAGCGAACCCCTGAAATTTCCAGAACTGGATCGATGACGGCCTCGAGACCCTGGAGCAGCTATATGCCGGAAACACGCCACGCACCTTCGAACAATGTAAGGCAATGTTACAGCTACAGAAAACGGACAGATTTACGTATTGCCAACTCCGCCACTGGTGCTCACAACCCCAGACCCTCCGGGCGGCCATCCGACCCCTTACCCCCCTGGAACTAACGCTGAAGGACCTGCCAACCCAGGGTAGGGTCTCAACCCTATACAGACGCTTCTTGGGGGACTTCCTAAGCGCAAGAACGCGATGCATGGCGCAATGGGAGGCCGACCTGGGCCACCCGATCGAGGACCAGTCCTGGGTAGACATCTGGACCCGTGCCCACTCCTCCTCTACCTATGTGACCAACAAGGAATGCGCATACAAGCTGCTCCTACATTGGTATTACCCCCCCCCCTCCTTTTGACTACACCACATGAATCCGCAGGTGGACCCTTCGTGTTGGAGGGGGTGCTCCCAGCCTGGCTCCTTTTTCCACATGTGGTGGGCTTGCCCAAAGATCTGACAATTCTGGGAACAGTGCCTATCGACAATCGAACAAATCACCGGGAGTGCGCTCCCCTTGGAGCCCGAAACGGTCCTGCTAGGGGCCCTGACCACCGGGGTCTACCCCCACTCTGGAAACAGAGCTAAACTAGTGACACAATGCCTGCTGGCTGGCAAAATCGTGATAGCCCGCTCCTGGAAGTCCCCGGATGGCCCATGTATGGCCCACTGGTGGGGTAAACTTTGGGACATCCTAATTGCGGAAAAAGTGACCGCAGCAAGGGCAGGAGTTTTGCATCGCTTCCAGAACTTATGGGCCCCAGTGCTGGAGAACGACCAACGATTCCCTGCCCTAACATTCAAACTGCTCAACACTCGATGGACTCTGAGGGACCAAGAGCCCGCCTGAGAGACGGGGCAGCGGTCGGCCCCATGGATTACGGGAAAGGGGAGGGACATTGGGGTCTAAGGGGGGGGGGAAGATGAAGGGGGGACTCAAGCTATAGGGAATCGCGATTGACGTGTAATTTGATGCTTGTTATGCGATGTTGCATGTAAATTGTCCTGCCTTGGTTTAAAATAAACATATTAAAAAAAATATATACCTTTGTCTGCCTCTCGAGTCATAGTGTATTGCCTTGCTCGAGGTAAAATTGCTCCCGGTTTCAGCTTAATCTTAACTTCTCCCACCCCCTTTAACAGGCCTACGTCATAGGGGCCTGTAGTCCATAGATACATTTTCACTTTTTCCACATCTTCATAAAAAAATACATGATGCTACCGCACTATCGCCATTTCTTGTGGGATCTCTCGTCTGTGTATCATGATCCAATAAGTAATGCTAATTTCGAACACCACTTCATCGTCTGACGGGTCATCTTTAAACATATCCTCGTCAGGGACATCAGTCAATCTGTATCCTTCCCAAATAGCCATCACTGTTCTCCATGGCCTGCCCTCATCATCATATTCTTCGAGCATGGCCAATTTCCCTCGCGCTATGGCTGCCTGCAATTCCAGGGGAAAAACCTGTTCCCCCTCTTCGTCCATAGGTATCTGTGGCCTGAACAGAAATTAATCGGGTATTCTCCTAATCTTACCCACTAAACCGGGTAACCACGTTAACAAAATGCATACCCCATAGTGAAAAACCTATGGCTCGATGATAAATTTTCCCACATTTAAATGTATTACTGGCGTGGCACACACTATACCTTTGTCAGTGAAGGAAATAGTCATATTTAGGTTTGTCATTAAATCTCGGCCCAGAATATTAACTGGTGTCTGTCTTGAATACAACAATGGGACAGACATATTGCACTCTCCTATAGAGACTGGCAATTTCTCAGTAAAAGAAACTCTACTTGTAGCTCCAGAGAACCCTTGAGCATTCATGGCATTTCCAGATAACTAAAATCTCGTATACATGAGCGAGTTGCCACAGTAGCTACTAAAAAAGAAAAGGATTTACCTCCTATTGTAACATCAACCCTTGGTTCCTCTTGAGGATTTGGTGTCACTGATAGTACTGAACACGTCAAGTCACCCTGTGAGCTGTCCTATTCTGTGTGCATGGTTATTCCCGTACCTGTGAAAGGATTCCCACCCGCAACAGTGACACCCCCTACTCTAGGAGTCAATAACTGTCCTTTATTTGCACGCTGCTGTATCTGCATGGGTGCATGCTTTGACTGCCCTTGTGGCGAATTCAATGGTGCTTGCTATGATTGCAAAACCTGTTGTGTTTGTGGCACTTGTGCTTGATACACTGTCTGATCTTGGGTGAACCCATCCCTATTTTGTGGGCTATGTGCTGGAGGATAAGCTGTACCCCCTCTTGAGAATCGGCCTTTCTGTACATTCTCTTGGCTCCCACACAGGAGGAAATCTTCTAATTTGCCCTCCCTCCATGCCTTGATCATCATTCTGCACATTCTGAAAACCTCCTTGGTTATTCTGGAAGTTTCCTTGATTATTCTGAAAGCCTCCCCTTCCTCTGAAACCTTTTTCTCCTGCCTCTCGGAATGAATCCGTTCCCTCCTTGATTTGATTGACGTTGATTATTCACCTGCGGCCCCCCGCTACTTGCTGTGACCCCAGCCCCTCCACTTGTCAACATCGCCCCTTCTGTAGCATATTTCAGCAGTTTCTTCTGAACTAGCTTAGCTTCTTCGAGGTTCCTAGCATCTTCCTTGTTCTGATTTTTCTCTTGCAACAATCTGTCATGATCTCTGCTTCCAAAGAGTCAGGACTTACCCAACTCCCTTGGAAGCAGACCCATAACCCCGGTTCCGGGTGCCGGCCAGTCCCAATTGGGACCTTTTGGACCCTGTCCTGGCGCCAGTGGCACCAGGCTCATAAATGTGTGCCCAGTCCCAGCGCTGGAAGCGCCGGGCTCATAATGCTTGGGTGGACTTACCTGCAGCAGACCATGCTGCTTACTTACATGCCAGTTGAGCCACTGATCCTCTTCTGTTTGGGACTACTTTTCCTGTTGGGTGGGGCAGGAGCCACTCCCTAGGTTCAGAACACTGGAACTCTTCTGGAAGGCAGGAACTCTTTTTTTTTTTACCTAGGCGAGGCCGGGGAAGGAGACACCTAAGCACTACAGGAGGCTATTTAAACCACACCCGATGGATAAATCTTGCTTTGCGTTATTCTGCATTCTCTGCAGCAGAACGCTCACCGTGTCTTCTGATCCTGTGCCTAAGGGAACAAAGGCTTACCTTTCTGGAATCCAGTCTTCAGCAGCACCTATAAAGACAAAGAAAGAACAGGTTAGCACTACGGTCTTCAGTGGCAGCGCATCTCTTACCTGGTCCAGCGGCTGTCACCAACGCCTCGCTCTGCATTCCGGCATCTGAAAGACAAAAGCTTACCGATTCTTCGCACGCTCCGGAGGTCTTCTCGCTGCATTCCGGCATCTGAAAGACAAAAGCTCACCGGCTCTTCGCACGCTCCGGAGGCCTTCAACGCTGCATCCCGCATCTGAAAGACAAAAGAAGGTGCGTTTAGAGACATTAGGCAACTTTACTACTCACGTGCCATCACTCCTTCCCACGCCGAAATCAGCGGGTATCCCAGCACCCTTCAGCTTCTCTAAAGCTCCGAACTTGTACCTGCAAGGTAAAAGAGACAGTTAGTGCGCATCGTGAAGCAGGCAACAAGCGCTCACTTACGTGCTTCCAAGCGCTTCTATTCCTCACGTGGGCTCGATCCTCAACTCTCTTAAGCCCGCCATCCGCCATCGCCGGAATCCTGCAAAACAAGAGGTATCATTACTAAAGAACTTTACATAAGTCAAGCCATACTCACAAGCTCCTCGGCACCGCCCCACAGCAGCCACGCCTTACGCACTTAAAGACTTTAAAGACATTTGAAATGCCCAGAACTTACCGTTCGTGCAGTAAACGACGGACAGCAGTCCTCTGAGGTCAAGAGGCCTGCATCCTTATCCAGTGAAGAAACTGGTTACGGCAGCCTGCCCCCGAGGCAGATGGAGAGCTCGGCGTTCACCTACCTAAGGTGAGCTCGTTAACCTTTGGGGTCCTACAAGTGAAGAGAAAGGGAAGAGGAGAGAGGCACCCAATAACCCCAGTTCATTAATCCCATATTTTCTATCTGCAGACATCTTACTCTCTGCGTCAGACACACAGTGCACAGAGGTCCAGCCCGAGGAATCAACCGTGTGTTACACCTCACCCTTGAAGACACGGCATTCACCCAGTCAAGACCGGCGCCTCTGCGGGAATCAGGTGAGCGTTACACAATCGGCAATGGTGCGCAATGGTCGGCTTTATTTCTGGCCATGGCTGTGCCTCCATACCCACCAACTTCTTGAGCTGTCTCTATACCTGTTCTGGCAGTCCCTGAAATAAAATATAATAGAATACAGGTATTGATTTTCCCCAATGCTCTCAAGTTTCCAAAGACCACTGTTCCTGAAAATTCGGAATGTAAGTAAGCGGATCTTCGCCTTATTGCATTTTACGTGCCATAATTGCACCCATATCCGACGTATCAGGATATTGTACTCTAAGCGCTCTGCAATTATTAAATGGCACTCCATCATGCACTGTATTCTGTGCTGTGACACTTGAGTATCCTGCTCTCATCCAAATATCATCAGCCCTTTCCCCAAGGATTGCTGCTAGGACACCTTTAATGTCCCTTGTGGCTAAGATATTTCCTCCCGTCTTTTTTTCCAACTCATAGATCCTTTTCCCCGCCCCAACCATTAAGCTGGTCAATTTGCATCTTAAATTGTCTTTATCCATCTGGGGCCATGGGATATACTGCTGTCTGGCCCCTCCTTTTTCTAATAAAGGGAATTGTGAAATCCAAAAATCGCAATCGGCTCCCATCATCTGCCTATCCATAGTAGGGACAATGGTTCCTGAACGCCTTCTTCCTGGTAATGACCTCAAACTACTCGCATATGGTGGCGATTCTACCTCCCCCTCCCTCACTATGAGATTAACTTTTAGGTCGCTCCGGGCATGTTCTGGCATGCTTTATTTAGGTTGGTCTAAATCTGACCATCTTGTATTTGTATTTATTGGTTTATAAAGCGCTTTACACCAAAGTGCTTTACAATTGAACAACCTAATACATAAACAGGAACGGTAGAAGCAAATAATATGAACAATCAACAAAACAGCAAGAAGAGAAGTTAACTGAGGGGAATAGGGAGAGTAGTGGAATAGGGCGGGTGGGGGGGCAGTGGTGAAGGGGTAGGAGGAGGGAGTGTAGGGAGGTAAGGGAGGGTAGGGAGATGGTCATCTTACTTCCTTATCTGTCTGAAAATATCCCTCAACCGCATGCACTAGCACCCTCCTCCTTACGGAAGTTTTCCCTATCTTCGTCTGACATATTTTATCCCGAACTAGTATGGATGTCATCTTTCTCAACTCTGTTTAGATTCAGCCTGTCCAAAGACAAGGCTCTATGCGCGAGACTAGACAAACTTCCTCCCTTGCCTCGTGACTGTGCAATTTCAGATCGAACATCTTTCCCTCTGTTTCTTGAGTCACTTTTGTGTTCTCATCTCCTGATGAGCCTTCTCAATTCTGTCTCTGATACTTCCTTTCTCAGAATTCTCCTCTAGGTTTACCCAAGTGGGTCCTGGCATCGCCTCTTGTGATGGGAGAAACTCCTCTATATCTTCCCATAATACTACTGGACTTGGTTCTATTAGCTCTTTCTCAATCTGATCAATGTTGCATTCCCTCTGTCTTCTCCTTAGTTACATTTCCTTAGTTACATTTCCTTCATTTCTTTGCTTTCTCTCTAACCCTTCTTGTTTTTTCACTTCTCTCCTCTCATTTGCCCTCTTTGTCTCTGTCTTTGCATTCTTTTATCCCTTAATTTCTGTTCTTCCTCCTATTCTCTCTTCTTTTCTAACCTATCTCGTTCTTCGATTGCGCTTATTTGCTCTGCTGCTCTTTCTTACGTTCTTAGCTGTTCTTTCTGATATATCTGTTCTCATCTTTGTCTACTCTTTCTTTTATACGCTTCTTTCAATCACTTCTCTCGTTCCCTGTCTTTATCTTGCTCACCTCGATCTTCCCCTTGCCTTACTTCCTTGATGCTTTTCCCATCAAGTTTGAGCAATATCTGACCACCCATCTGTTCGTTCTGTATGAGGGCTATCTCGTCAGCCTTGTCTCTTTCTCCCTTCCATTTCTTAATTTCCCGTTCTATATCTAGAGTCACGCTTGGTCGTTCACTTTTCTTTGTCCTCTAAGACTTTAGAGATCACATCCTTTTCTGAAGTTATTTCTGAGCTCTCGTCACTGCTATATGCAAGCGTTTCATGTATTGGATTACTGTATACTGTCGCTGTTTTAAGTTCCCTTTAATGGATACAATCCTTCATCTTTTGTACTATCACCATTTACTTCAGGCGCGGTAGAGGGAGCAGAAGGCTCAACACCCCCCTCTTTACACTAGTTAAGCATCCAGTCTTCAGGAGGTGGGTCTTCTCCTGGTACATTTTTCAAAGCTCTAGGCTAGCTAACCTTTTCTCCAATTTCTTTCCCCTATACGCAGCGTGCAAGTATTTGGACATGTGTTGCAAAACTGCTTTTGACAGTGATCACCCTTGTGGCCATGGCATGAACATTATTCTGCTGTGCCCTTAACCCATTCTGCACTATACTGCTTGAGCTTAGGTGTGTGTTTTGGCAGCTGTTTGCATAGGTGCATGAGCGGAGTAACATCCTCCATTGTGACAAGTCTCAATCCACTGTCGATACTTATCGTTAGTTTACACAAAAAATATTTTTCAGAAAAACAATGAAATAGGAGTGTGCACCAATTGTCGCCGCTCCAAACCTGTCTTACTTTACTCATTCGATACCATCAATGACTAAATCAATATTTTACTCTCAACCTCTTACACAATCTTCCATTTTTCGCTCTTTGACATCTTATTATTTCCTTTACACATTGAATACATAACATATACAAACTGACAAACTGGCCGGCCCCAACATAGATCTCTTTTCAGCCCTCCTCTTCTATTCTTGCCCTAAAAATACCCCGATGGGAGTGTTACGTTATTTTCTTTAGCAAACCTTGTTCGCTTGTTGCCTATTTATCAGCTTGGATTTTAAAATAACTTTTTCTAAACATTCCTTGAACATAAGATTTCTGGGCTTAACCTATGACGCTCCTCGTCAAAATACCTCGATGTGACGCTCTTCGTCCTTAACTAAATACCCCACCAACCCACTGTTACTTTCTTCCCCTTATCACTTTCCCCAATTATTATGCCTTCATCATTTTTTGTCACCTTTCTCAATCTACTCACGGTTCGCTTTTCAGCTCCTCCTCAATCTGCCATCACATTTGGTCTACTTAGCTCCCTGTAGAAACCAGGAGGGTATTTCATGAAAGCGGGACCCGTCCCACCTACTCTTTGTCTTGCAAGAACTTTTTTGGCCGCTATTCACAGGAAGCCTTGCGGTATTCCAGCTATATGGTGGAGGACGTCCGATATTCCGAGCCCCTTAAAAGCCTACTGGGTCGACGGATCTTTAACCATCCTCTGCTACCACGTGCACCCCGAGACCTGGGGTCCTTTAAGACAAGGTAGCAATACTTAGAGATGGATGGGGATGCAGAACTTACTTATACATCAATAATCAAACCGACTCAGGAAGTTGGCAAAACTTAGCACTGTTTTATTTGCAATGATCGAAAACAGGGAGTACAACGGACATCATCCGATTTCGCACAAACAATCTTAACGTGTTACATGAAAAAACAGCTATATAGTATAAACTTGTCATAATTGACATCACAATACGAGGCAAACTAAGAAAACCTATTTGGCAATGTGATAGATGTTCCCTGTAAGCCTAGGTATACGTTCCATACTGACAGGGGTTGTGATTGAGTCTCTAAGATCAGGTGGACAACTAAGCCATCCTCTAGTGCAAGTCCTCTTCAGCATCATAAAATACACAACAATTCATTGGTTACACAAACTATAGGGCTCTCTAATACGTGGCCATCTACAATTGGTTGGCACGCTTGTACCCTTCTGGAATATTCTGCTTGCTAGCAGCACACAAGCTGGTTACCCCAGGTGCTGGGAGGGTTGGCCTGGTCATGCCTCCTCTCCCAATTAGCCCAACATCAATCATCACTCCTGGGGTCTGTCATTAAATTAAGGCTTTGAACTTGGCCTTGTAGAAGCTCACTGTGCCTGAGAATTAAAGGGAGTGTGGCATGGTGTTATCTTCTGGTATCGATGTAGCTCGACCCAAAGTCTATTTGTATCTGACCATGTGACTGGAGACTACGTTTTCGAGCTTTTCATTGCATAAAATACTATTAAATTAGAAACTCTTGGCACTTTCAGAGTTTTTCCATTTCACCTCAAACAGAAGTGTTTCTCACGTTCATGTAGCTTCTTGACAGACAACCAGTCTCACGGTGCCCCGACTCTTGGTGTGCCAGCCAGCCTTTTTTGAATTCTCCTTCGCCATCAGCTATTTAGCAACTGCGCCACACTCAATCCCTTTTTGATTCACTGGGTTTAAGTTTACTAAAGTGCATTGTGAAACATCCAGATTCTATGTATATACATAGGCGCATCGTTGCAATCTATTCACTACGTAGCCAGCCTCAGGATCACTACGTCTACTTGCGTTACAGCATCTGTACAGTTGTAAAATGACTTTGCATTTTGTTCAGTGTTTTTTCACACATACATCTTCATTTCGATCCCGAAATGTTGCTTAACTTCGACATCTCCTCTCCAAATATTTTTTTTTAACAATTTTATTGCATTTTCAACAAACAAAACCAATACAAACCAAATATGCAGTGCAAATATCAATGGTACATTTCTCATTATTCATTACACAGTTTGGTCACTGCTCCCCTTGTCCCACCCCCCCTTACGAGCCTATTAATCCTATTCACTCTGTATCCGCATACACGCGTGGTGGGGTTTGATTTCCAGTGGATTCCGCCGGATCTGGCATCGTTCCAAACAGTTCCGCTACCAGCAATTTCCATGCCATCAGGGTTCCCACCTCTTCTTCTCCCCCTATGTTACTTGCCTCCTGCCATACCATCGTCTCTGCCTCCGCCCACTTCTGCAACTCATTCCACCATATCTCCACCCGTGGCCTATGACAAGCCTTTCAACCCATGGCAATCCTCCTCTTTGCAAGCACATATGCTAAATCCTTTAGCTTGTTGACATGCTTCAGTTTCTGCGACCTGGGGAACCCCCCCCAGTAAGCAGGCGCAGGCTGTGTTTATAACAATAGTGACCCCTTTTTCCTCTAGTTTCCCCGCTACTTCGCTCCAGAAGTGCTCAATTACCGGACAGGACCAGAACATATGTACCATATCAGCCTGTTCCTCATCACATTTGGGACATGCTTGTCTACCGGCATTTTCAAACCTTGATATCTTCAGGGGTGTCATATAAGCCCTGTGCGTTATGTATAATTGTATATGTTTCAACCTTGCGTTTCTTGACACCTTCTTATGATACCACAGGGCACGTTCCCACATCCCATCCTCTGTCGGGGCTTCCACTTCAGCTTCCCAGTCTAATCTTAGTTGCATTGGTTCTTTCCCAACCTTTGGACATCATCATTTCGTACAATCTAGAAATCTCATGCCCTCCCTCCGTTATATCATATATCGCGTCTGTGGTACCATCTGGCTCTTCTATAAGTACCGTTTCACGCCACGTTTTCTTGATTTCCCGCACCAATCTATGGTATGTAATATACTGACCCACGTGTAGTCCTACTTCCTCACCCAGCTCTTCATAATTTATGATGGTCCCCTCACGCCAGACATCTCCCATAGTTACCAACCCCACCGATTCCCAGTGGTTCCTAATTGTCATTCGTAGCTGCACATCCACTACAGCTAGCGGTATCTGCAGGGAGCATGGGACTGGATTTCCCATCATCCGGCATGCTGGGCGCCAGATCCTCCACCCAAGCATCATCATCATCTCAGGGCGCACTTTCATTTCTGTCTTGGGCAACCACATCATTTTTTTTAAATAAAATGGGGCACAATCTGCCCTAAACAACCTGGATTCAGGAGTCGCTTCGTCCGAGAGCCATTTAGCGATGTATTGCAGTTGGCTCAGCACATAGTAGACCTCATAGTTAGGGAGCCTTATCCCTCCTTTTTCGTAAAAATTCATTAACTTCCATAGTGCCACCCTATTCCTGGTTCCCTGCCACAGGAAATCCCTGCACATGCCGTTCAGCCTGGTGAAAAACTTCCTAGGTACGAGGTATGGGATGTTCCCAAAATAATGCAGAAGCCTGGGTAAAACCACCATCTTGAGCATTGCACTACACCCCATCACTGCTAGTGGTAGCTTCGCCCAAAATGTCATACTCTTTTCAATTGTCCCTATAGCTACCTCAGTATTATTTCTATGTTCTTTTTCAACCGTATGGTACACGTCTATCCCAAGGTACCGAAAGGTTTCGACAGCCCACGGAGCTTGCAGCACCGGCAGCTGCCCGATAGGGATCCCCTTATAGTTGCCTAGCGGGAAGATGCTAGACTTCTGAGGGTTCACCGCTATGCCCGACAGCCCCGCATACCTATCCATAACCTCCAGGATGTACTGGAGATTCTCCTCCGGGTACTTCAGGTACAGCAGCAAATCATCTGCATCCAAGGAGATCAAGTGACGCTCCCCTCCCACCTCAATGCCTATAGTATCATACTGTTGTCTGAGGTATATAGCCAAAGGCTCTAAAGCCAGTATGTATAACATAGGGGACCATGGGCACCCTTGTCTAGTACCTCTGCCTAGTCGCCATCTCTGAGATCACGGCTCCTGTTTGACTCTGCCCAACGGCTCACTATATAGCATCTTTGCCCATTTTATGTATCCCAGCCCCATCCCGTAGCCCGCCAAGGCTGCCAGCAGCCATGGCCACTTGACAGAATCGAAGGCCTTCACCGCGTCTAGAGACACTATTGCCATTTCACCCTCATTCTTGCTCGCCCATTCGACAACCCGATGGAGTCGCCTGTGGTTATGAGTTATGTTCCTATTCGGAACATAGCCTGTCTGATCGGGGTGTATTAGTTTGCCTATGACTCTTCGTAGTCTGCTTGCCAAGACAGCTGTCAGTATCTTGCTGTCCTGATTCAGCATTGATAGTGGTCTGTAGTAGCCACAGCTATGTCCTGGCTTGTTGGGCTTAGGAAGCGGTATTATAATTGCTTCTCTAAGCGACTCTGGCAGCTGTCCCGTCTCAAACGCTTCGTTTAGCATATCTAGCATCGGGGGGAGCACTTCGCACTTTATAAAACTCACTTGGAAACCCGTCCGCCCCTGGGGACTTACTAGTAGGTAGCTGTCTCACCACTTCTTCTAACTCCTCTAAGGTAATCGGTGCATCCAGTTCCTCTCTTTCGTTCTTATTGTAGGCAGACCTATGTCTTCTAGTGTTTCTTTTATTTCCTCATAACTGCTCCTCTCCACATCCCCATATAGTTCCTTGTAAACTCCTGATTAACTCCCTCCTGGGTGTCAGCTACACTGCCATCTTCTCTTGCTATTGTCCTAATGGTGGGTCTGGGGGTTTTGCTCTTGTATAACCACCCCAGAAGCCTTCCCGTTTTATCTCCTCACGCATGCTGTCTCTCTATATATTTCTTATAATTTAGGTTACACAGCCTATCCCAATGCTCTGCACATGTCTGCTGCAATTTTAAGTATCGGCTCCGTATCTATACCAGTATCATTCTCTCTCTGCGCTTTTTCCAGCTCCCTTTCAGCTTCATGTAGATCGGTCAGGATTCCTCCTTGCAGGCTTTTAGATTTTGCTATGGCTACGCCCCGCAACACCACCTTAAAAGCTTCCCATAGTGTACTCGCTGAGTCCACGCTACCCGTATTCACCTCGAAATAGGTTATGATCTCCTGCCTTATATCTTCCCTAAAAAGGGGATCTTTAAGTGCCTCCGCCCAGAGCCGCCATGTTGGGATCCTCGCTCTTGGGGGGGCGATATTGCCAGCCAACAACTAGAGGCGAGTGGTCTGACAAGATCCTCGCTTTGTATTCTGCCTGCATCGTTTCCATCATTATGTCCGACGTGACAAAGACATAGTCCAGCCTCGTACACAACTATTGTGGGGCAGAATAGTGCGAGTATAGCCTTTCTTTTCATGGGGGCGCTTTGTTCTGCACACATCCGCCAGACCAAAGTCGTCTAGCAGTGTTTGGAGCGCTCTTGCCGCCGGGGCAGGTCTTTCCAATTTCTGATCTGTCCACCCTGGGGTTTAGTACACAGTTAAAATCTCCACCCCAGATCACTGCACTTCCCATACACATGCCAAGGTTAGTACTCAGGGTTCTGAAATATGTTGCTGTATTCTGATTGGGTATGTATGTATTCACTATACTTATCTCCCTATTCTCCACCAATCCCCTCAGTATGACCATTCTCCCTTCCGCAGTTTCCTGCAACATGTGAAAGGGGACATGCGGTGCCACCCAGATGAGCACTCCTCTAGCGTAGGTGGAATATGTCGAGCCCGCCATGACCCCCTTCCATTTTCTCATGACCGTTCTCAGTTTTTCCCGTGTCAGATGAGTCTCCTGTAGCAGTGCAATATTTATCTTTTGTCTGCGCAGGCATAACATAACCTTATTTCTTTTTAAGTAGCTGTTGAGGCCCCTGACATTCCATGTGACTATCTTAAGGTCCCCCATGGCTTGATATAGTTCCCATCCCCCCCCCCCCCATATCAGTGTAGTCCAGTTCTCGTTTCTGTTATTGTCTATATAGGCTTGTTCCCCTGTTCAAACTTCCCCTATCTACAAACATCTCAAACACGCCTCCCTCACTCCCTCCCGGCACCCTTCCCTTCCCCAACTCACCCAACATTTCCCCCCCCCCCCAACTGTTGCCCAGCTCCATCCCTGGATCTCAGGCACCCCTGCATCTAGCTCTTTCTGGCTCCCGCCTGTACTCAAAGCTCCGCAGGGTGAGGCCGCCCTATTGGCTACAACTACTACTATTCCTCTGGGGGGATAGGCTGCTTGCGTCCTGCCGCTCCTATTTGATAAATTCAAACACACCCTGCTGTACATTTTGCGCATGTATACGCGCTGCTATATTCAAGTCGTTTGAGTTAGCCAGAGTCCATGGTGTCCCCGCTAAATATCGACCTTGCTCAGTCGCACCCCTTACCCATAAACACCATCATTATTTCTACTGTGGTACCCACTTTGAGTCACATCAACATACATGCAATGTCCCCATCACTTATCTTGTTCCTCTCGAACTTGCTCTTCATTTCGTTCCGGACAACCTTGAAGGTCTAGCCATGTCGTCGCTTCTTCGGGGGTGTCAAAAAAGAACATCTTGCTTTTGTACAACACTTTCAATTTCACGGGGTACAGACACATGTATTTTATTCCCGCCATGCGTAACCTCCTTTTGATTGCCACATAACTGTACCGCTGCCTCTGGACCAACATTGTATAATCCGGATATGCTGTGACTTTGCACGAAGCCCTTTCGATCGTTCCTCCTTTACGAAAGAACTCCAAAATCCTCTTACGATCCCTGTAGTTCAGTATTTTAGCGATTATTGCCCGGGGGGGCGCCCCCCGGCTTCGGCTTCCTCATAAGGGCTCCATGTGCACGCTCCACTGCGAATCCTTGCGAAAGTTTTTCGGCCCCTATTCCTTGTAAGAGTAGATTCTCAACGTAGTCTGTAGGGTTTTGGCCTTCCTCCCCCTCCGGTAGGCCGACCACGCAGATGTTGTTCCTTCTCGCTCTCCCTTCCGCTTCCTCCGCACGATTCTCCAGGTTAGCTACCTGCTGCTTTAATACGTGAACCTCCTTTGCATTGTTGGCGCTAGTATCCGAGTTGGTTTTCACTGCACTTTCCAGACTGCTCGTTCTCTCCGCCAATGCCCTAACATCATGTCGTAGCAAGGCGACGTCAATGCCTACTGCGTCTATCTTGGCCTCCAGCGAAGTGCGCAGGTCTGCCATCGCTGTCCCCCAATAGTCTCTCAGCTCCGTGATAGCAGCTAAAATCTGATGGTTTTCCATCGCTACAGTGCTCTTTGCCGGTGCCGTCGCACCCTCAGGCGCTGTGGTCGCTGGAGATAGTTGCGTCTTGGCGAATGCTTCCATCATGGATTGTTTGTTCTTGTTCTTGCTTATGGCCCCTCGCCCAGACATCTTGCGGCCTATGTTTGTGTCCTAGGTTGCTTGGCCTCAAGTGTGTCGAACCAGGTTCTCTGATTTGATGCGGCCTCAGAGCAGCACCACAGATCTGGGTCAATTGTTCAGGAAAACCTCTATTTAAGCTTGTGCTCGCTGGGATAGTTCTCGAGTGGGTTGTGTTCTCCCACGTTCCAGCCTATTTTATTAAATTCTGGGGAGCACTCTTTCTGTCTAGTTCACCGGGCTTTTGGGTCTTGCGCACGCTGTGCTCAGCTGCCTGTATCCTCTGTAGTCTTATTTACTTCATTAGCTTGAGTCCACCCCACAGGTCGTGTCTTTGTGTTGGCTTCCCTTTTGTGGCTCTGTGTAGGGTCATTTGCTGGTATACAGCCACCACGCGTGCCCACAGCTCCCAATGCTGCGCCCTCTTTTATCTTGAGGAGTCAAAGATCTCCGCTGCCTGTGCCAGCCCAGCAGTATCAACGTGTCCCCCAGTGGCCGTTCCTGCTGATTGCACAATTGCACCTCCCCGGCGTGGGTTTGTCAACGGTGTCCGTGTTCCACCCAACAGGCACGCCTATTTAATGTTCCACTGTCCTCCTGTTGTTTAATGCGCTGTCTCACGCGCGCAGTGCAGTCCAGTGGTCTCTCGTGACCCCCTTTGGTGTATACACCATGCCTTGCCTCAGTCCAGCACTTCCACTTGTGCCTCCGTGCCCAGGGGAGACATCAGGGTGCTATTTTACTATCAGTTAAACACTCTGGGCAGTGATCCCCTTTGTTACACCGTCAGAAGCTCAGGGCTCACACTTTGTCTGGCCTTTCCTGTTGTTAGCATGCAGCATATATATGCTGTGCACCTCGATCCACTGTCTTTATTGCCCTTTGTTCATAAGGGCCGTGGTGTCTTTTCCTTAGGCTGGCAGCAGTGTGGGTTTCGTTCCTCCCAGCTCGCCAGGTCCAGGAGCACAACAATTCAGGGTCCACGCTGGCTCCTCACGCAGCACGGATCCTCCGCCGCTTGCAACAATGTGTCTCCTCACCCGATTCCCGCTAGTCAGCTGTGCACGTCTCAGCTGAGGCTCTTCGCTCAGACTGCACCGGGTCTGCTAGTCCTCTGCAGGGTGCACGTCAGCTCGGGCACCGCTTCACCGTTGCAGCCTGGATCGCTTCGGTCCCCCAGCTGCCAGTCACTGGCTCTCTCACTTCAGAAGCATCTGCCCACGGTGTCGAGCGCCGCGCTCGCAACGTTATAATATATTCTGCAGCGGGGGCTCAGCGCAGAGAGCACCCGCCTCCACACGTTTCAATCCACTCTGTCAGCCTCCGCAGTCTGCTACTTAGATCCCAATGGGTGCTTCTTCCCTGCCGTGCCAAAATCCTTTGTTAGCCTCCATTTTAAATCCTGATAATGTTGCATAGCCATCACACGAAAAGCTCCATATTTCTTGATTGTACATTCCCATTGCTGTAATATTTCAGGTCAGTGCAGAGTTCCCATTCCGACGTCCTTGCCTTCATTTGTGAATGTCATAGGTCGTTTTTCTGCGTGCAAACAGCGGATCAATGTCGGATCTCCAGGAGCAGCTCCTCAAACACGACCTGTACCATGGCCAGTCGGCCACGCCCCCTCCTCTCCAAATCTTATAGAATGTCTGTTATTATGTCTTTTGCATCTTTTCTGGGTGCGTCGGTCCTGCTTCGTATGTCGTCACCGGTCCTCATTCTCATTCATTTTCATATTTCTTCCAGGACTCTGTCCAGAAGATCATTACTTCTTTGTGAATACATATAGGGTTTTCTCAAGGGATGCCGTGTCTCAAGAATTCTTTGCTATAGGCATCCTCACTGGTACTGCACGTGTTGCAATTTTGGGTTCCCAACATATAGGCAACATGGGGACGCAGCTTCTGGTAGGGGTATTTGGCTGTGATTGGATTAGGGGATCATACACTATAGAATATATGCGCGTTAGTCCCTCTTTGGTGGTCTATCTGTGAAACACACCTTGAGCTACATCTATACATGAGGTGTATGGCCCTTGTCCTAGCAGAAAATGTGGCAGCAGCATAATACTTTGCAAAATTATATAAAAAAGTGCATGGCAGGCTATTCTAATTGGTTGGCAACCCAAATCCAACCTTGGACATTCGGCTTGTGTAACGCTCACCTGATTCCCGCAGAGGCGCCGGTCTTGACTGGGTGAATGCCGTATCTTCAAAGGTGATGTGTAACACACGGTTGGCTCTTTGGGCTGGACCTCTGTGCACTGTATGTCTGACTCGAAGAGTAAGATGTCTTAGGTAAGTGAACGCCGAGCTCTCCATCTTCCTCGGGGCAGGGTGCCGTAACCAGTTTCTTCACTGGATAAGGGTGCAGGCCTCTTGACCTCAGAGGACTGCTGTCCGTCGTTAACTGCACGAACGGTAAATTCTGGGCACTTCAAATGTCTTAAAAGTCTTTTGTAATGATATCTCTTGTTTTGCAGGGTTCCGGCGATGGCGGATGGCGGGCTGATGAGAGTTGAGGATCGAAACTGCGTGAGGAATAGAAGCGCCTGGAAGCACGTAAGTAAGCGCTTGTTGCCTGCTTCACGATGCGCACTAACTGTCCCTTTTATCTTGCAGGTACAAGTTCGGAGATTTAGAGAAGCTGAAGGGTGCTGGAATACCCACTGGATTCGGCGTGGGAAGGAGTAATGGCACGTGAGTAATAAAGTTGCCCAATGTCTTTAAACGCACCTTCTTTTGTCTTTCAGATGCGGGATGCAGCGCCGAAGGCCTCCGGAGCGTGCGAAGAGCTGGTAAGCTTTTGTCTTTCAGATGCCGGAATGCAGTGCGAAGACCTCCGGAGCATGCAAAGAGTAGGTAAGCTTTTGTCTTTCAGATGCCGGAATGCAGCGCGAGGCGTTGGTGACAGCCGATGGACCAGGTAAGAGATGCGCTGCCACTGAAGACCGTAGTGCTAACCTGTTCTTTCTTTGTCTTTACAGGTGCTGCTGAAGACTGGATTCCAAGATGGTAAGCCTTTGTTCCCTTAGGCCCAGGATCAGAAGCAGAAGACACGATGAGCGTTCTGCTGCAGAGAATGCAGAATAACGCAAAGCAAGTTTCATCCATCGGGTGTGGTTTAAATAGCCTCCTGTAGTGCTTAGGTGTCTCCTTCCACAGCCTCGCCTAGGTAAGGAAAGAGTTCCTGCTTTCCAGAAGAGTAGTTCCAGTGTTCTGAACCTAGGGAGTGGCTCCTGCCCCACCCAACAGGAAAAGTAGTCCCAAACAGAAGAGGATCAGGGGCTCAACTGGCAGGTAAGTAAGCAGCATGGTCTGCTGCAGGTAAGTCCACCCAAGCATTGAGCCCGGCGCTTCCAGCGCTGGGACTGGGCATCTTTATGAGCCTGGTGCCACTGGCGCCAGGACAGGGTCCAAAAGGTCCCAATTGGGACTGGCTGGCACTCGGAACCGGGGTTATGGGTCTGCTTCCAAGGGAGTTGGGCAAGTCCTGATCTTTTGGAAGCAGAGTTCATGACAGCTTGCTAGCAGCACGTACATAGAAACGAAACCCAGGTGGTTGGGGATACATCAACTTTCCCCATGTTTACCTCAATTATTCTACCCTCTCATCTGTCGGCCTCATGCCAGTGTCTTTTCTTTGAAGGTTGACCTTGCCAGTCTGCACTGTCTCGGGACCTTCGAGGGAGTGTAGGCACATCACTATCTTAATTTCAGACTAAATAAATAGCCCTTGTTTGCAAGGTTTTCGTCATGTGTTACAAGACCATGGTGCATTTAATACCATTTGATTCAATTATGTTAGGTGCTGTTGCTCCTCTTGGTCTTTAGAGACTTGCTCACTCTATCCCATATTAACTTCATGGCATTTTAATTGCCCACTATTTGGCATGAGGGAAGAATGTTCTTGTTTCGCCTAATCTTTGAAAAATAGGTCCTTGAACATGGTCTGCTCATTAGAAACCCTTTGTGCTTTTCCTTCATCTCTCAAAATAGCATCCTTGGTTTTAAGTTAATGTACTCCCCTATTTCGCAAGGAAATCAGCTTCTTCATCTTTCGATGTTAAGATCCTGGATTCGTATTTTGCGTAGTTGGGTTGATTGAAATGAGCCGTCGTCCATCTTGTTCTAGTGGTTGTCCTATATGTTGACTATATACCTCTTATAAGCAAGCTTCTATGTATTATTTCTACCTTGCGTTTCAGCGTATTTACAGTTATTGAATAGTAAGTCACGTCATTCTTCTTGGTAGTCGCAAGTACTGCATCTTGGAATACATGTTTCTCTTAGTGCTTCAGTTACATCGTCATGCTTAAGTATTTTCATCTATGGATCTATGCTGAAACAAGATCTTCTTCTTTAGGACATTCTTTTGCTGTTTTTAGACTTAGTTTTAACGTACATCCATGCCACACACCATTTTATTCATGGCTGCATTTCGGCAACTCAGCAAGGAACATTCTTCTTGGTAGCTTTCCTCCATTGTTTCAACGTGAGGGTATCTCTTGAAAGGCTGTCTGAGTGCATATTGTCTTTCATTCAATCGACGTGGTATGGATATATCGTATAAGCGTATGCATGGGTTCCCAATTGTGGTTCCTCGTCTGTCATTCAGAAGACGGGACGGTTATGGAGGATTAGGAAGAATGCGTCGACTTGTTCCTCTACACAGACCCTCCATACAAAGATGACAAATAAAGCTAGTGGGGTGCAGCCAAATACCTGGCTGGACAGCAATATTTTCACATGGCTGCCCACCTGGCTTTCTGGAGTATTTAAAGTGACTGTCCCGCGTTGGTCCTCATGCTCATCACCTTTTGCATTGGCAAAACTATTTTGAGACTCTATACTAAAAATGGAGAGGGAAATATATGTTGCCCCTAAATGTTGACAGAGAAAATGACAAATTAGCTGCTTAACAAAGTAACAAAAGGTGACAAAAATGATGAAGTAGATTGGGTCCTAACACAACCCGAAGACCTAGAAAATTATGAAGAATATTGGATTTCATGTGATAAGGATAACCAGGGTTTGTGTTGATAGATGGACCATTGGAAATTGGGGAAGATGATGGAGTGGACATGAGCAGTCTAAAAAAGGTGTGGATAACTAAAAAGAAAGCAGCTGAAGGGTGACTCGGGGACCAGAAGATTTAGTTATTGATGGATCAATAAAAGGGAGGGAATCATGTGGTAAAAATGCAAGTTCAGCGCAGTAAAAGGGTGCAAACTTACCAGCTGCGGGACTAGCCCATTAAGCGGGGATGGGGCTTCATTGACAGCCACACTGTTATATGTACGTCTGGAGGATGCCCTAAATAATAGTTTTAAGCTAATGACACATAGGAAATAAAGTTGAGTCACAGCTAAGTATACAAAGATTAATGTTAGACCCGAGCGCTGTGAACAGGCCTCAAAGCATACTTTTTTAGAAAAACGTTCACATTTCATTAACTTGCTTAGTGGCTGCAGAGGCTGGCAGCACTGTGCAAATTACACCTTTCCAGGATCGTACAGTAGGAAGCTAACCGCCTTTGTTACTTCTGAGGCCAAGAAGCAGAAGTGTTGGGTCCTCAACAGTGAATGCCCAAACATTTTATAATTCGGCATATTTGTTTATGTAGCTGGTGTACTGCTGGTTTCAAATTGACCATGGCGGTTTCAAATTCCCCTTAGTACATTTTAGCCTGGGAAGAAGTTCGAAGAGTGCATAAGATGCAACATTAAACCGGTAACTTGTTTGTGGTTCAAGTCTCTGGCAGTGTTATGATCTAATGCGTTCCCATGCAAAGGAGACGGAGATTGTGGGTTGGACTGTGACGTCACAAGGGTGGTGTGGTAAGGTTAGCAGGACCCAAGCACTTTAAAATAATGTATGTCCCTCTATAGGGGACTGACAGAATCGCGCCAATCAGCCTCCCTCTTGGGAATGTCCTAATCTTGCAATGTGTTTTGATGCTAATTAGTTTGAGAATATAAAAGCTTTTGTTTTTGTGGCATACTTTTAACAGCGCTTTTCATGCAGTTTTGTTCCTCATTCTATTTGAATATCGCTTTCCGAGCTGTGCGTGGGACCAGAATAAATTGCGTTCTTGCCTGGTCTATACTTTTTGGACTACTTTTGTAATTTTTACTGGTGAGTTTGGAGGCAACCTGCCGTATAGTTGCAAAGAGATCCCTACGATTGATTATTTGTAGAATGTATTTGTTTTTGAAAAGATTTGGACTTTGCCATTAAAATTCCTTTTTTATAAGCAGCCACTGCTCATTTAGCAGTTTGGCGATCAATAACAGCCCCAGTTTTTTTGCCGGGTTTCTTTCTTACAGTAGGTTTGCTCCCAACTTTTTTAAGGAATCTGAAAAAAAAGTTATTTTTATTAACTTTTTGCTTTCAAACTAAAGGTGCTCTCAAATCACAACTCCTCTTTAAAATCAACGTACTAGTCTGGTAATAATGATTACTATTAATGTCAGGCGAGTAGGATATTAGATTTGAGACTAATTGAGATCCTGTGATAGCATCATGGTCTTTTTTTTGCTAAGTGAGAGGGTGGCATTCATCAGAGGGGTCTTAAAGTACCCACATATTCAATCAATATAGAAAATACTACAACATAGTTGTCGGACCAGGACACAGCCATATTATCCTGATGACTTTAAGTCCGCCCTCTAGACCAAACTGGGTCGAGACAATGTCCCAATTTATGTGAGGCAGATGCTGCTAGTAGTGATAAGTCGTGGGGCAAAAATATATCATTCCACTTTGTTGTGTATTGCTTGTCTGGGTGCAGAAGAAAGGTTGTGATGTCATGTGGAGTGTTGATGTATGAGTGTTGGAATGTGTGAGTGAAGGTTCTAGACTTGGTCATTTGGTTATCCCTCTGCCTGGGTGATGGTCCGCCAGTGTTTGTCCTATATGCAACTTACTTAAGAACTATGTAACTGCTTGTGAAGGTGTCCTGAGAAGCTGTAATAAACTTTACAAGTATATTTAAGAAGGCATGAGAGTCAATTCGTAACATTGGCGACAAGCTGGTCTTTAGAAAAGAGGAATGCACACGTGAAACTGATGAAAAGCTGGTGCCCTGCTGCGGGGGGTGCAGGAAGGAAGAAAGGACAACACTGCCCCCAGATGAAGTAAGACCCATCACCCAGGGAAAGAAAAGAGGGAGGTGGAGTGCGGATTCCCACTTGGTGGTGCCCATAACTGGAGGATCTGCCATAACTGGTAGGGCACAGAGGGGAGGTTTTCAGATTGGAGGTGGAGAATGGCCATACCCCATATGGGAAAGACATTGGTACCTATCCCTAATGGACACGGAATGTTGAAAATGCTGGGGGATCACTGTCAGGATGTGAAAAGTATGGAATCCATGTGGAGGTGTCCGTGTCTCCTGATGGTACGGAGGGTTATGTGGTCAGAAACAGCATTTTCCAACCTGTAAGGGAATAGTACAGGTGAACCTCCATTGGAGTGCTGAAACTGGTAATCGCCGGAGAAGGGCTGGTCGTTTACTCAAGAAATGCTGTTTTTAAAAGTTAAGCAACTTATACCTTTTTAAGTAAACTATCATGCTGCAAGGTCAGGCAGCATTGTGACCGTTAGTCAGCTGGAGCTCCTAACTGCTCCGTGGTGGATGAATGACTCATTACGTCACACAGCAGGCCGGGGAGATGGCGAACCTAAAGAACAAAGTTTGTATGACGTCCCTGTGGGAATGCTCGGGAGCGTAGTTGCGTATCAACAATGAAATGGTATATGCATTTGCAAAATCAACAGCTTGGTCTTTCGTGGAAACTGTGAATGGACGAAGGGTAATGAGCAGTCGAGGAAAGGACCCCAATATGACGTGATGAGGTCATGATTTTCGTAAGACAGGAATTGAAACTGCACAAGCTCTTGAACTGTCACCGTTTTTTGCATTTCCGAAATGGTAGATTATACTATCATAACCGAGTGTAATCAGCGGGAATGAAACAGTGTTCCCCATATGTGTGGGTGGATCTGCAGCAAAGTTTTGGGACATCAGAGGTAATACTTTGGGGGTCCCAGAAGGAGTTCAGGAGGTCCACGGAGATTTCGGAAGTGCAGAAGGCGTATAGTAATTCCAGAGGAAGAGGTGCAGCACGTACACGGGATTTCAGAACCACAGTAGGCGGACAGGGATTTCAATGCGTAGGATGTGCTTGGAGATTTAGGAAGGGAGTTGGTTGGACAGGTTACCTCCGTTGGCTGCGGAATGGAACAATACAGAAGTCATGGAAGGAGGGGAACAATAGTTGGTCTTACGAATATCCTTTTTGAGTAAAGTGTGGCTAAGGAAAAATTGTGAAACACATTGTAATATCGTTCTGAATGGGATACGGTTGTGCATAGCTATATGTTAATAACTCATTTAATGCTAAAGACTGATTTTGTTATGGAATTTACAGCAATGCAGTATGGAATGTGCGTGGTGCCAGTATGATGTATGGCAGGTGTGATCTGCACAGTGTGGTATCCAGTTTAACCATTTTTAGGAATTTGCAGTTTAGGGTCGCTGCAAGCGACATGGACTTTTAGCAATTAGTGTTTGGTATGGTATGTTTAGTATTGCATGGCTGGGAGGTATGTGACACGTCATAACTATCTTGAGGCTTTGCAGGTCACGCGGCAAGGATGCTACATGGACATTGTGGTTCTGGACTACAAATTTGGATTGTGGCATATGACATCTAGTGTTATGGAGTGGGTATTCCAAATGGTATATGTTTAGTTTTTATCAACATGTATGGTATGGTAAAGGGTCAGCGATCTTTGTGTAAAACATGGAATCCTGTTACAACATGGGAGGATGTTCAGTCTGGGGGTAGCGCCTCCAGATCTTTATGGTATGGATGTGGTTATCACATGAAGTTATTGTGGAGGTAGCGCCTCCAGACAGTATGGGCGTGATGGCGGTTGAGGTCGTGCATGGTTCAGTAGCATATGTAGGTTTGTGGTGGTAGCGCCACCAGTTCAGTATGAAAGTGACTGTGGTAATTGTCATGCATGGTAAAGCTACGTATGCCTGTGTATGGTGGTAGCGCCACCAGTTCAGTGAGGGTGTGACTGCTTTGATAGTCAGGTAGGGTTAATAGCTAAATGCTGGGTGGTAGCGCCCCCAGTTAGTCGGGGTGTGACTGCTTTGTTAGTCATGCATTGTTTATAGCTATTATAGCTGGATGGTAGCGCCCCCAGTTAGTCGGGGTGTGACTGTGATTATAGTCATGCATGGGTAAAGAGGTATATGTGTCGGGTGGTAGCGCTCCCGGTTTTGGTAAGGGCATGTCTGCGGTGATGGGCTTGCGAGGTCATACATGTACTTCTATCTAGTGGTAATGTACCACTAATATTTTCTTCTGTTGCACGCAGGCGGTTGTTTTTGGCTGCACTGCGTGCCCATTTAAGACTCGTTCCACCTTTCAGGGTTTGGAGTGTGCTAGTGACACTTAGTTGTTGGTCTCGGTGTGCCAGGCCAGTGCACCGGGAATATGTTGAGTGGCAGAACGTTTGTGCACATGTTGTGTGCTTGCCCTGGTCATCTAGCCTTGGTCAGTTGGTTATCCCTCTGCCTGGGTGATGGGCCGCCAGTGTTTGTCCTATATACAACGGCTTGTGAAGGTGTCCTGAGAAGCTGTAATAAACTTTACAAGTATATTTAAGAAGGCATGAGAGTCACTTTGTAATACACTTAAGGCAGTCTGGGTTGTCAGAGACACTACACCAGACATTAAAATGGCAGGGAATCAGCAATGTGGGACTTTGTAGGGCTTCGGAGCTGAGATAGAATTCTAAGTTGCCTAAGAAGGAACCATCAGGGCCAGTCGATAGCAGAGAACCACACGAAAAGTCCTTTGGTGAGAAGGATAGGGTACATGCAAAAACCTGAGCCAACTCGTTCCAATTTAAACAATGAAAGTTAGACAATATAAATGCAGATCTAAAAATGATTGCAACCCCCTTCCTCCTGATGTTCCAATTCTGCCATTTAATCAAATAGTTTGGTGGAACAAGCAAATGAAACTGAGACAGACTGGAGAGGAAACCAGCTTTCGGTTATACGAATAAAATCTAGATTTAGGACAGTAATAAGGTCCTTAAGTACCACTGCATTCTTTACCGCAGATCTAGCATTTATCAGCGCTGCCCGTAGACTGGGGCTAGGATTATAAAAATTGTCCAGATCAATAGGTAGCATAATTTCTGACGGTTTGGATGCCCAGATATTATTTTATTCAAAGTGCGTACGATTAATGGAACCCAAACAGTTATTAAACCCCAATAGGTCATACAGATCTCTTATAAAAGGTAAAGTATATAAACCTCTGTATTATAGGGAAGGCAGAGATGGTAAACAGGGTACCCACTTGTTCTGCTTTCGTTTGGAAGCAAAACGGCAGACGGTCACGTCAACTGTCGAACAATCCGAACAGGTTTCGCGTCCGCCTGCAGAGGGAGCCGGGAAACGAAGTTCACAGTAAAATACACTTGTTTTATGAGTCGATAAAATCCCCACAGAAACACAACTCTAGAAAATTACCCAATTAGGCACAACCCACACATCGCGCAGCTTATAGTTCAATAAAACTTGTTTCAATAAAAACGAAAAATTGTTCACCTAAAAATAGCGTTAAAATGGCAGAATAACGGTAATTGCACATGAAATATACAACAACCAAATGCTACTGTGTAGCTGTATTTCTAATACTTCGCATTCTAAAACATCACATTTTTTTACATCGGATCATAAAAATTCCACATGGAACACACTTTTTAGAGTTCTACAAAGGGGAATCTAAAGTACAGGGACTTAATAGCAAATGAACTATGTAACGTGCCTCCTTCCTTCTCCATAACATTGCATTGTAACATATAATTGACAAACAAAGGAAAATACAATGAAAACTTACAGTAATACAAAGCCTTTAGGGTAGCCCATAAAAGGCTACTGTGAAGCCTGGATGACCTATGACTGTTCCCCATAGTTTCTGTTATGGGGTAACCTTGGCAGTGAGCAGAGTTCGGGAGGTCATGAGTTGCAACTTTATGGGGGAGATAGTCCTAATGTACCAATCCCTTGGTCTCTGATAAGACCTCTGTGAAGTAGCCCTAAAGTTACTATGCTGAATTTCAGAGGGTGCCCAGTCTCTGCACTGTTGGTTATCAGAGCCAAGCAGGGGAATTAGTTACACCACCTTTAGAAAACCTGCAACCCAAACCCAAGATTGAATTGTCCTGGCACGCATAAGCATATCCAGACTAACAAATATTGTTCGAAAACCCATTTTCCTTGAGCGGGACCAGAACAGATGGAACTTATTATTCAACAGTTATGGCCAGTATACGTAGAAACATTTGTTTTGGGGGAATAAGCTCCAACTGTTAGGCAAAAACCTGTGCAGTTCCCTCTGGGACCACTGCAAAAGATTTAGGACTACAGGTGTTTGGCAGTAAACCCACTTGGTAGCAGTCTGTACCACACAGATTCACTTGGTAGCTGTGGCTGAGCAGTCAGACTTCCCTCAAGAAGAGTTAGGCAGTATACAGAGTATTCACAATAGGTCAAGAGAACACAGTAGAACAAGTAAACACTGACCAGGGTTTGGTGTAAAAGAGATATTATTATTTATTTAAAACCACATCTAGAAAAACACACAGGCACTAATAGTAAGCAATTCAAAAACACGGTCACTAAAAGATATACACTCCCTTAAAAGAATATTAGACAAGTCTTAAGTAAATGCCCACTTATTTTCAGACAGCGGTGAGCGCTTAACGTAGATGGCACTCTAATAGTTCGTTTTAAAAAGGAGAGTAAAGCAGAGAACAAATTCAAACAGATCCCAACACTTTTACAAGAACATAACAAGAGAGGAAGGCAAAGTAAAACCGTGAAGTTAGGGTTCAAGAGGCCGGATCCACTTTCAGAGGATCCAAACGAAATGTGTCCAAGGTCACACGGTTGCAGTGCACAAAAGTCTTGTAAAGGTTCAAAAAGGAGTTGGACCAAAGAAAGGGACCAGTTAGAGGGTGAAGGCGGCCAGCCCAGTCCAGAAGGTTAAGGGGTTATTACCTTGTAGCAATCTTTAGAAAGGGAGGCCTGGCGGACACGCTACCTTAAAGTGGTGAGAACGCTCCAGCGGGGGCAGTTGTTCCTGGCAGCGGATGCAAGTCGGTGCTTCGTCTGGGGGAAGAGAGGATCTCGTCGGGGAGGAAGACAGGAGTCCATTGCACTGCCAGGGAAGAAACCAGCCGCAGAGTTTCTCAGATATAAGAAGCGGTCCGGTGATTCGCGGTTCAGTGGTGAGTGGCTATCCGGCTGCCGGGGTGCTTGGCACAGGCAGTTCGACCACAAACCGGACTGGGGTGCGAAGAAAGAAAGGTAAACTGGTTGTGCCCACCAGTCAGGGGAAGAAGCCTCTCCAGCCGGGAGATCTTCTGTCGTCGGGAAGTGGTGAGTCGGTTCTGCAGGGCTCCACCGGTGATGTCATCGTGGTAGGTCGGCTCAGCTTCTCCCTCGTCGGATTCTCAGGTCCTGTGGCGACTTCTGAAGTTCCAGTCCCCAAAGCCCTGCTTTTATGCAGCATATCCCCATTCACTCAGCCTAGCTGTCAATCAAACATGCTAAGTGGTCAGCCGGGCGGCTCACCACTTGGGCCAATCACACAAGAGTGCGACTTGAGTTACCAAAATAACTCAGTCCAGGGTGCCTAAACCCACTCCCACACCCCCTGTGGTACCCAGACAGAGTGGCACCACTTTTGGAGGCTTCTGTGGAGAAGCCCGCCAAAAAGTGGAACAAAGGGCTCAACTTGGGTTGGAGTCACAGAAGAGAACACAAACGCCATTTTAGATTCGAGTCTTGGCAAAAAATACCAACCGGAGAATTAATATTAATTAAATAAACCGGCGGTATGTCCGAGGCTATGAGAATTAAATAATTAAAGTTGGTAGCCTCGAACAATTGGGAAAATCCCATAGGAAAATATTCGCGGTCGAATATATAAAAAGTAGTTTCCACTGCCACCAGCCAAAACTCGATCAGGGTGGACGGAGACGTGCCCCCTCGACTAACAGACCCTGGGGCAACCAAATTGCCCCAACCAGTACGTCCACAATATGATGGTTTGTACCGGTTTCTGTTAATAATTTGGGACTAGTAAAGTCAATGGTGACTTTACCTGCCCTGGGAGACAGTAGTCAGTCCCAGGGTATGGAGTCTATGTTGGGGTGTCACTATGACACCCCGGTGTTACTGCACGGAGGGTGCTGTGTAACACACATAGGAAAAACACATGAGACCCTATGGAGTAAAGGACCCCATAGCCCATAAAACACATTACCAATCAAAGGAATACCATTAATCATGTCTAAGAGTGGGAGGAAAAGAGTCTCACTCTTGGCAGGAGGAAAAAACAAACTCCAGAAATCCAGCAAAGCTTCTGGGGGACTCACGAGGTTAGGAAATTCAGCCTAAAGAGTGAATTCTCCCTAACACCAACTGCTTAGATTCTAGTTACCCCTGCAAGTAAGGCATAGTATTAAGTAAGATGGACACAAGTGATCACAGTTCAAGGTAGTTGTGTGAAAAACGCCTAAACCTAAATCTAAGATGGGAGCAATCTACGACCAGCAAATAATACAGTCCTAGGGAATTCTAGTCAAATAAAAAGGGCCTATACTAAAATAAAAAAACATATATTGCCTATCCTTACTGCTATGCTACAAAATAGTGTGGGATAATGTTCACAAAATGAAGGAAGTATTCACAAAATAAGTCCGGAGGTGTAGGTCGTTGACCTCCTTTCCCCACGTTATTAGCATGGGATGAGGCGGGTCACTCGAGCAAAGCACACTCTTGGGCTTCTTCGGCACAAGGTCACTGTTCCTTTTACCAACATCAGGGCCTTCTGTGCCCAAGTCTCTTTCGTTCAAAGTCTCTTGCTTCAGAAGTCCTGATGTACCAGAAACAACAAAGAAAAGTTCCTTTCCAAATATTCAAGTCAGGGGATTTACTCTCCGCCCTGGATCCCCCTCGGCCGGGCTCGGATCCTTCTTACACAATTAGCCTCCCTCAGTCTGGTTTGGGCCAACTTTAATTTACAGGCACCCCTCAGTTGGGTTCACGTTTGCCACAACAATATCTTCGCAGATGAGTTTTACTGTTCACCCTGGATCCCCCTCTTCCAGGCTCAGACCAATTTCACTTCATAGGCAATCAAAGAGTTTCGAATGTGCACATGATTCAACTAAACCTGCTGCCGGATAACTTTGATTTCACTGTTCAATATTTACACGCTCTGGGGGTACCAAACGGAGACCTTCGAGTGTGCACCTACGTGGTGCAGGACCACTCTGTATCTGGTACCTATTTTGGTTTCATAAAGTTCAATCGCACACAAGTTCTTTGTACAATTTGCAATGTTGGTGCTTGCAACCGTGAGCATAACACTGTCCAGTCTGCTTTCAGTTTCTCCCGTCTCCCCGGCTGTGCTGAACTCATTGGCGTTGCTTTGCTGTCAGTTAAGGACTGTACCACAGTGGTAATTGCTTCTCCCCGCCTTGGCTATCAATGCGGGAGGGCCCGTGCACACACGCCACACCGTTCATCAGCTGTAAATCCTGGTCTTTTGTTTCTTTCCCTTGAGGCTTCTTGAAAGTCACAATTCTTTCTTGAAAAGGGCAAGGGTAACTCCCTCCTTGTCCTCTCTGGTCTCCCCACCTTTCTCCTTGGTTTAAACCTCGGAATAGCTGCTTCCTCATGCGTTTGGCCTTGCTCAGAGTGTGCTTTCGTGCTCCACCTTTTATACATGTGGGGAAGTGTGATGGAAGTCAGGTGCGCATAGTTATCAGTAATTGCCTGACTCTGCCTGACCCTTGTGTTGGGACATGTCAGGTATACAGCTCTGGTGTTAGTCTGGTGTCGCTCAACATGAACTGTCTGTGAGAAAGTATTTGTGTTAGGAAAGGGTGGGGGGTTGAGTTTCTAGATATGCTACCTGGTAGGATGGGGAAAAGGTGTCCTAAGTAAGGTGATACCGCATCTCACCCTTCTGTGTCCCACTTCCACTCCCCGAAGACCCCCATCCAGGTGATTTTTCCCGCACTGGTCCACCCCCGGGAACTGGATCCAATAGCAATGGCCGTGTCCTGGACACCTGAATGGCAAATTCCTGGGGACTAGCGGGTGAGACACCTAAATGTGTCGCACCCCACCTGCTCCCCTTTATAGTGTATTCCAGATATTCTAGGACTATTGATCACTACCCTCAATAACTTAATTGGTTCTCCGGTAGTGCAGTCAAGGACAATATTGCCACTTTCCCTTTCATGGCACATTGAGATTGCAGAGACTCGAAAGTCCCTGTAGCCCAGTCATGTAGTCAATCATGTCTTGTGAACACCTAAAATGTTGAACAACTTTAAATTGTCAGTAAATTCCTTAAAATGCCTTTTTTAAGGCAGCACAATATCGAGATAATCCCACACTAGTTGCTTCAGGCAATACCATGGCGGTAGATCAACCTTAGTACAATTGGGGTTTCGGAACAGTCAGCCACATTATTAGGAAGCCTTCCTTTTTCTAGTGAGTTAGGTTTTTATCTGACTGGCTACCTGAAGTGTTGACATTAATCTGGCCTGCCAATCCTCTATCGCCCACACTACATACTCTGGATATCCAATCCCAGCACCCTCTGTTGGCACAGGCATACTCCACTTCCACACCTTATGCCATTTGTCATATATGTGAGGGGTGTAGTTAGTAGTTTAAGAATACATTATTGAGGCAAACGCCCCCACACAGGCCATTGAACAGTCATCAGGTTTACAAACACATGCCATACTTTCACGCACACATTGGGTTCCAACTGATCTGAAAGAGGCATGGATTACGCCCCTTCTTAAAAAAGATAACCTTGACCCCCTTGATCCCAAGCACTATAGCCCTATCACATACTTTCCCTTTCTACTCAAGGTGATGGATCGTGTGGCATACCTCCAGCTGCAGAGTTTCATTGAAAAAAATTCCATCTTGGGGCCACACCAATCTGGCTACCGTGCCCGTCATGGCACTGAGAACGCCATGCTCGACTTGAAGTCCAACCTGTCGGCCGTTATCGATCGTGGTCATCCAGCACTCCTTATGTTACTTGATCTTTCGGCTGATTTTAATTTGGTCGACCACGAGTTGCTGGCATCTAGGCTACAAACACTGGTGGGCTTTTCAAGTCTTTCTACACAGTGGCTAGTATCCTTTCTGGGCCCTTGCAATGCTCAAGTTGCCATTCACAATGCCTGCTCCTCCCTCCCTCACTCTACTCACGCCGGGTGTACCGCAGGGCTCATCACTCACCCACCCTTTTCGACATCTACATTCTCCCTCTCCTTATGATGGACTGGGTGTCCGGTATACTAATTATGCTGATGACACACAGGTCATCCTTGATCTGTCTGACACTTATGCTCAGGACTCTAAGGCCATTAAAGCCATCTACGCCATCATTCATTTATGGATGGTGGCAAACTCCATGGCACTCTACACGGGTAAGACTGAGATCCTTATCACTGCCTCAAATCACATACTCAAAAACCTCTCCCCGGGTTATGCCACCTTTTCCATCTCCAATATAATCATTCCTGTGGCCAAGAATGCTAAAACACTTAGCGTTACGCTCAACTCAGAACTCACCATGAGGCAACATGTGGCCAAGACCTGTGCCTCTTGTGGCTGGATTAATAAACCGCTGGGTTGTTTGTGTCCATTCCTCCCTGTGAATAAAATGTGTAATCTTGCATCTGCCTCGGTTAACTCACGGATTGACTATTGTAATAGTCTTTTGGCGGGCAATGCTCAGTCCAATCTTGCCGCCCTTCAGGTCACAGAAAATGGTTTGATTAGAGCTGTGCTAGGCATCCCCAGACGGCAGTCTATCACTGGTATTTTTATCGGCACGTCCATCACATGACCAAACACTTCCGGACCCAGACGCGTCGGGATCCGGACGACTTACAGCACAGAGCGAACTTTGGTTAAGCTCCTGGCTGTCCCTTTGTGTGTCCTCTCTCCTTACTGGAAACTCAGATCTAGGGCAGACAGCAACTTAACGTAGGGATGTGAGAAGCTCCGGCGGGGTAATCTTTACCTTCTTTATCCTCTTTTCTGGAACTGCCCGCAAAGACACCATAGTGCATGTCTCACTCTGCTGACAGCACCGAGAGAGCGTTTTTTGACTTTGACGGCCCGCAGCAACGCCGCTATTAAGGAGCACACGAGGGAGACGCACTTAGAAGCCACGTTCTGATGCAAACGAATGTCCATGAAGGTAGATTGAAATTGATTGCCTATTTGGGCGTCACATTAGTGCTAGGCACACGCTTATGGATATTTCACTACCACTATCAGACAACGTGTTGAAGTCCTCTCCATATCTGTAACCCGATGCTTCCTTCTGTTCTCCCACAGCGACTACTCTTTTCATCCCTTTGCTAACTATGCACACTGCTCTAAACTGAAGCTCTACTGTATGAAGGAAGTTGTTTCCCGACTCTTCATCATTCTTCCAGAGAACCAAACTGGATCCTCTGCCCTAATATCCATATGGTAAGCTCTATCATGAAATATTAGAGCAAATACAGAGTAGATGTCTATGATGAACTCTATTTCATCAGCAAATTGCCTCGCTAGGCATATCAACCAGTCTATCCTGTATCCCTGGCAACTCCAGATGAAACTGCCAGATACAATCAACTTAATCACAGAAATACTGCTCAGCTTCGTCCATTCTCCCCATTGCTTTCTACTCTTGTATGCCCGACAGATAATTGATTTGTCTTTAATGCAACGTCCATCTGATAAACTAGACTGGGAGCACATATTGTTGATTTTGAACATATGTACATTAGACAAATAGAAACTGACCCCATTGTCTATTCTATTGCAAGTGATACCTAGTGTTTCCAGTTGTTGAATCATGGATGCACCCTTAACCCTCCATTCTCTTTGAGGTGTATGAAGTGTTTCCTAAGCACTATTCTAGTGCTAGTTGTTTGTTAGATTGTTTCTATAATAGATGTATTAACTCTCCGATATTGTTGTATTGCTAATTGTGGACTGCAGTGCACAGAATTTACCCCAGACAGTCCCTGACGAATTTCCCTTTACGTTTGCACTTTATGATATGGAAAGAAACATGTTGGATGAATCTGCTGATAGTATGTGTATGAGTGAGTGATGATGAGAGGGAATGGAGTGTTGAATGTGGTTAAATCGCGAATTTGCACAGCACAAGACACTTTTTTACATTATAGGGCTGTTGATTAGAAGCCCATAACCAAATCAAATTGCTGTCTGCTATATTGTTGCACTGTTTAGCTTTGCTTGAGTAATCTACTCAGTTGCACAATCACAATTCTGGTTTTACTTCAACTGTATTTTACCCTGTAAATCTACTAATTTTTAACTATTGTTGTTGACTGGTGCTATTCTTGTATCAATACAATTGTTGATTTTTTGCTATAACTTTCATGCTTCACAATTTAATTTATTAGAATTGGATCTCCCTTCGCAATACTGGTTTCTCCGTGGCTATTACTCTGCTGCAATAGAGCATGCTGCCCCTCTAACCCTTTGTTGTCTGTGTTTAAAGGCTACGTGCCCATATGATGGTTGGTTAGAGTAGGGCCTTGTATCACTTCAAGCTCCTGTTGTGTTTTCTAGTCTATCACTGAAGCCAGACGATCCCTGCACTGGCTGCCTGTTAAGCACTGGGTTTCCTTTAAGATCTTGACACTCACCTTTAAGTGCCTGACCCTCGCAGCGCCCGTCTATCTTTCCGAACGTATTGAGTGTTATGTGCCATCACGATCGCTTAGGTCACCTGACCAGGCTAAACTCATCCAACACAGATTTTGCTTAGCCACATTTGGGAAGACAATGTTTGATGTCTTGGCTCCAGCCACTTGGAAGTCCATCCCCTTGGATCTGAAAAAGACCACGTCTCTGGCAGACTTCAAAAATAAATTGAAAACTTTTCTCTTTAGGGCCCCATGGATCCATTCTTTACTTTCTGACGTTCCACTGTCTTGTATTTTGTCTCTTGTCTGTCATTTATGTGCGCCTTGAGGCCTCCGGGCGATCTGGCACGTTATTGAGAATTCAAATAAATTCATACAAACACATTTCTGTTTACCAGCGCAGGGTATGCATACACACATGCATCATCTCGCACCTACACACGTCCTGTTCACAAGCACATTTCATACATACGGACGCATAAGCATACGCATACACGAGATGCGGCTTGCAGATTAAAGTGGCCCTCTTCCTTCTCCCACCTGTGAGGCTAAAAAACTTGGGGTCATCTTCGACTCCACTCACTCCTTCTTTCCTCACATCTCTGACGTCGCTAAGAAGTCACACTACCAGCTGCACCTCCTCAGGTATTTTTCCTTTCCTGTCCTTCGCGCAGATGCTCACGGTCTCCAGAGCTCAGGTTCTCTCTAGGCTGGACTACTGCAAAAGCCTCTTTCTAAGTCTGCTTGCTTCTACTCTCCGCCCTCTGCAACTCATCCAGAACAGGACTGCAAGACTTGTCCTTGTCCTGAAGCCCAGGGATCATATCTCTACAGGACTGAAATCTCTGCACTGGCTCCCAGTGGCTGCGAGGATTAAGTTAAAAACCCCCTGCATTGTCCACAAAGCTTTCATGGGCCGGGGGCCTCAATACTTCCAACTCTCTCTTCCTAAATATCTTCTTTCTCGAGCTCTTCGTTCATCCGCCTCCTAATCCCTCAGGGTCAGTCACTTCTCCAAGCAATGAGTTGGTGGTAGATTTTTCTTCGGCTGGATCCTCCCTCTGGAATAGCCTCCGGGCCTCCCTGAAACTTGAGGAGAAACATCTCCGGTTCCGGAAGCACCTCAAGACTTCATCTTTGCTTCTGCTTTCTCTCCTTCTCTCCCCTGCTGAACTCCTGACTGAAACTGCACTAGTCACCAGGCTACCCTCTGATCTTGGGGTCAGGTCCCCTCCCCAGCCAGCTGCACACCTGCACTGCCTCCCTGGTAACCCCTGCACTTGGGGGCTGTTTCTGTATCCCTAGAATCCCCACCAGCTCTAGACACTTGATGTCTACACTTGCCACTAGCTGGCCGGACCTTTACCTACTGCTTTTATTTATTCTATCTATTTTTTACTGTTGATCCTATGTATTGCACTGCCTCGCCCCCCTACCTGCACTTTCCCTTCCCCCCCCTGCACTTGCGCGATCTCAATGTCAAAATTTTTCGTCGAGTAACGCTTCTTGGAGGAGTCCAGAAGTTTCTGTGGCCTACCCCGGACATGGCCCAGGAGAAAGGAAGCTCGACACCCGGAAAGCTGTTCAGGGTTTGCCCTGAATGCCAGCTGCAGAATGTGTTCAAAGAGGACGAGCATTCGAAGTGCCTCTACTGCCTTCATGAGGACAAAATGCACGTGGAGAAGGACTGTGCGTTTTGCGGGAACATGTCGGAACGGACCATCAAGGATCGACATCTTCGTCTCTCCAACTGGCTCGAAGGAAAGAGCCCGTCGGGTGAGAAGAAGTAGTCTGAGCTGTCTTCTAAGTCCTGTGAGGGTGCCCCGGTGACGGGGGCCCAACAGAAGGCAAAGCACCGCGAGTCCGCAGGCACCGGGAGCGGCGAACGTTCGGGCTCCTCGGCTGCCAGGCAGGGCGCATCCTCTCCAGCACCATCAACCACGAGCCAACACTCTGGCTCAGGGAAGAGGAAAGCAGAGAACCCAGCAAAGTTTCTAGAGGGGCCCCGGTCGGTCTCGAAGGATCCAGCCGAGCGGGACCGAGATGGTGACCCTCCCCTCAAGGTGAAGGCCACAGGCCCGCAGAAGGTAGTGAAGGCCTTGATTCACCCGGCTAAGGCCTCCATCGAGGAAGTCGCGGTGGCCATGGCGCAGCCTGGGTAGGCTACAGCAGTAGAGGTGACCTCTGGGCCCAGAGTTTCTCTGCCACCACGGAGGGAAGCCTCTTGCAGGCCCATCGAGAAGACCCCCGTGAAGACCCTGGCGGAAAAAGAGGGGGGGAGCCGGTGGCCATTGTGGACATAGACACAGCCTCCGGGGAGGAACTGGTTGAAGTCTAGGAGGGCCTCGACGAGGGCGTCCAAGAGGCCCGGTCCCACGTGAGGGATCCCGACAAGGAAGACGACGAGAGCGCCGGCGGACCCGGCGAGGTTCCTAGTCAACCGTCGCTTCCGGAGCTGCAGGACAACTTGGCGCCCGTTTTGTTGGCAATAGAATCCTTATGTTCGGAGATGAGGATGAGATTGCCCTACCACTGACGGAGGAGCCGGAACCAGGCCCGATGGAGGAGCCGGAACCAGGCCCGATGGAGGAGCCAGAGCCAGGCCTGTCGGGAAGTCCCCCAAACAAGAGAAGACGGACCCATCCAGCCCTGCCTTTTCAGCCCTCGCGGCCTGCTCAGCCTTTGCCCACATCCCCTGTACCTGGGGATGACACGGGAACAGACACGATGGGTACGGATGACGGCAGTGACGACGGGACGGAGCTCCCATCGCCTCCAGCCCGATCCTCCACGCCCGACGAGATTGGGTCTTTCCACGCTATGATCGCAAGGGCATCTGAGCTTTTTCAGCTCTGACCCGAAGAGAAGAAGGAAGGTTTCCTTTACCAACGGCGCGGCCAAGAGGAAGACAGTCCTCGCTTTGCCTCTGTTGGATGACATCTGGGACGAGGGTCTCAGCCTTCTCAAGAACCAGTCTATGACGCCTGCCAAGAGGGATCGGTACGAGAAGAAGTACCGGGTCCCGACATGGCCCCTTTGTGCCTTAGGGTGCAACCGACCCCTGGCTTGGTTGTCTCAGCGGCGGCCAAGAAGAAAGCGGGGGGGGACATCGGCCTCAACGTCAACTTCCCCGCCGGTCGGCAAAGGAAAGAAGCTGGATGCAATGGGACAAGGAGTTATCTCGTCGGCGGCAACAACGATTAAGGCGGCCAACGCCCTCGCGATCATGGCCCACTACGACAGGGAGTTATGGTACAATATCTCCCCCCTGTTGGACTTCCTACCGGACGACAAGAGGGCTGCGGCCCTGGAGATCCTGCAGGAAGGTGAGGTGGCGTCAGACCATGCCATAATGGTGGCAACGGACATTGCCGACACCTGTTTCCCCCAGCTAGGCAACAGTGTTTGCCTCAGACGACGAGGGTGGCTCAAGGCGACGGATTTCCGCCAGGACGTACAAGCCAAGGTTTTGGACATGCCGTTCGACGGGAACAACCTGTTTGGGAAAACAGTGGATGAGTCCCTCCAAGCCATCAAGGCGGACACAGAGACGGCTAAGGCCCTAGGAGTTCTCCAGCAACGAAGGCCATCCTTTCGGAGCTCCGGAGGTAAGCAGGGTGCCTCCAAGGGATTCGGCGGTGGCTCCTCTACGTACCGCCAAGCGGCCCGCTCCTCTTCGCAGGAAGCCTATAGAGGACGAGGCAAGTTGGGTGGATCCCGCCGTCGTCGCCAGGGAGCCCAAGGCGGCAAGGCGTCCTCCAAGCAAAATTGAACCGACCGTGGCGTAGGGCCCCCACCGAAACACCCCGGTGGGAGGACAGCTGGCGAAGTTCGTCAGCATGTGGGAGTCCATCTCCACTGACCGTTGGGTGCTGGACGCCCTGGCCCAGGGGCACGCCCTCAAATTTCTAAATAAAATGCCCCCGCTTTCCTCCCGTGGCCAGGAAAGAAAACCACGTCCCTCAACTACCATTGGAAGTAAGGGCGATGCTCAAGAAAGGTGCCATGAAGTTCATCCCAAAGAGGCTCAGGGGCTCCGGAGTATACTCGAGGTACTTCCTCGTGGAAAAGAAGACAGGAGGGTGGCGACCCATCCTGGACCTGCGACGACTGAACAAGTACATCAAGGCACAGAAGTTCCGGATAGTTACCCTCCAGCACGTGCTGGGACAGCTGGAGGAGGGTGATTTCCTGTCGTCGTTGGATTTGGAGGATGCATACTTTCACATTCTCACTCTAAAAGGACACCGGAAGTTCCTCAGGTTCGTTGTCCAAGGGCGGCACTACCAGTTCAAGGCCCTCCCGTTCGGAATGAAGATGAAAACCCTGGGTGCCGACAAGTGCCTCGCTCCAGTGGCGGCGCGGCTGCGCCTGCAGGGGATCCACGTCTACCCCTACCTGGACGATTGGCTCATCCGCGCAATGACAAGGGAGCTCGCTGTAGAACACACAGTGAAGACCATCCAGCTGCTCGCGGACCTGGGGTTCTCCATCAACTTCCCCAAGTCCCACCTGGTCCCCTCTCAAGTCGAACTATTTCTGGGAGCCAAGCTCGACACAGTGGCGCGTCTGGCCTCGCCGTCGGAGGTAAGGACAAAGGCCATCCTTGGCAAGGTGCAGTGTCTGCTGGCCAGGGACGTGGCCAGGGTGAGGTCCATCAAGTCCCTCCTCGGGATGATGTCCTCTTGCATTTATTTTGTGCGCCTGTGCAGGCTTCGGATGCGCCCTCTACAGGAGTTCCTCGACGCCTGCTGGATTCAAGAGACGGGCAGCTTTGAGTACAGGATCCCTCTCAACGAGACATTCCGACGAGCGATCTGGTGGTAGGGCACCCGCGCTCATCTAGTGGCAGGGACAGTCTTTCAGACCCCAGCTCACCAGGCGACGGTGACGACGGATCCCTCCCTGGAGGGGTGGGGAGCGCACATCGGAGATCTTCACGCGAGAGGCCTTTGGCTCCCAGAGGAGAAGCCACTCCACATCAACATCCTGGAGCTCCGGGCAGTGTTCTGGGCCCTCAGGTCCTTTCTCCCGTCCCTCAAGGGCAAGGTAGTGGAATCTTCACCGACAACACCACCACGATGTTCTACATCCGGAAGCAGGGCGGAACCAGATCCCCAGCCCTATCCAAGGAAGTCCAGGATCTGTGGCATTGGGCCATTGCTCAAGGGATGTTTCTGGTGCTGTTTCATCTGGCAGGGATAAAAAGCACCATCGCCGACTCACTCAGCAGAGAGCTGCGCTCGTGCCACGAGTGGGAACTACGCCAGGATCAAGTGGACCGACGCTTTCAGCGATGGGGCAAACCCCAGATTGACCTGTTCGCGACGGCGACAAACTCCATGTGCTAGAGGTTCGCCAGCAGGTTTCCCCAACCGAGGAGCATGGGCGATACTTTCTCATTCCCCTGGGACAGCCTGTTCTTATATGCCTTCCCTCCGTTGCCGTTGCTGCTCCGACTCATCAACCAGCTCAAGAGGTCCTGGTGCAGTATGATCCTCGTCGCACCGGAGTGGCCGAGGCAGATCTGGTTCCCGGACTTTCTGGACTTGTCGGCGTCCCTACTGGTCAAGCTGCCGACGGACGCAGATCTTCTTTCCAGAGAAGGAGGCGCCATCCTTCATCACGACCCGGAGTCGCTGAACTTGCCGTCCTGGCTCCTGCAGCACTAGAGTTTGGAGGGTACGATATCCCGGCTGACTGCAGAGAGGTTCTTGCAAAGGCCAGAGCGTCCTCAACTTTCAAGTGCTATGGACATAAGTGGAAGAGGTTCTCTGTCTGGTGCTGTGCACAGAAGATTAACCCTCTGCGGATTACGGCCGTACCTACTGTCGCTGGCCAAGGATGGACTAGCTCACGCTTCCATCAAGATACATCTGGCTGTTATCTCTCGATACACCAGAACTACGGGACGGGCGTCCTTGTGGTCTCATCGCCTGGTGAAGGAATTTATGAAGGCACTGTTCCGATCGTTCCCGCCGGTGAAGGCTCCTGCCCCGGCATGGGAACTCAACGTGGTGCTGTCTAGGCTCATGGGGGCGCCATTCGAGCCTCTGCATTCGGGGCCGTTGGAGTTCCTGTCGTGGAAGACAGCATTTCTTGTGGCCATCACCTCAGCACGACGAGTGGGAGAGATCCAGGCCCTATCCTGCAAGCCTCCATACTTGAACTTGACTTTTCACGACATGCGGGTGGTGCTGAGCACGCATCCCTCCTTTATGCCCAAGGTGCCGTCGGACTTCACCTCAACGAGCCCTTTGTGTTACCAGTTTTCTTCCCGTCGCCTTCGTCGCCGGCCGAGAGGACTTTGCACTCGCTGGTTGTGGCTAGAGCGCTGAAGTTCTACGTGGACCGCCCAAAGAGTTCTCGTAAGACGTCACAGCTGTTTGTGAACTTTGGACCTGTGAACCAAGGGAAGGCTCTCTCGAAGGCTTCCATTTCCAGATGGCTCTCGGGCTGCATCATGCACTGTCACCGTTTGGCAAACAGACCGTTGCCCGGCTGTCCGAGAGCCCATTCGACCAGAGCGATCGCTGCTACCACAGTGTTCTTGTCTGGTGTGCCCCTGCTGGACATCTGCAGGGCTGCTACGTGGAGGTCGACGCACACCTTCAAGAGATTCTACTGCGTCGGCCGGGATTCCAGGGAGGAGTCCAGAGTCGTCCAAGCAGTGCTGCGCAGCCTGTTCGCCTGAAGGTGGGCCTGGTGAGGAGGTAAGAGTGCTTAATGTTGAGTTTATGTAATGCTTAATGCCTTTGCCACCTCCCGTGGTTGTGCATGTGTGTACTGCTGTGTATTCTTATATTCATGAGCATGTGAATCCATGCCAGACCCCATGCTGGAGAAGGAACAGGTTACTTACCTGTAACTGTTATTCTCCAGCATGGGTCTGGCATGCAAACCCTCCCTCCGACCCCTCTGCGGCTCTTCACTTGGTCATACTGCCACTTTACGTGCTACCAAATCTGAAGATGGCTGCCAGAGGCGGGGCTTGGGGAGAGGGCAGTCATTCGCCGGGGGCAGTATGACCCAGAGACCAGTGATTGGTTACTACTAAGCAAGACAGATCAGAAACGAAACTGATACTGATTTTTCCTTTACCGAGGATTCCCAGCCTGACGACGGGGAATATTCATGAGCATGTGAATCCATGCCAGGCCCATGCTGGAGAACAACAGTTACAGGTAAGTAACTTGTTCCTTCAGTCCTTTTCAATCGAATGTATTCAACCCTTTTGAATTCGACCCTTTGACTGGACACCGAATTGGAAGCCATCAACCTCTCGGTGGAGCCTGCATGCTCCCAGATGCCCGCCCCCCCCGGTGCCGAAAGACAGGCCACTGGCCCTGTTATGGTGAGATCACACCCGGGCAACAAGGGCACACATGCACTACGTGTACTCAATCACACAAACCCTAAGGGTTCTTCGGCTGAGTCATCAAAGAAGCACTCGACAGCCACAGGACTGCTGAAAATGTCAACAGCAGCTTCCGAACCTTGCGCTTAGACACCCTCCATGCAACCACATTTGCGGCATGCAACTGGTCATCCTTCGGGAATGGGCATTCCCTCTAAAAAAAAACACACTATCGTCGACACGCCATCCAAGTGCGCACAAGCGCCTAAGGACCCAGTGGAGTCACCGACCATGATTGTGCCTTCGGAAATCATTACGTGGCAAAGGAGTACAAATGCACCCTCCCTCACCGAGAGGACTATTCCGATGCCCCCCAGCCTCTCTCTAAGGCCTTATTGGGAGAATACTGGCAGCCCTTCCCTTCCCTTCTCCTGCTCATTCAGCTTCCTCTCTATGGACTAGGGAAAGATTTGAGCAATATATGGACAAAATGTCCCAGTTCATTGACTTTTCTAACCAATATATTATACCAAAGAGACCTAGGGAAGTGGACTCCTGCCCTGTTCCCTCAAAATTGCAGAAACTCCCCATCTCTGCACAGGGACACCAAGAAGATGCCTTGAATATCCCAGATGACCCAGCCAAGGAGGATTCTTATGAAGAGCTTAACCCCTATGATCAAGAACCAGCTGATCAGGACCCAGACTGCGATCAGGCGGAGGACCAGAGCCCTTGGCTTACACCAACGCATACCGCTGACCCGGACGTCATCTGTCTAGATCCCCCTTCTACTCCTCCACAAAAAAATTCATCACAGGTTGACAACCAGATGCTGCTCAACTCCTTTTTAAAAAGAGCAGCCGACCATTTTAAAATTGCAACACACGAAGCCGCTCCAGACGTGGAGGATATCCTCACGGAAAAGGCTCCAAGCCTTTCCTTTGCTAAATTCTATTAAGAGGTGGCTGGCTCCTTTTTTGCTGTCCCCATCTCTCACACAGGCAGTTAACCCCCAGGTTGAGAAATGAGTTTGCCCATCACCCTCTGACTCCACTGGTCATGCCACTCCGGACTCCTTGGTTGTTACAACCACTCTAAAGAGGGCTGGGGTACCACTGTCTTCAGGAGAGTCCCCTCCGGACAAAGACTGCAAGAAGCTTTACGCCCTGGTTAAGTCGGTCACCGCCTCTGCGGCCTGCTCCACAAGGATCGCAAATAACACCACGCTCCTGGCGAGTTACAGTGATGTCCAGTGGGGTCTAGCGCAGGATGGTCTTCAGGATGTTCCAGAGCCCGCCTGCTGGCGGTCATGGTTGAAGGCAGACAAGTAACCCATATCCTACTGAAAAACACACTGGACTCGGCTGAAAACCCTAGACGCACCCTCGTCCAGGGTACCCTACTTAAAAGGCATGCCTGGTTAAAAAATTCTGGGTTCAAACCCGAAACTCAGGCCTCTCTAACAAGCCAGTGGAGGATTACAACCTTTTGGGGAAAGCGGTTGATGACGCCCTAGAGACGGCAGAGAAAAAACACAAGGCTCAAGTCACTTCGCCAGATCACAGCTAAGCCCTTTCACCAGCGTATAGGCTCTAATGCACGCCGGTCCTTTCATGGCCAATCCTTCTCCTGCTCGCTCCAGGGGCAATACAGCGTAGGGAATACTCCTTGGTCCTCCGGTCAAGGCTCCTCTGGTAACTTCTTATACCAGCAAAGAGGCTATCGTAGGGGCAAGGGTAGAGGCAGAAACTCTACTCCTAGAGGCTCCCTGGTCTCCACCTTAGTGACCTACCGGTTGAGGTCCCCTCCCACGCTTTCCTGGGCGGGGTCACCCGTCTTCATTCATCCACGCCTAAGAGGGGATCACATCAGACCATTGGGTACTAAAGACTGTTGCCCACGGGTATTATATCGAGTTTCTCCGACCACCTCATTACCACGCACTGAGAAGCAGCCACCTGTCGCCAGAACACCTGCGCATCCTGCTGCAAGAAGTTCAGGTCCTGCTGGAAAAGGGCGCCATCGAAGTCGTCCCCCTTCTCCAGGTAAACAAGGGTATTTATTCAGTGTACTTCCTTGTACCCAAAAAGGATCTCACAATGCGCCCTGTTTTAGACCTGCGAACAAGTATGTCAAACCTCGAAAGTTGAGTATGACACTTGTGGAGGTAATCCCATGCTGCAGCAGGGGGATTACATGGCCACATTGGACATGAAAGATGTATACTTTCATATTTCAATGTTGCCAGTGCACAGAAAGTACCTCAGGTTCATGATAGAGGACACCCACTATCAGTTCAAGGTTCTCCCCTTCAGCATTGCCTCAGCCCCAAAGGGTATTTGCAAAGGTACTGGCGGTAGTAGCAGCTCATCTGCGCAGTCAGTCCATCCCAGTCTATCCCTACCTTGACGACTGGTTTATAACAGGGGATTCATACGGAACATGCCGTAGAAATGCCAAGACAACGGTAAATCTGCTCTTCAACCTAGGATTCTCTATCAACGAGAAAAAAATAGTCTAAACTCCAGCCAGGTCAAACAGTTTCTGGGGGCTCTAATACAGACAAAAGACAGGCTTGTCTTTCCCTCCAACTATAGGGTTCAAAACATGCTGTTCCAGATCCCTCACTAGGTAGCCAGTCATCGGGTGACTGTACGCAAAGCCATGCGACTGATGGGGATGATGGCTTCCTGCGTCTACCTAGTTCCTCACGCTCGTCTGCGCATGCGCCCCATGCAAGACTGGCTCTCCAGCCAATGGTGTCAGGCCAGTGGGACGATTTAGTGGTTGTCTCGGCAACCCTCGTCCAGTCTCTGCAGTTGTGGTCAAGGGAAAACCTTCACCACTCCCACACTGGAAGCCACTCTCACCACAGTTGCATCTCTAACAGGGTGGGGAGCTTACCTCCAACAGACACACCGCGTGTGGTCTCCAGCAGTAGCATCCAATCACATCAACCTGTTGGACCTGCTAGCAGTGCTCAGGGCTCTGAAGCCCTTCCAGACACACCTCCAGGGGAAAACAGTTTGTCCTCATGGACAGTACTACAGCCACGTGCAACTTAAACAAACAAGGGGGCACTCACTCCTAGGGCTGTCCCAGATGTTTTGGGACAGTTTGAAGTGGGCACTCAAACACATGTTCCTCCTTTCATAACATGTTCCAGGGGAACTGCATCTTCTGGCAGACATACTCAGCAGAGACTTCCTCCTACCCGTAGGCACCTTTTTCACAGCAGCCCACTCTGCTTTGGTGAGATCATCCCCACAAGATTCTGGAGCACATATTGATGGCATCCACAGTCATGGCCAGTAATGCTTCCTCCATGAGGTTCTTTCACTGAGTGGATTGGTCCCCTTTGTCAACTTTCACATGCCTCTCGGTCACTCATTTGACACTTGGCTATCTCAAACCAGGCAGCCTTATTGGTATCCTTCCCAGCTTGCCGCCTCAACTTCCTGAACTCCAGCGCTGTGGATTACTTTGCAGGCGGTGTGTGAGGACCACTTGAAATGTCCAGGGATGTCCTCTTATTTTAAAGGCCCTATTAAGGAATTGCAAACTCCACATGCCCCAGTGACCCTCTTACCAGTTCCTCTCATACAACCAGCGCCACAACTGTTTCCTTTGCCTACAGTGGGAGTTTCGGCATCCCCATGTGGACCTGTGGAAGAAAGTGTCACAGTGGAGCCTCGAGCAGACAATGATGATAATATGGAAACTGCTTGTCCTGGCCCAGTCATGGTGGATACCACCTCAGGACCCGAATGAACCATCCAACATTCCATGAGGGGCTTGGAGGAGTGTCAGAAATTGTAGGCCTCCCTACTGTGGTGGAAACTCCTGCAGAAGCAGGAGTGTTGGCCCTTGAGAGATTGGATAAGTCGGGAGTCGTGCTGCGAAATAATGTGATGGAGACCTGTAAAATCTGGAGCAAGCCTCATTCTGCAGCCCCTATAAACAAGAAATTGGAGATTAGCTATTGGCAACAGCCTGCTGATGCAGTGGGTATGACTGTAGCAGCAGTATCACTGTTGTATATGAGAGGAACATCTTTTTCTTCCTATTCCTTGGTATCCTCCTGCAACGCACTGAGGAAAAGAGGACCGACTACTTAATTTGCTGGGTATAAAAGTTTGCACTACCTCAGCTCTACAACTTTCTCAGGCTAATGCCTTGCTGGCAGTGGCCAACCGGTGATTATGGAAGATTTTCAATGGGTCCTTCCTTGGGATAAGCAGGAAGCTTTGAGTGTCCGTGCCAGGTTGATATCACTCAAGACCTCCATGAAGGGTCAGCTCGCCGCATAGACATAGCCTCCACAGGCATGTGCATTAGTGCAGATATGAGGAGAATGTCTTGATTGAGGTCTTACACAGTATGTACAGGAGAAGATCCTGAGCCTCCCTTTTGAGGACCCAGATTTGTTTCATAGCTCAACAAATGGAGAGCTTGTCATGCTTAAGGCTACCACACATACGGAAGAATCCATGATGAGGTCACCTCCAAAGCAATTCGACTTACCTTGAAAACGCCAGAATTTTGATCAAGAGCCTCTGGTCGGTTTTGGAGACTTTTATGAAAGAAGGTAGAGCAGCCTCATTGTTGCCCAACATCCTCCAGACAAAACGACAGTCATCCAAAAAGGGCTTATTTCAACAAGCCTACACACTGCTCTCCCACGCTGAGATGAAGCAAAAATGAGGGGGGTGTTTGAGTCCATAAGTGTCTGATAGAGGTCAGAATAATAGCTTTTGTGGCAGGGCGGTTTGCCATTTCAGAGGATTTTTGGGTCGTGACGATAGCCTCCAGGTGCTACAGCTTGCCACCCCTTGCCTTCTTCCCATCTTCTTCGCCAGGTCTGTTCCTCCATGTTTCAACATAAAGGTACAGAAGGTCCTGGTCATGAGGACCTTGGAACCAGTTCCTGCCACGAAATGGGCAAGGGATCCAAACCAGGGTCCTCAATGTTAGAAAGGCGGCAGGCCCGAGAACAGCCTTGCCAGCTATTCAAATCTTGATCCGATTGTTGTTCCATCCTGGGTTCTGTCAATCATGGTCACTTCATTGGTTTTCATTGGGACTCCATCAAAGCCATAGTTTTCCCTATATTGGAAAAGATGAGACATCAGTTTTTGAGCAAGATCCATTTGTTGACCTGGTGGTTTCGGCATCTCCAAAGTCTGATGGCCTTGTGTGTTCTGGCTGTATCTCTGGCAAGGCTTCGGACGAAGTGCCAGCAGGTACATCTTTTTGAACTTTAACCCAGAGTTACCACCCTGCCAGTAAGTGGCCAAGAGTATTGTGGATACACCCTACGCTTATTGTTTCCCTCACAATCACTTTGTTTTAGGAGACCATCTTCTTTTACTTATTTCTCACTTTTGCTCCTACAAACTGTGGAGCATGAGTTTTGTCATTGCCCTTTTTCAGCTTTCCTAACTCAGTGATGAAATTGAATTCTTTCTAGAAAAGGAAAACTAGTGTCAGCGGACAGTGGGGTAGTTTGATGGGAGACACCTAATGTTTTGTCAGCTGCATGTCTATCCATTTCTAGGGAAGGTGCCGCTAAAGACAATCTGCAGGAGCATGAATAAGTCTAGAGAGATCGCTGAAGGTACATGAGATGCAGCACATGCATACTGCAGATCCCAGCATGCTTGGCCAGATTAGAGCCAAACTAGAACTTGCTCCACTGTTCCACTGCCTCTAGAGAGTTCAATATCCCTGGTGCAAGGGGGTATAGGTAGCTACAGTTCAGTTTAGCTAGCGATATAATTTATCTTACCAGTTGAATGACATCTTAAGCTATGGTCGCATCCAGCCTGTTAGTGAATTCCATATATGCATAGTCTTGGGTTTGTTACAGCATTTTCCTGAACTTAATTCTGAAAAGGGAATATTTGATTTCAGAAGACGGCCAGTATGTTTTTAGCAAGGATGCTTCTAAAAGAAACCGTGGTACTTAATGTATTAGTATACATTAAAAATTAAAAGCCTATATAACCATGTTGGGGAAAGTTCTTAGCATGCAGCAGAAGTCTTCAAATAGTGTGCTGTTGGGGGGCGCTGTTGCGCGCGATAGAAAGTGGCAGCCTGAGGGAGAGTTCCAGCTCTTGAAAAAATCCTGTCGCTCGAAAATCCTTCCATTGCCGTCCTGAACGCTTAAAAAAGACAGAATTTGGAGGACTCCGGGAGCAGGCACCCGAAAAATCAAGCAGATTGGTGACTGCGAACCCCTCACAATCGACGGGAAGAGTTCTGGCGGTCGGGAGGAGCTGGCGAGGCAGACCGCCGGCTCCACAGATGAATCACTGTGTGCCAGTGGTGCGCCGAGTGAGGTGGGCCGCTACGGGGGCCGTGCGCGATGGCAGCTTTCTTGCTGTTGGTCCGGAGAGAGGGGAGGCCACCGCCACCAGCAGCTACGCTCGGCGAAGGAGCTCGGCGAGGGAGCCGGGCGTGCAGCAGGCCGCAAGGACGAAGGTATCGGAGGCGACCCCGAGGCGGTGATACGCGCGGTGCCGCATCTGCAGCGGCGGGACAGCCCATCTGTCCCCGGCGCTGGCGGGCCATGTGAGACACGGAGGGAAGACGTGCAGGAACAGGGGGGCTCCGTGTTGTGCCCCCCCATAACAAAGGGCAGCGGGGCCACCTCCCCACCATGATGACGTTGGGGCCACGCCATAACCCTCCGGCGAGTTGCGGAAGTAAACAAAGACACAACTTGAATACTTTTATTGAAATGAACTTCTTTCAAAATCCTATGCAAGAATATAAAGAAAGAAGATAACGCCCCGTCGAACGACGCAGGGAACGCGGCGGAGGTCGCTAAGAGAACTCCGGCCGCAGCTGACTTCCGGGGCCTAGCCGGAGGAGATCCTGGTCCCGCTGCAGAAAAAAACATGCAGTAGGCCAATTGTACCTGCACCACCCACCTTGCTGGCATCCTCGAACATCTTTATAATAGCATGTAACACGAGGAAGGACACAATCCACCCTAAAGTCTACTCTAAGGCCGCGCATCACGCAACATGGGGCGCACAGAGAGGAAAGACACAGGAGGGGGAAAGACTGGCCCAATGGACTCCTTCGTCAACTCCCAGCCACAAAGGGCGGCCGACGGGGCACCACAAGACCACGGCAAGCAAGGGGAAGACCCCCTACAGCATCTGATGACACTGGTCCAAAATGAATTAATGGCAGTAAATGTAAAACTCAATGACATAGTCGCTACAATTGGATCCCTGAAGGCCCGGGTGGAGAAGGAGAGCACGCGAATCACAGAAGCGGAGGACAGGATAAGCACGAAAGAGGACACCATCCTACAACACAGTCGAGACATAGCCCACCTCCAGACAGAGCTGCGAAAAACACAACATAAATGCGAAGATTTGAATCAAGATCTTGGAGGAACAACATCCGGATTGTTGGAATCGCGGAAACGTTTTGGAAAAACGACATGGAAAGGCAAGTGGAAAACCTGTTGAGAAACATCCTGGGAACAGACTTTTCCCAAACATTTCCTGGTGGAGAGGGCCCATCGTACGCTGGTACCAGTACCTCCCCGCACACTAATAGCTCGCCTTCTCAACTATAGGGACAGAGACTTAATACTCAGACTGTCCATAGAGAAAGGCACTTTACATTTTGAGCACAACAGGATCCATATATATCCGGATTTCTCCACCGGTATACAGGCGCAGAGGCGATCCTATGAACCAGTTAAAAGACAGTTGCTAATGCGCAATGTGCCGTAAGCCCTCCTCTTTCCAGCGACAATGAGAATACAGTATGGAGGGCGAGCTCATTTTTTCGAAAACCCCACGGAAGCCATGCAATAAGTAGAAACCTCCCTCCATCCCACTACCTCCCAGAGACCGGATGGTTGACCAGAACGCCAGACCGCCACTCGGAGAGGAAATGCTGGATGCGGCTGATTGACCAGGGTACGCTGTCTGCGCTAAACACAAATCAGCAGGTGAATATTTGTTCTTTTCTTCCTAGAGGAGTGGCCGGCTCCTCACTCCTCTGAGCAAAGAAATTTTATAACATGGACGGACTGGATAAAAACTTAGGTTTTTTGAGCCGAGAGCCTCCATCGGGGTGAGCCAGGTGCAAGCAACGACCCTCAGGAAGGTTCCACCAGTTTAAAGGGGTGAGCAACATGGGGAGGCATTGTGAAGTTGGGGGGAGATGATGTGGGAGGGGGGCTGAAGGATTACGCGATGTTTAGCTCCGTTGAGAAACTCAGGCAGGGGTGGGGGGACTGGGGGTTTGGGACTCAGTTGGAGGAGTCCTACAAGTTAAAAACTGTGGTGACATTGCAGCGCATGGAACTCTCCTGAGTAACCGTAAATTTAAAGACATAACAAGGATATACGGACATGGTTGATCCTGGTATGAAGGCCCAAGGGCTCAGACTTAAACTTCTTACATGGAATGTCCGGGGACTGAACAACCGAACTAAGCTACAAAAGGTGGGAGCTTATGTTACTCGGCACCATCCCCAGATAATTATGTTACAAGAGACTCATGCGCTCCAGAAGGTTAACACCAAATTCTTGAAAGGGTGGGTTAAGCATAGATATTATACTGAATACTCTTCGCAAGCCAGAGGAGTGCTTGTCTTAATCCACCCCACAATGGGGTTCAGATTGGGGAAAAGTAAAATTGACCCTGTGGGTCGCTACGTAATAGTGTGGGGCAACATCGCTGGGGTAGAACACTTATGGTCCGAATTTAGATGACCCAGATTTCTACACTGATGTAATGCAGGAGGTGGGCTACTCTGGGGGTGAGCACATATTGCGGGGGGGAAATTTCAATACCATACTGGATACTGCCCTAGATCGCTCCACATCCACATATCGCAATCCTACAAAAAAAAACGGCTGTTATGCTACAACAAATAATGTCACAATCAACACTGGCAGACGCATGGAGAACTTTGCACCCCCACCAAAGGCAGTATTCCTTTTACTCCTCTGTGCATGATACCGAATCCCGTATAGATTACTGGTTGGTCTCTGCGTCCTTAGCAAACCATATCGATAACAGCAAAATACTTCCCCTGACCTTGTCAGACCACTCCCCCGTCCTGTTGGATATGACACTAGTTGATCTAAAGCCAGGAGGTGGAGAATGTCCCCTGGCATACTTGAAGACCCCGCAGTGGCAGAGGAATTACACACTGAGGTAGAACACTTCTTTGAAATCAATAGGAACTCTGTTGACAGCCCTGCAACATTGTTGGAGACATTTAAGGCATGGATAATGGGGATACTGATTTCCAAATCCACGGGGCTGCTGAAGGCGGTTAGAGGGGAATTGGCCGAAATAGAGAAGCGACTGGGGGTGCTGGAACAGCGATACACAGCCAAGCATGAAGATGGTACCCTCGCAGACATAAATAGTGCCCTACAAGAATTTAATAAACTAGCTACCAGGGAGCTACTGTACATGGCTACTCCAATTAGAGCGCGCCGGTATGACGAAGGAAACAGGGCAGGTCGCACCCTAGACAACCTATTGAAAACCGAAAGATATAGTAGCAGGGGATGGCACAGTAACCACGAGCGAGGAGGGCATAAACAGAGAATTTACCCGATTCTACACAGAACTCTATGCCAACCACGATCTGAAAACTCCAGATGACATCCAGGAGTACCTAGGTAACATCAGGCTCCGGGCACTGTCAACAGAGAATAGACTACTGTTAGATCAGCCCATAACGGTAGATGAAATAAAAGAAGCATTTAAATCATTGGCTAATGGGAAGGCTCCCGGCTCAGACGGACTGGGGGCTGAGCTGCATAAGGTGCTTCTTGAAGAGCTGGCGCCGATGCTATTGTCAGTGTGGGAGTAGGCCATGGAGACAGGGACACTCCCAGTGTCTGAGAGGCCATAATAACAGTACTCCCCAAACCCAGACGCTCACCTAGCGAGATGTCCTCATACCGACCCCTCTCCCTTATAAATAGCGACGCCAAGGTATTTGCTAAAATCCTGGCTACTAGGCTCCTGCCCACCATGCCCATGCTGGTACACCCGGACCAGTGCAGATTTATCCCCACCAGATCAACAGCACTAAATCTGCATAGATTGTTTGGCTCAAATCAGACCAAAAGTCCAGCCGGTTGCAGTGTCCCTAGACGCTGAAAAAGCGTTCGACTCAGTGTCATGGACATACCTGTTCATGGTGCTTGGGAAGTTTGGAATAGGCCCATACTTCCTAAACTGTGTCAAGATACTATATCATAACCCGGGAGCCAGGGAACTGACCAACCGCACCATGTCAGAGCGGTGTGGGCTGGGCAGGGGTACAAGGCAGGGCTGCCCGTTTTCTCCCATCCTATTCGCCCTTACTATGGAACCGGTTGCAGCAGCAATAAGGGAACATCAAAAACAGAGGGGTATATGGATGAGAGGCCTGACCCAGTCAATTTCGCTATATGCAGATGACACCCTGCTCTATATCCGGGAACCGGACACACACCTGGGGCCTGCAATGGAGACCAGACATACATTTTCAGAGTATTCAGGATACAAAACTAACCTCTCCAAATCTAAAATTTTTCCCCTGACTCCTGCCACGACCTGTCCGGGCAACACACACAGCTTAACATGGTCCCCTGATAAGATAAGGTATCTGGGTGTGATTGTGTCGGGAGACAAGGCGTCCCTGCTCTCTAACAACCACAAGGCCCTGTTGACCACGATGGCTGCTAAACTCCGTTTTTGGGCTAAACTTCCCATTTCACTTATGGGCCGGATAGCTATATTGAAAATGGTCATTCTTCCCAAACTATTATACATTTTCACTAATATCCCGATATGGCCTGGTAGGAGATTCTTTGACACTGTTAGGCCCCTGGTGGTTGAGTTTGTCTGGAGTGGAGGGACGCCCAGAATGAAGTGGGAGAGGATGGTGGAACCCTACAATAAGGGGGGGGATAGCAGCCCCTGATTTTGAACTATACTGTTTGACAGCACAGGCTCAGTTCGTCAAACACTGGTATGATGAGCAAGATACTTCACCCCACATCGGCTTAGAAACACATGTTGTACGCCCAACCGACTTGAGGTCAGTCATCTTTAAGGCAAAACACAGAGATGAATGTCCGTTTGATCCAGTTAGCACTACTGTGGATGCATGGTCCAGAATTTACCGTAGGCTCGAACTGGAAACGAACTTCCCTGGTATACCGCCCACATATGATCCGGATGTGCGGAAGACATGGGATCCAGAGGGAGAGTTTAAAATTAAAGATATATTTCCTAATGGTAGATTCATAACGCTGGAGGAGTTCAAAACGGGGGTGGGAGGGGCCCAGTTAATGGTACTGCAATACCATAGAATGAAGTTTGCTTTTAAGGCTAGGTGGCCAATGTTCCCGGACGAACCCCCACCACACCCATGTCTGATAACTTTGTCAACCCGTACCGGAACTAGTGTCTCAGGCCTGTACATGGCCATACAGGCCAACACCCCATCGGCAAATATAATGAAAACTTCCTGGGAAACTGACCTAGGAGCTGTCATACCTGAAAAAACCTGGGAAAGGTACTGTGAACTGACCAAGAAGGTATCCATGAATGCAGGTCTCCTCCTAATTCAATTTAAAGTGTTAAACAAGTTACATTATACACCCCTAAAAATTGCGAAATTCACAAATGCTGGTACAAGTAGTTATCAGAAGTGTGGTGCAGACCGGGCAGATTCAATACACATGTACTGGAGCTGCCCTCGCATTAGTGTATTCTGGGGGGAGGTGGCGAAAATCTTAGAGGAGGTGACTCGGGTACCGGCGGACCTCACGCCGCAAAAATACTTATTTGGAGGAATAGGTAAACGGTCAGAAAAAACTAGAAAACTCTTTAATATTGCATGTGCGGTGGCTAAAAAATGCATCTTGAAAAATTGGAAGAGCATGCAGGCTCCACGGGCAAGCCACTCTGTTAAGGAACTGACGTATGTAAATGAATGTGAGGAACGCTATGTGATGTCACTCCCGAATTCAAGTAAACCTAAGGACATCTGGGCCCCGTTCAGGATGGATCTATGTGAGGCGGATTCAGATAACAGTAGCCCGACAGTGCCTAGTAATATGGTTGCTCCGTAGCACTATATCTCATGCTGTATACCTATATTGAATGATTCTGATTAAGCATGTATATGGAATGTCATGTTGTTGCAATATCGTATACCACAATGAATAAATAAAGTTTTTTAAAAAAAACGTGCCGGAACACAAATCTCCTGCTCGATTTTCTACTAATAGAAGATTAAATGCTCTTTAAAAAAAAAAAAAAAAAACAATAAAATAGTGTGCTGTTATGTTTTATTGGATTAAGTTCTGTGTCTCAAGTTTATCTTTTCTTTTCTACTAGCAGATCGGACTCTGTAAAGCAAACTGGACCCAAAGTTATAGATCATGTTGCAAATAGGTTTTTAGAGTATTTTCGTTCGCCGTCTTGTTCAAAGAATTTTGTTATACATTGAAGTAGTTCATACGGGAGTTTATCTGAAAAAACTGAATGAATGTTGTAAACCCACATATCTATGTAATTTAAGGAAATCTAAGAAAATGCATTTCTCACTCGAAAAATATATCTATGTATGTACAACATTTTAGTCTGCTGAGATATCACGTATGCAACATCTCAGATTAGTGAATCATGCATTTAAGTTTGTTGTGCATTGTTTGTCCCTTATTGTGTCACTTTGATGCAAAGCTTTGTAGTTGGAGCAAGTACTCCATCCTGTTGCGCACAGATGTGAGAATGGGGCACTCTAATACGATGCTGTGCAGATCGTTTTATAGAGACAAATGGTTTGCTTTGATTTATTTACATTGTATGAAAAAAATTAATATATAATACATTGTGTTCTTGGATGTTCAACTCTATGAACTACTTCTATGCATGATTGAATGTGATAAAGGACAAAACTGTAATATATCAAGATGTTTTTGCTATTTTTCACTTTGGTGTGTCCAAGTATAACCTGTTTTATGGTAGAATGTACAACCTTAATATGTGCCCACTAAAGAAACCCCCATTCAAATTTGAGCATGACGACACAACAGATAGAAAGGTAAATGCCTTGATTTTCTTCAATCTTTCTACTAGGGAGATCCGTTTAACCTTATTCTACCCCCAAAATAAGAATGCAGCCCTCCACTGCAATATTATTATACAGTCGCTCAGATTCTTACCAGATAATCACAATGATTACATTTTGAGCAGAAAGCCCTAGATTGTCCAATCTGTGGTTTCCAGGCCCACTGTGAACTTGCAAGCATGAAGAGACCATGTGGGCAGAACCTAACCCTTGGGAGAATGTGCAGATCCAGGAAGAAAATACTACAAAGCTGCTTTTTATATTTTCCCCTGCATCTGGCATCAGCAGAATGTGGTCTCATGTCTGATTTGTGTTATATCTAATAAATACTCATGGTATCTTCCAGTGTGTGTGTGTGTGTGTTGTGGTCACATGGCTCCCCATGTGACCACGTTAATAAAAGGTACGAGCTGTTTCCAGCTCGTCAGTCAAGACTGAAACTGGCTCCAGCGTTGTTCCTGTGAACACCATGCTGGTGCTGCGCTGCATGCGCTGGACCCAGGACAGGGCCCAGCACGAGCACGGCGCCCCTGCAGGGCAACGCCTACGAGGGTGATCCCTTAGCCATGTGATCATGGCTGCGATGGCAACCCCGGCTTGGGTGCCCCCATGGCTGGGGCTGCGATGCGCCGGGTGCCCCCGGCCACGTAGGTAGCTCCGGTGATCCGGAGCAGGTGGGGTAATCCCCAACCATGAGTCCGCGGCGTGATCGCCGCACAACCATTGCCCGTCGGGTGATCCCGACATGAGTATGGGGGCTGCCCGGTGACCCGGAGCAGCCCCCCCCCCCAACAATGGCGACGAGGATGCCGGGCCCCGCGTGCCCCGAAAACACATGCAGAGGCGGGACCATCTGAAACTGTGCCTGCAATGGAGGAGGCCTCTCCCCGACAACGGAGAGGAGAGGGTGGTGGCTGCGCAGGTGGCCGCCTCACAGCGAGTTGTGCCGCGGCAGCCGCATGATGGTTATGGCCCCCACCACCACCCGAAGGGAGGCAGCTGTTCCCCTCCCCGTGGGGAGCGAGAGTGCCGGCGGCATCGGCCGTGATGAGGAGGAGGCCGCAAGGAGGAGGCGCTGCCCCTCCCCCTATCCGCGTGCCACGGAAGAGCAGCGAACCTCGCCGAAGAAAAGGGTGCGGGCCCAACTCCAACGGGGCCCGCAAAGGAGACACGGATGGAGCCGCCTCCCCCAGCCGTGTGGAAGAGGTGTGATCCGCGGCGTCGGCCGCACGAAAATGCAAGCAGCCTTCGCCACGTGAAGAGGAAGCGGCAACAGCTGATGCCCCTCCCTGTGGGGAGAACTTTGAGGGCGGCGGTGACTGCGGTTGTGGGGAGGCGGAGCCCCCCCACCATCAGGGCCCACGAGGGCTGAACGGTGCTCTGGAAACCGGAGCAGAGAAAAAAGAACACAAACAAAAACGGACAAAATGAAAGCATCTGCCCTGAAATGAGGTGCTATCCCCTCCTCCCCACGGGAGTCACGACAACGAGGTGAGCTGCCGGCCCCTCCCCCACCCGCAAGGCGCGCTGTGTTGGCACCGCGGATGGGAGGGGGGACTGATGCAAGTAAAGGGGGGCCACCAAACAGCTGGCGCGGCCCCCAAGGGAGGCAGGCCCAAATACAGCTTGGCCCGCAAGGCAGAAGCGGAAGGTGGCAGAGCCCGCAGCAGAGGAAAAAAAAATAATTGCGCTGGCCCGGCCCGTGCCACACTCGATGGGCTCTGCCCCTCCCCATCCCTAAGCTGCCGACGTGAAAGGCGGCGTTGTACGCTGCGAGAGGGAGGAGGGGAATGACGCAGGCCCATCGCCAACTGGGTCCGCAAGAACAAAGAAAAGGAAATCTGGATTTGGCAGTATGTGCCGTTAATGCCCCCACCTGTGTGAAGGACCAACAAGATGGGCCCATGACCACCTGGGCCCGCGGGATGAAAAAAAGAAAAAAAAAATGTCTGCAGTAGTCCCACTAGTTGGGAGCATGACCTCACACCAGGCCGCAGCAGTGAGAATTTCCAGTGCTTCTGCCCACCACGGACCTCCGCATGGACTTTGTGCAGCATGCCAGGCCTCGGGCAAGGCCACCAACACAGCAGGCAATCGCCTCGGGGCAGGACCTGGAGTGAGGGCAGAATGCCCTGTCGTCCCACAGCAACAAGGAAGAGTGCCAGGTCAACAGCACTCCACCAGTGTCATCTTGCCACTAGCCTATGGTGCAAGGAGAAGGGGATGGGTTTGCAACACATTGGTGGTGGTTTAGGCACCCTCGGCGGCCTGCGGTTCAGGCATCTTGCCACCGGCATGTTTTTCCACCGTCTGCCCCCAGGAAAGTTGTGTAAGGAGAAACCTGCTGCCAGTGGACCATCACAGGCGCTATAGACTATGGACTTGGCCGATGTGGCCCCTGGGCCCCCCCCAGGTGCGGCTTTGCCGGTTGGTGACTAATTGTGACTGTACCAAAGGAACACTGGCGAGGGGATAAAGTGGCTTCCTGCAACTCCAAGGGTGCAGAGGATGGACATTGTCACCAACATCCCCCATGAAGACTCCAGGCCTGCAGAGTTAGACTGGTGTAAAATGGTTCGGTGGGTGGGAAGTGAAATACGGTGCACATTTGAACACGCGGCCTGCTTCACATGGGGCCAGTAGTTTTTAGTGTTGTGTGATCATAGAACCACTTACCCAGGTTAATAAAGTATGTGACAATTAGCAGAGTGGTTCAAATAGTAGTAGTTGTGGTTATGTTGGGATTGTTGGGGGTTTTTGTTTTGTCGTTATGGAAAAGGAGTGGTGTTGCATGTCACCCCTGTAGGGGGACATGGTATCTTCCAGTGTGTGTGTTGTGGTCACATGGCTCCCCATGTGACCACGTTAATAAAAGGTACGAGCTGTTTCCGGCTCGTCAGTCAAGACTGAAGCTGGCTCCAGCGTTGTTCCTGTGAGCACCATGCTGGTGCTGCGCTGGGCCCAAGGACGGGGCCCAGCACGAGCACGGCGCCCCTGCAGGGCAACGCCGTACGCGGGTTATCCCTTAGCCATGTGATCATGGCTGCGATGGCGACCCCGGGACGGGGTGCCCCCAGAGCCGGGGGCCGCAGTGCGCCGGGAGCCCCCGGCCACGTAGGTAGCTCCGGTGATCCGGAGCGGGTGGGGTAATCCCCACCCATGAGTTTGCGGCGTGATCGCCGCACAACCACTGCCCGCCGGGTGATCCCGACATGAGAATGGGGGCTGCCCGGTGACCCGGAGCAGCCCCCCCAAACATGCAGCACACCACGCACAGCTGCTTCTTATGTGCTGACCTGCACATACCAAGCTGGGGCCAGCCAAAAATGACTCCGGTTAAAGAGAAACGTGTACTTGTATCCTTTTAATTTAGTGTGACCGTGTATGTGCATCTTAAAACAGCATCTGACTCCAGTTTGGGAATGTGGAGCCATGTAGGGGATTATAGAGCTAGCAATTTGGTCTGCTTTATGCAGCAAGGTGAGCTGCATTCCCTGCAGTCCTCTGCCCAGCTTTGAGTGCCTTACAAATAAATCAATGTTACACTGCATAATTAGTTTCTTCATTGGTGGCCTATGCAGAGTATGGATAATCAAGTTTATGCCTTACCCAAGTTTCACTACCTCCATGCCTCGCATGCCAAGGCTGCGTCTCCAGTAACAGTGGGGGTTTTTGCAAGGACATCTAGAAGGAATTATTTATTTTGAGGTGGCAGTCGGCGTGTGTACGAACCGTCCACCTGGCCGGTTTCTGTGCGGCCCCTCCCCAGTGTATGTGTCAATCCCCACAGTCCCATGCCACAATTTGCATGTGAGCTCAGGCAACCCCTACACTTCATTATTATGGTGCTGGTGAAATGAGTGATGAGATGGAACTGAAGCTCAAGTGTGGATGTATGTGATTATTGCGACGGCCGAAAATGCCTTTTTTTTTTGTTGAAACCCTTTACACCACATATATATGCGAGGGGAGTTCCCCGCAGCCCCCCCATATTAATATTATACTCTAACCCCCACCCCACCCCATATATATGTGGTGTAAGGGGGGAGGGTTATAAAAAAGTCGACATTTTCGGCCGTCGCAATTCCCAGTTCGACATTTTTGTACAATTCCCTCAAGTGTCTGGTGGAAGCTGAGCCTTTCCACCGACCCTTGGCTGCTGCCTGTCGGTCACTACCAAAATGAATTGGGATTGTGTTTTGAGGGTAAATATGGGAGCTGTGTGAGTTGGTGTGTTTTGCTTTCTGTTCCTAAACTGAAATTAATGAGTGCCAATTAATGTTGCTTTGTAATGGGTGCCTACAAATGTAACGGTTTTGATGGCGAAGGTGCATGCATTTTCCGATAGTATTACATTTTACCCACTATTTCTCTCCCTTACACTTTAGCAACTGGGTGCAGTGTGGCCTTGTGGTTTCAGAGCTGCCATTAACACTATGCAAATCGTTTTTCTGTTTCAGGTCGCTTGGTGCTTTGGTTTAGAAAAAATAAAGTTCTATCCTCCAATATGTTGAATGCTCGGTTAGGTTTTGTCCTGCTTCTGACTTCTGTAGCAGCATAATGTCATTAGCTTTTCTTTTTAGTTACACAACTCCATTTGCAAATAGCCTTATAGACCTCGGAAGGGGGTTATGTTCGCTTGGGATAGTGACCCTTCTCCCCAACTTACAGCCTTCTGCTTCACCTCGGGCAATAGCTTGGGGCAAGTCATGCTTCAATCGTGAACCCTCTCATGGTCTTTAATTCCTAGTACATTCACATTTAAAAGTTAGGTTTTCCTCATAGAAGGTACAGGATAATGGGTCTTATTTAATGGTCAAAGTAACCTTTCAACTGTGTCTAACAATTACCCATTTCCGAGTTCTCCCATGTCAGAAAGACTAAGGCTGTTATATGTCCAACTTATTTGTTTTTGTTCTTCCATTTGTGGAGTGTGAAATACATTTTAAAAAGTGGTAAACTAAGTGGAGCATTGAGGACAAAGAGCTGTTTAAGGCCATGCACCATCATAACATGGGTTATCAATATTTTAGGGATGACATAAGTGTATTCAAGCAGTGGGGAAGATGGGAAATACTTGGGGTGGAACATTGCATGATCATATTGCTACTTCCGATTGTGAAAATGTTATACTAAACAGGGTTCTTTTTATGGATGGTTGGTTATGGGTAGTGTGGTTCACATAAGTTTAATATTTGATGCACCGGGCATGGTTAAGCTTAACATTTCATTCTTCCTTGACCAATATCCAGTGCAGCGCTTTTTAGCTGTTTTGATAATGAATTTGCATGTCAGAAGTGACAGGACGCATGGTATTGTGCCCTTTTGCACTTTCATTGTGGTCTTGGATGCCAGTCCCTGCCGCTTAATGTGGATCTCTATGCGCCATTAATTTCAGGATCAGTATCGGAGCCACAAAAACTCAATGTTTGCTTTGCCACTGATTGCTTATAGAATGCTATGGTTTCTTTGTAAACACTTTGTAAACATTAACACTTTTCCCTATTTTATGATTTATAGGTTGATTTCGCTAGAAGAGGAAAACCATAGAAATGAATCCAACATTTTGGGTATGTTTCATTCAAATGAGATAAATTAAAATGGTCTAACTTAGAAATGTTGGCAGCATGTAAATGATACAATATTACAACACAGAATGAGTACACCAGCATCTTATGTCATTTGGTCAGTCAACTAGAGCAGATTACAAACTAGTAGTTTTAATTTGAATTCTAATGCAGGTGTGGATACAGTTGGTTATCCCTGAATTGAGGACTTGTCTTCGTTTGATTTGGGTTTGCTGCTCCATTACAACTAATGGGTGGTGATCATTATTTGCATGTTGATTTGAGGTAGGGGTTCTTGTACTGAGAATCTAGAATTGCTTTTAACACCACAATCCTCAAACAGAAATTCCAAGCACATTTCTTCAGAGAGTGGTTCTGTGAGTCGTCAGCCGGAACTTTCCTTTAATTTGTTGCCCAAATTTGCACGAAAACAGTGTGATGACCTGAATGTAGTGTTATACAAACAATTAATAACAATAATGGAAAATAACATATATCAATTTTGCTATGTTTCGGCCCGCACTAAAAGGGTAATTTCTCTTTGTTTCTGATGTTCCAGAGAGGAGGGAGTAGTCGGTAGCAGTTGTTCATGGGCATGTGTATATCCCGACTGATATCTGCCCAGCTAGAGCATAGCATTTGATAGATCATTTGTATTCTGTTTGAGACTTTAATATGCTATCTTGATGTTAAATGTATTTTTTTCACTTAACGTTTTATTGACTGCTAATATTCACATGGTTCTTAGAGCAGAACCAAACTGGCATTGCATTCATACCCATTCTGTAGAGCCTAACACACGTTTTCTCGCCCTTAAAAATGTGGACAAACAACATAGTTGAAACTCAAAAGCTTCCACATGCACCTATCCCAGAGTTGAGTGAAAGAGCTGGCCAACAATCGGAGCCAGTATAGTTCTGATAGAAGATGCTTAATTTGAAACTTATCAATGACCACAACTGCCTATCGCACATCTTTCAATGTTTTAAAGATAATTAATTTATTATTTTTTTATTATTGTGATCTTTAGTTTGTACAAACTTTTATCACAGAATTTCCATGTGGTTACTTTCATCATTGAAAGTCAGTTTTCCCAAGCTATTTACTTCTTGGGTTCAAGGGTTAACATTTGAGTCTTCTATTGTTCTTTCAAGATTGTGTCTAAAAAGTCGATTATCGCACAAGTTATTTTCATGTTGTGATCGGATGTCATACGCGACCACCATTCCTCACTATTTCCATTTATTGGAAAGCAAAAGCCCAAATGAAAAGCCCTTTGACTCGCGATTACATCACAATTTATGATCAGATGGTAAAGTGATTCCGTATCTTTTTTGCAGTGTCTACATAAGTCGTCTTTTTTCTCCGGATTTTTTCTTATCCATCTCATTTCGTTTGTTTGTAGTACATTTAGCCGCAATCGCAAAAATTGTTCTCGATGGTGGCGAGATGGACATTTGACTAAATATTTTGGCTGTCCATTTAGTCTGTTTAGTGCAGATCCTGACGGGAGTGTACATTTGAGGAGTGCTCTTTTTTTCGCTATTCAGAATCCATCCCCACCATTGGAGACGTTTTTTGACCAGCTGCGGGTGGTATTGCAGAGAATCAATTTCGATGTCAGCGGTCGCCATAATTTGGTCTACTTTATAGGTCCACTCCTTTAGAATCTGTGAATTTGAGGTAGATGTATCTGGAATGAGTATTTCGCAAGCTGGTTCTCCAGGGTGTTCTCTTATTTTGCGTAGGAGTGCACAAGCTTTCCAGATTGTTGAGTCGTATAAAGAATTTATCCCCAGTTCGTATCGCAGGCTCGTCATCGAGACATATCTGGGTAATCGTAGGGCTTTACGCCAAAACAACCCTTCTAGTACATCCCATACTTTAAAGTCGAGGTTCCAGGCACATTCGGCCCCGAATGTAATTGCAGGTAGTACTTTATTTAGGTAGAATGTTAGTAATGGTCGAACAGAAAATTTTCCGTATTCGTTGTGTAATTTCAGGCCTTGTATGTTAGCATTCTGTTTCGCAGGTCTTGGTACCATGTCCATTCTCTGATGGAAGTGCTGTAGATTATTCCGAGGTAACGTATCAACGTTGTTGTTTCGATTTCCTCGTTTGCCACAAACCATTTAAAATGGTTTGATTTCTGACCCATCGTGTTCATCATTTTCATGATTTTGGTTTCGGTTGAATTGATCTCGAGCATATTCTTTGTGAGATAGATGTTTAGTTTATTCAACAGCCGCTGTAATCCTATTGCTGTCTGGTTAGCCAAAACGATATTGTCTGCATACAAGATACAGTTTAGGTCTTGGCCATTTATTCTCGGTGGAATTCATTTATTATTGTAATTGTATATGTGTTGGGTTGCTTAAAACACAAACCTAACTGAAGCAACTGAAATGATTGGAGTGAGATTTTGCTCAATACAATTTAGATGGATTTAAATGTACGTATTTGGATCCATCATTTAGTGTGCAATTTGAAGGCAGTCTGCGCTGTTGCTTATTTTGTCAACTGCTGCCTCAGATATTGGTGATGATGGTTTACAATGCATATGCAATAGGTCTTTCCTACTTGTGCCACCCTCTTTCTGCTGTATATCAAATACACTGATGTTGCTCTTCCAAGCTTATTTGAGGACCCTTCTTTGTAAAAGCCAATACCCATTGACAGGGATCTGCAGCATGTGGCTTTCTAGATGATTGAGAGTATAGCTCCCATCAGCCATGGACAGCATAGTCAAAGTGAGGGATCGAAAACAATTGGAGAATGAAGGTTGCAGAGCCCTCCCGAAGGAGAAAACTACCTTTTTAAAACACTCCTTCCGACAATGTGATCATCACAGGGTTGCTGGTATAGTGCAGGTGGGCTGTAGAGGCAATGCAGGTACTGTGCAGTGTAGGATAATTGTACAGGGAGAAGCTTTGATCCTTTACACCCCAGAGGCAGCAATGTCTGCTTAATAAAACTGTTTGATGCATTCTGCAATTCCACCTTTTCCTGTCAATTGATACTTCTCTAGGGGTCTGTAGTCGCCACAAAAGGTGCCTTTAGGTCCTTTCCAAAATGCTGTCATACCCAAGAATAGAGAGTAGTGTTGCTCATTTAAAAGACCATCCGAAAAGCTTCTCAATTCAGAGTTTTGAGACTTTATCAAAATGTTTAAAATTGGTAATCCTCAAGCCCATCACACCTGGCTTTTTTTTACCGCCTTTATATAATTTCATAATTTTTACCAACAATAAAATGCCCTAAGAAAGAGGTAGAACTTGGCCCTTTTCCTTCCCCAGCCACCCCTAACCATACACAATCACTAGTGTTTCTCCTCTTAGCTACCTGACCTCAATTGTCTGCAACCGTCTCCAAGTCCACTGAGATGCCCCCCACGAACCTCCTCCAACTTTCGTTTTGCAGCATCTCGCCTTATATCTATGTACGGCCCCCGAGCCTCTGTATATTCCACTGCATGTGGCGTATCCTTGAAGAGCACATGTTACGTAGACTGACCGTGCTGGCTATCACTGGTCTGTGCCCCAAGAGCCCATACTTTTCCATATACTCTCTGAATGGTGACCAAACCTCCCAGAATTACTCCTGTGCACCTGCTAATTCAGCCATCACCTTTTCTAATGCCCAGAACTCCCAAATTGTACACCACCTGACTGCTCCCTGGGTATCTTCTGGGCACTTCCGTTGTTGAGCAGTTGTGGGTCTGGCTGCCACCAACAGTTGGGTAAGGAGCATACCCATATTCCCTATCATAGGATATTTGTGCTCTTCTCCAGAGTCCCCCAGTACCACAACCAGAGGGTCCAGCTGGAGACCAATCCCCATAATATATTTAATTCTAGACAGAATCTCCTTCCAGAATATTTGTACACATGGGCAGTTCCACCACATAAGACCTAGGGGGCCTATCGGACTCCATGCACGCCAGCATAGCGTACTCGGTGTTCATCTTCTGAAGCATTTGGGGATATACGTACTAGTCCAAGCATATCTTGTGAGCATTTTCTCTAATCGTGCATCTAGAAGTTCGTGACGCTCTGGACCATATCTGGGACCAACTTTCTAAATCTATTGTGATGCCCAAATCTTCCTCTAACGCGGACTGACCTTCGAATTTCAACAATGTTTTCTACAATAACTAGCCCCTCTGACTTATTATAACTAACTACAAACTGAGGGGGGGCGTGGCCTGGAGTCGATGGCGAGCAGAGGCTGATTCGCCGAGCTCCGGCCGAGACGCCGTTTTCGAATCATTTTTCTCCGGCTTCAGCGGGTTAGCAGCCCCCTGAAAAGAACGCAGAGGTGTGTGAGGCGATCCCGCACAAAACCTGCTCGAGGGGTCGGACTCTCCGGCCCCCCAGACGCCGGCGCTGATCATCAAACGCACTCCCTCCCCCCGCCGCGCCTGGATCCAAGATGGCGGCTCACAGAACCTAGCGGAGCCTCCGCGTAGCACCCCCACCAGCACATCCAGGCGGTGAGCATCGTGGAGGAGCAACACAGCGGAGCGGGCCTCATCCCAACATCCGACCGTGGCTGACACCCGATCCTCGCCCTACTCCTCTATCACCACGTCGGAAGGCCTCGGTCGACACTACGTGCCGGTGTTGCCCTATTTCCGGAGCTCCACCGAGACACAAACTGCATATCGGAGACGGCGGCGGGGAGCTCACCTGCTTCCAACTCTCTCCCCTCCACCGGAGAACTAGCCGAAAACAAACACGCTGCGTATTCCGGGGACAGGAGCACGCAGCGATACCATCGGCCTCCCCCCACTGGGCCTGCATTCTTCGGCAGGGAGGCCGCTGCCGGGTGGCTGGGCCAGAGGAGCTGCTGGGGCACCGGGCTGCTGTGGCCCGTTGCCTCGCCCAATGTCCTGGAATCAGGAATGACCCGGAAAGCCGTGACGATGCGCCAAGTCACGGAGCAATCGTGAGCACAGCCCCGGCTGCCCTCCCCAACCACAGCCTGCATTGTCCTTGCAGCTGGGCCGCCCAACTGGACTCCTCCACCAGGAGGGGACAACCCCGGCCTCCCCCTCCTGGGCCTACATTCATCTGCAGGGAGGCCGCCGCTGGGTGGCTGGGCCGGAAGAGCTGCTGGGGCACTGGGCTGCTGTGGCCCGTTACTTTGCCCAAAGGCCTGGAAATAAGAAACGACCCGGAAAGCCGTGACGGTGCGCCAAGCCGCGGAGCAACTGTGAGTACGGCCCCAACTATCCTCCCCAACCACAGCCTGCATTGTCCCCGTGGTTGGGCCGCCCAACTGGACTCCCTCGCCAAGAGGGGACAACTCCTGCCCTAAGCGCCCCAACACTACCACCCCTAAGCCCAGGGACAGCGACACAGGCGCTAGGACAGCGGATAGAGCACCTGGAAACACGGAGAAGTGCCCCATCTCAGGCGCCCTGGACAGACTCCAACTACTGAAATAACAACTCCCCAGGGCACAACCCACCCTAGAACACCACTCCGGGCTACATAAGAGAGCGGCCCTGAACTTCACCCCTCCAGACTCAGGACTCCGGGGCAACCACTATTACGTCCCCAACATGGCCGCCAAAAATAAAACCAGGGCCGCCACCATGGACTCCTTTGTCTCAGCCGGGGCAAAGACTCCCACCCAAGTCAGGGCCAGCTCCACCGAAACCATTCGCTCGCAAGAGACGGACCCCAAAGATAACCACTCCCAGATAATGGATGCTATTGCCTCATTAAAGACTCACATCGACTCCAAGATAGACGAGTTCAAAATAGACATACAACTCATTCGCCAAGATGCCCGCAACTTAACGGAAAGGGTGACGGCCATGGAGAAAACCACAGAGGTGGGGTCCGCGGCCGCGGCGACCCTACAATCGGAAACTTCGGACCTGAAAAGGAAGGTCACATTCCTAGAAGAAAGGGCGGAGGAGGCCGAGGGTCGGGCCAGACGAGGGAACATCAGAATCTTAGGTATCCCGGAGGGGAATGAAGGCCTAAATACCACGTCCTATGTGGAAACCCTGCTGCTACAGGAAATTGGGGCCGGCAAACTGACTCAGGGATTTGCGGTGGAGAGGGCCCACAGGTCCCTACAGAAACGACCCCCCCCTGGATCACACCCACGGCCAATTATAGCCAAGATACTAAACTTCCAGGACAGGGAAACCGTATTAAGATATTCCAGGGAAACTGGCCCTATTATACAGGGCGACGCTAAGATTTCCATATACCCGGACTACACCCAGAAAGTACAAAGGGAGAGGAACTCGTTTGTTCCGATCAAAGCAAGGCTTCGCCAACTGAACCTTAAATACAGATTGCTGTACCCGTCCCGCCTGAAAGTTATCCACAAAGGGCGAGCAATCTTCCTCGAAAATCCGGAAGCGGCCAACATGTGGCTAGAGGACAATAACCTTGCTGATGGTGCAGATAACCCAGGTGGGGAAGACTGAACCTCGGGGGAGCAGAGCCGGACCCCAGGGACCCTCCACACCATCCACACATGAAGCATAAACAGCCGGACCCAAGCAGGTAACCCAATTAACAGTATATCATATGGAAACGACCCTCGTTTGGCCTCGCCGCCTCGCAGCAACCCCGCCCCCAGCGAAAGAACCAACCGGGCGAGTCTCTGCCCGACCCAACTCGCGCCCGACTCCCGGATGGGTACAGACGGCGCGGGAGCGCCTGAGCACCGCGACATAGTTGTAGTCGCTGGGCGCACCAGTTTGAGTTATGTTATTAGTTCAGTTAGTACCATAGTCTTCGTTTTACTGATGCTTGAAAATACCGGGATGGCCACAGGACACGCCTCAAGAAACGACGAATCAGAGGCCCATCGCTTACAACTTATCAACCACGCTCTGATGCCACACTGGGCCGCCGCGGCTGCCCCCCATGCCAAACCCAGAACACCACACCAATGGCACCACAACTCAATGTCATGACGTGGAACGTAAGGGGAATGGGCTCGTACCTCAGGAGGAACCGCATACAGTCCTACCTCAGGAGGAAGAAAGTCTCGATAGCGATGTTACAGGAGACACACCTCACCGAGGACGCTCTGTCTAAACTGGCAGACCGATGGGAGGGAACTGTGAGAGGATCCCCATATTCCAAATACGCAAGGGGTGTGTTAATATGGATAAACCCAAATGTGCCCTTCCAATTACATGGATGTGAATCTGACAAGGAAGGCAGATACGTAATAATGTGGGGAACTATGGAACAGACCCCGATCTGCTTAGCTAACACATATTTCCCGCAACACGGAATCCCGTCGTACCTCAACACATTGAGCTCCAAGCTGACACACCACCGAGGCCAAACCTTCCTATGGGGAGGAGACTTTAACTGTGTTATGGACACAACTATGGACAGATCGCTTCCTCCCCCCCAATCAAGCAACCCTGCTACCCGTGCCATGACGGAAACACTAGACCAACTCAACCTAGTGGACATCTGGAGGATACAACACCCAGCCGATAGGAGTTATTCCCATTACTCAGCCCCACACAACGTCCACACAAGGATAGATTACTTGTTCATCGATCGTGACGAAGCCCCGCTGGCAATAACCACAGAGTATCTGGGGAGATCTATTTCCGATCACTCCCCGCTAATTATGCAATGGAGGCAGAGAGGACCCAGACCCCCGATCCCCATGTGGAGAATGCCTTCCGCGACACTAGAGGACCCACAGTTCAGAGAGGACCTTGCCGAGAGACTAGAGGAGTACGTCGATATCAATAAAGGATCCGTCTCCACTTGGAGCACACTGTGGGAAGCCATGAAGGTGGTCACCAGAGGAGAAATCATATCTAGAGCTGGTGGCACCCGCAGGCAACTAAAGGCATCACTTGAGGCCCAAGAATCAGAGATCACCCGCCTGGAGTCCACCCTCGACACCTCCCCAGGAGTCGAAACGGAACTGAAAACGGCCCGAGAAAAATGCCAGCTCTCCTGGGACAGGCTGGAAAAATTTGACTTCGCCACATACACCGCTCGATCCCACAGGGAATCAGACAAACCAGGTAAGCTGTTGGCCTGGTTGTGCAGAAGAGAGCACCCTAAACACTTACCAACAGAAATAATAGATGCAGATGGTGCATCCCACAGGACACAGATGGGGATCAACAAAGCATTTGCCGAGTTTTACTCAAAACTATATGCTCATGAAGCCCGGATCCCCACCACTGAAATAATAGACACCCTGGATGAGATCGACATACCCCAAATATCCAGCGAACAGAGAACTGAACTAGACATGGAAATTACTCCCGACGATATAAGATGGGCCATCAGGTCGCTCGCCACCTCCAAGACCCCAGGTAGCGACGGGCTTACGCCGGAATTTTATAAAGCATACGAGCCCATTCTCACCCCCATCCTACACGAAGTCTACCAGGAAGCTTACACAAACGGGATCCTCCCCAACACCATGAGAGAAACCATAATCATCCCCATGCTTAAGCCCCACAAACCACCCACTGACTGCGACTCATACCGACCCCTGGCCATGCTCAATTACGATAGCAAGATCCTCACCTCAATACTGGCCAGCAGACTTGCTAGAGTGCTAGGGTCCATAATCCATGAGGATCAGAACGGATTTGTCCCAGGTCGCAACACCACAGCCAATTTGAGGAGGCTCCAACACATCATGGCCGAAACTCATGACTCGGAGGAAGATCTAGCGATACTGTCACTTGACGCCATTAAGGCCTTTGACTCCATCTACTGGGAGTGGCTGGTGGAGGCCTTGCGGGCTTTTGGCTTCGGAAATGGCTTCATCAGATGGGTCCAGGTTCTCTACAACTCCCCAGTGGCCAGGGTCAAGACAGGCGGAACGGTCTCAGAACCTTGGAAAATACAGAGGGGCACGAGACAAGGATGCCCACTTTCGCCCATGCTGTACATACTGGGACTGGAACCGATTGCCTTATACTTTCGTCAGCAGCTCTTTGACGCCGGCATCAAGGTGGGCAACGTTTATAACATAATATCATTGTACGCTGATGATGTTCTCCTGTACCTAAAAGACCCTGAGCTCAATGCACCGACAGCACTGGAGGTACTCGACAACTATGCGAGATACTCCGGAATCCAATTTAGCAGACACAAATCCTCAGCATTCCCCCTGGCCGGATTGAGAGACGCCTCAGCGGAGGACCTTCCGATCATAGGGATAAAATGGCAACCCGAGAAGTTCAGATACCTGGGGATTAATCTCAGCCACACCCCACAGCTCACACATGAGCACAACACAGAAGCAGCCGTCACCAACCTCCGACGGTCCATAAAATTCTGGTCTAAACTCCCACTGGCAATGGTGGGGAGAGCGGCGATTGTCAAAATGATAATCCTCCCTCGCTTTTTATACTTCTTTGTGAACATTTGCCATTACATACGGCCCCCTTTCTTCAGGAAATTGGAAGCTATTATCAAGGACTTTTTATGGGGACCCCACAGACATAAATTGTCACTGGCCACACTAACCCTTCCACATAAAGAAGGCGGAATAAAACTTCCAGATCTCCAGCTCTACTACCTGGCCGCCCAGCTCAGTCACATCACGAGATGGCTGTCAGACGAATCTTCAGCTGAATTGGGGCTACTGAAGCAACCCCACACCAACTTAACTCCCAAGGAAACCCTATGGAATCCCCTCTGCTGCTCTTCGGAAACCCCTATGGTCGTCGGGCTTGGCAGACAGATATGGACCAGGACTTGCCACATCAGGAAGGTGCAACACCCATACTCTCCGGACCATCCCATAATGGCAGATGTGTGCAAGAAGGAGGAAGACCTCCCCATAGCAAGGAGGTGGGAGGAAGCCGCGATATACACATGGGGAGACATGTTTGAAGATGGAGTGTTCAGGGACTTCGAATCGATGCAAGAAATCGAAGGGCTACCCAAAGGCCAGTTCCTTTGGTACCATAGGCTCAAACGTACCGCCAAGAATCAGTGGCCCACCTGGCCAGAGGAACCTACCTCGGACCCTCTACTACAAGAAATGTATGACCTCTCTGATGGATGGAGACCTGTCTCCAGGTTATACAACAGGCTCATCGA